>NC_133757.1:99677477-99994977 GCF_036562045.2 Rhinolophus sinicus
GATTATCCTGCTAGGGAATTCTCAGAGCAGAATGAATTTCATCAGGAGCCCTCTGAGGTACTGTTACCATTCCAATGTCATGGGGCTTTGAATAAATTAAGGTTGTTTTTCAAGTTACATTTTATTCTAAGCTATCATTTGATTTTCAGGATTATTAAGAAGAATGAGTTGGATTACATCATGACTCCTCTCAAGTTTGAAAGACTTCAGCACTTTACTAATAAGCATGACTCATATCCATGAATGATTAAGGTTCTGAATGAGCAATAAAAATATGGTCACCATCTCATCCTGCTACTAAAGACCCTGTATAGGAGGAAGCGATCACACTGGCCAGATGTTGCTACAAGTCTCGATTCACAGCCATGGATGGCGTTAACCTGTCACATTCTCTAAAGCAATCAAACAAAGTAGGTTGCCATACACACTCTCCCGGTGATGAACTCTTTACACAGGCCCCTGGAGTTACATTTGACATCTAAACTTACGAAAAAGCTTCTCTATTTTTTCATTTTTATAAACCCAAAGAAGAGCAAAAGAAGTTAAGATGACAGGGGAAATAGGGAGAGCACAGAAAGATGTCCCCAGCACCAATTCCTAGAGGCAGCCCTAGCTCTCAACATTCAACTTACAGATTGATCATTCAAAATTCATTCACACGTTTACTTACGACTACTATGTGCCAAGAACTGTTTTAATTACTGAGTAATGAAAACACCCCCAGGTTCATTCAAAATTTGGTCCTACTTACCACCCCACAAAAAGCTCTCTAAGAGAGGCACTATTTGAACAACCTTATAATTAGCTTTATGACCCATATAAAAAGAGAAGCCAGAACAAAGCCTAAAGGCAGTAGGAGAGGGAGTGCAGGAAAAAAGACCATATTTAGTTGAAAACTCAACTAGCCCAATCAAAACCACCCCTGCAGCTTAGAACAGCCTAAGGCTGAAAAGATCTCCATTTTTTCTCTGAGAATACTAATGTCAACAAACCATACTTCTTAAAAAAAAAAAAAAAAAAAAAAAGGAATATTTCCATGAAGAAAATCCTTTCCCACAAAACAGAAGTGATTACAAGAACTAGGGACGTATGAGATGATGGATGTTAATTAAATGTATTGTGGTAATCACGTCATGATACATACATGTCAAATCATTATGCTGTACACCCTAATATACGCAGTGCTGTGTGTCAATATATCTCAATCAAACTGGGAAAAATGTATTCAACCTGACAACCCATCAAAAATATGCAAAATTTAAAAATAACGAAATCCCATCTCACCCCTCCACCCTCCAAAAAAGAATTAAAATGCAGATGTAGAGCAGAAGGAATTCTCACAGGCCGCTGCTAGGAGGACAAACTGACAGCCACTTTGGAGAATGTGATAAAACAAGGATTTCTTACTTGACTGCTTCGTAAATATTGTTGGAGGTATGTCCTGACAATGCATCATGTAAATTTCGAATAAAATAATCTCTGTATTCTTCTGGAAGGGCCATAAATGTTCCACCCATCACAATAAACTCCACTTTATCCACACTGTGACCAAGTTGTTTCAACTGAAAGACATAAATTCATCTGCATTAGAAAATACAGTCAACCACCCTAAAAGGGTATTGCAAATTTCTAAATTTTTCAGTGTTTTCATCAGTATCGTTTAAAAATGAGAAGCAATTAAACATATTTAGCAAATTCTGTGAATTAAAAAATAGACTCAAGTCTGAAAGAAAAAAAATTATAGCTCAAATGAGGAGAGTGAGAATTAAACATAATAAAAAAGCTTAATGTTAATACCTACCAAATTAAGTGGAAATATAAAAACACATAGAATATAAACTAGAAAGCAGTAAAGGCAAATATGATATAACAACACAATGTGTAATATAATAAGCAACTACTTATGGAGCGTGTCTGTCAGGCCAGACTTTGTGGTTAGCCTCGGAGACAAAGATGATTGTATGCAACCTAATCAGGACTTCACGCAAATGAAAGAAAAAGAAGACTAGATTAGAAGCAAAAATTAAGAAACCAGTTTAAATGAAAACTTTAAAGTTTTAAATCAATTCTGAAGATTCTGGGCACAGGTGGTGGTACCTCAAGCCGGCTTTCCAGAAAAAAAAAAACACACACACAAAAAAACCAGGAAAATAAAAGTCCAATTGATAACTCATAAAATATTATGTCTCTACTGCTAGGGGATGAAATAGTATAGGTCTTTGATTTTGTCAACTACATTAAGCCAAGATTCTAATTTTTAAAAACAAGTATTTAAATTTCTTGCTCTATCTTAGGCTTAAGAAAAACCGGGTCAAGTAGCTACCAAATTATGAACTCAAATTAATGTACTATGTAAAGAATGTGTACACTTAATATGGAAAAAAAAGGAACCTTTAAAAATATTTGTTTCTGAAAATGGCAAACAATTTATACATACATCTTTTTGTACGTATTATACACATAATTATATAAACATAAGCATAAGTACATGCATATGCATACATACGTAAAAATATGTCTACAACTATATACACACACACATATATACATATATATATCAACACTAAAAGAATACTCTGTATCGATGATTTACAAGGGATACACAACAAAATCATCCTGGTAGCTTTTTCAAAATATCCTGACAGGACCCTAAAATACTTTTTTCCCCCTAATTTTTTTATTTTTCAAGTACAGTTGATATGCAACACTATATTAGTTTCAGGTATACAACATAGTGATTAGACATTTATAAAACTTATGAGGTGATCACCCCAATAAATCTAGTACACATCTGACACCATACATAGTTATCACAATATTGTTGACTATATTCCTTATGCTGTTTTGTGACTTTCAATTTGTACTTCTTAATCCCTTTCCCTTTTTCTCCTATACCCCCTAACCCACTCCCAACTGGGAACCCTCAAAATGTTCTCTGTATCTATGAGTTTGTTCCTGTTTGGCTTGTTTTTGTTTAGATTCCACACTTAAATGAAATCTTTTCTCTTTCTCTGTCTTACTCCACTCAGCCTAATACCCTCTGGGTTCATCCATGTTGTTGCAGATGGCAAGATTCATTCCTTTTATGGTTCAGTAACATTCCATTGTATATATGTACCACCTCTTCTTTATCCATTCATCCAATGATGAACACCCAGGCTCCTCCATATCTTGGCTATTGTAAATAATGCTGTAAGGAACATATGGATGCACGTGTCCCTTTGATTTAGTGTTTTGGGTTTCTTCAGATAAATACCCAGAAGTGGGATTACTGGGTCCTTCATCTCGTTACAGACTTCATTTTAAAGTCCATTTTGTCTGGTATAAGTATTGCTATACCAGTTTTTACCCCCTTCGTTTCCATTTGCATGAAATACCTTTCCATCCCTTTACTTTCAGTCTGTATGTGTCTTTCGATCTGAAGTCATTTGTAGGCAGCACCTGTTAAGGGTCTTGTTTTCTTACCTATTCAGCCAGCCTATGTCTTTTGATTGGAGCATTTCATCTATTTAAAGTGATTATCGATAGATATGTAATTACTACCATTTTACTATTCATATTTTTAATTTTTTCCCCTTAATCTTAAAGAAGTCCCTCTTACATTCCCTGTAATACTGGTTTGGTGGTGATGAACTCCTTTAGCTTTTGCTTGTCTGGGAAACTCTTTATCTGTCCTTTGATTCTAAATGATAGCTTTGCTGGGTAGAGTAATCTTGGATGTAGGTCCTTGCTTTTTATAACTTTGAATATTTACTGCCAATTCCTTCTGGCCTGTAAAGTTTCTGTTGAGAAAGCAGCTGGCAGTCTCATGGGAGCTCCCTTGTAGTTAACTGATTGCCTTTTCTCTTGCTGCATTTAGGATTCCCTATTTGTCTTTAACCTTTGGCATTTTAACTATGATGAGTGTTGGTGATGACCTCTTTGGGGTCATCTTGTTTGGGACTCTACTTCCTGGGCTTGTATGTCTATTTCCTTTGCCAAGTGAGGGAAGTTTCCCATCACTATTTCTTCAAATAGGTTCTCAATTCCTTGCTCTCTCTCTTTTCTTTCTGGTACCCCTACGATGTGAATGTTGTCACACTTGATGTTGTCCCAGAGGTCCCTTAAACTATCCTCATTTTTTTGGATTTTTTTCTTTTTGTTGCTCTGATTGTTTTATGCTACCTTATCTTCCAAATCATTGATTTAATCCTCTGTTTCATCTAATCTACTGTTCATTCCCTCAAATGTATTCTTCATTTCAGTTATTGTATTTTTTATTGCTGACTGGTTCTTTTTCATGTTTTCTATCTCCACTTTTATGTTTCCTATCTCTTTGTTGAAGTTCTCCCTAAGATCTTTGGACATCTTTATAAGCAGTGTTTTGAACTTTGCATCTGGTGGATTACTTGTCTCCATTTTAATTCTTTTTCTGGAGCTTTGTTCTATTCTTTCATTTGGAAAATGTTTCTTTGTCTTCTCATTTTGGCTGCCTCCCTGTGTTTTTTTCTATGTATTGGGTAGCTCTGCCATGTCTCCTGGTATTGGGGGAGTGGCCTCATGCAGTAGGAGTCCTGTGAGGCCCAGTTGCAATCTCCTTGGTCACCTGAGCCAGGTGTTGCAGGAGTGTCCCTTGTGTGGGTTGTGTTGCCCTCCTGTTGTAGTTGAGCTTTGGTTGCTGTTTGCATGTCAGTCAGAGGGATTCAACCCTAAGCGAGACTTAATCAGAACTTCAAGAGGTAAAGATCTGGCATGTGTTTTAGAAGTTATTCAAGTGATTCTAGCAATTTATAGTAAAGAAAAAAAAATCACTGCTCTATGGTAGTTTCTACATCTTTTAAAACCCATGCTTCCTTTTTGGTAAACGTAAATATTTCACACTATATTAAAACATTTTAAATGAATTCAATATAAATATCATGGTTAAAAAAGAAATTGAAGCGATGGTCAGTTTACAACTTACTTTTCCAAACTACGTAGGCCCCCCCAAGTGGGGTCCTCTCCTATAACTGACAATCCTGATCCACATATGCTTGGGTGATAGTGAAATGAAAATTAGAAATGACTGGTATTCACTAATAATAATACCGTGTCTCCTCGAAAATAAGACCTAGCTGGACCATCAGCTCTAATGCGTCTCTTGGAGCAAAAATTAATATAAGACCGGGTCTTATTTTAGTATAATATTCTTATCTTATTTTTTGCTTCAAGAGACGCATTAGAGCTGATGGTCGGGTAAGGTCTTATTTTCGGGGAAATGATAAACACAGACGTGACTCACTAACTTTGGTACTATTTTGCATTTGAGATTTTGTAGTTGCCCTGCTAGATGTTACTGTAAAAACTACGGACAATTCTCACATTTTTTTCTTTTAATTAGACAACTTTAAAATTGTAAAAAAAAAAAATCTGTATTAATGTTCAGATTACTTGAACAGAGCAAAACCATTTACCTAGTACTTGTTTTTAATAAATTATATTAAGGTATAATTTACATACAAAAACATCGATTCATTTTAAGGGTAAATCAGATGAGTTTGGATAAATGTTTAGAGTTGTATAACCACCACCACAATCATGATACAGAACAATTTCTCAATTCCCAAGAGTTCCTCATACTCCTCTGCAGTCAATTCCCTATTCCCACTGCAGCAATCCAATCACAATACTTCTTACCTGGTTTACAGAAGCTAATATTCAATCCATCCACCTGTTGTCTAAGAACTTCCACACATGTATATTTCATAAATTTCATACCATAAATGACTTTCTACAAATTGAAAGAAATGTAAAGACATAAAACCTTTAAAGAAAATAATAGTCTCTATAGGAAGTGGTGTTTCTGACCTTGCTAGGTATTGGAAAATAGTTTCCCTTCCTCAGATGAATATTAAAAACTTACAAAGGGGAAAAACACTTTTAGTTCTTATTTCAGGTTCAACTAAAATCAAGCCAATAATACCTTCTAACTAAACATAAAAATCTAATTTAAAAATTTACCTGTTCTATTCGGTGTCTTGTCTGCAGATATGGGTCGTATCTCGCACGGATAGCTCTCATGGAGGTTGGCTAAGGAAAAGAGAGAAAAATACCGTTAGGCCCACAATGAATTAAAAAGTAGTTTGAAAAGAGTTGTACTAAAAATAAAATTCTCTTTTCCTCCTTTCATCATTTCTCAGTCTTGTCAGGATTCAAAATAATGTCCTGAATAGCATTTGACTGGTCTCCAGCCCCACTGTCAGAAGTATGTGAACAGCAGGGCATCTTCTTGGATTATATTTATTTTTATGTAAACACTTATGAAAACAACACAAATTGTTTTACTACTTGACAGAAATAGATGTGCATACATATTCAAAAGACTTATTTGGTAAAATAGCCTTTAAACAAGGTTGTCAAATACAACATAGTTTGCAATGGCTTAACAAAAAAGCCTTTATGTTTTCATATAACGGAATATTCTACAGCCACGAAGCAACACTGATACATGTTCTCTAAAATATATTGTTAAACAAAAAAAGCAAGGTGTAACGTTTTGATACACTACCTTATGTGTAAAAAAGTACGATAAAGAATATATATGTGCTTAGACATTCATATCTTTGAAGGATGTATAGGAAAGAGATAACGGATTATCTGTTGGGAGATAGGGGAGACTGGGGCAGAAAGGGATAGCTAGAGGATAGGAATGAGAGGGAACGTTTTCACTGAATAATTCCTTTTGTATTTTTAAAAATTTCAACTATGGTGCAATTTATTGCACTTAAATTATGCCTCACTAAAACTGATTTTTAAAAATATATTGGAGTAAAAAATTTTTGTTCAACTTGAACTATGAAAAACAGGTAAGACGACAAAAAATCATATATAAGTCACCTAGTTAGCTAGCTGCTGACCTTTTCTGAAGAGGCTGGCTGCTGACCTCTTCAAAAGCCTGCTCCACTGGTCTCCTGCTTTCACTCTTGCCCCCATTCTAATCCTTTCCTCCCATAAAATGATCTTTTAAAAACCTATATTGGATTATATCATTCCCCTGCTTTAAATCTTAATGGCTTCTCATGACACCTATAATAAAATCCAAACTCCTTGTCCTGGCTTAGAAACCCCTACGACACCTATCTATCCAATTTCATCCTTCCCCTTCCCCACTATGTTCCAGCACACCCCACATTGTTCCTAGCACGGCTCCTTGTTCTAGCTATTGTCCCTGCTAGGAATGCTTTCCTGAGATTCATGAGAGGCTCCTTGTCATTCAGAATTCCGTTTAAATAGCTCCTCCTCAGAGAATCCCTTCCTAACCACCATAGCTAAACTATCCACCCAGCTAATACACTTGACTCAATTTTACTTCTCTGCTTAGCATTGGCTAGTGCCTGATATTTTTTTCTTGTTTCTTTCTTGTCTCCCGTTCTTAGAATGTAAATTCCGTAAGACCAGGGATGTCGTCCTTGTTTTCACGGCCACACGGGCAGTACAATGCAGTGGTAAGGAGCACAGAATTTAAAATGTGGCTCTGTCACGTATTAGCAGCGTGTCTCTGGGCCACCTGTGTGAGGCTCCTAGGCCTCAGTTTCCTGATCCATAAAACCAGGATAGTAACAGTGCCTACCTTCAAAATGCTGCGTTAAGGTTTCAAGTTGTAGAGCACTTAGAATAGTGCTTGACAAATATTAATAAGAAGTGCTTACATAAGTATTTCTCCAGTGACGACAACAATATTTGTAGCCACTCAGCAAATATTTGGTGAATGAACAACTTTGTCATCAGGAAAAGAATTTACAAATAAAAATTTTCAGAAAGCCAGTAAGTACTTATAAAAGCACACTAAAGGTAAAGTACGACGTGACACTTCCTTAGGACAACCTCACATGACTTTACCTCATATCCAGTGTATGACTGGGTCGAATATTCAAAATCGGAATCAGGGCCACCAGGGCAGTATCTGTTAACATAACAAAAGAACGAAGGTGTGAGACAGAAACTTACTTCAACAGTCTAGTTTAAGTACCTGCAGTCTCCTTAAAATCCTGATATTAAACAAGTTTCATTTTCAAATCCTAACACACGAGTCTATCTTTGCAGTATCTGCAAATAATATATTTTCGAACAAGATAAATGTATAAAGCAGGGGTGTCCAAACTGCGGCCTGCGGGCCAACTGCGGCCCGCAATCCATTGTTAATTGGCCCGCAGCAAATTCCAAAAATATATTTAGTTTACTTAAATAAACCAGGTGAGGCAATACGTACATCACCTCAAGTGAGTGGCCCGGCTGTTTGTGTATTTTACCGCATATGGCCCTTGGTGAAAAACGTTGAAAAAAGTTTGGACACCCCTGGTATATAGGAACATTAAGTCATTTTCAGAATATTACAGTCACTATTATTTTAGAGGTTTAGGCTTTTAGGGGCAAATAACAGAACCTAAGTTTTCCTAAGTTTGGATTGATACAGTGCTCTCCTGGTAATTAAGAAAATCTTTCACCCATTTAATCTTCCTACCTGGAATCATGCATATTCTCCCGCTAACTTTTCCAATTATCTCAATTTAATAAGTTTTTGAAGGTTATTTATAATTTTTTATTTTGATACTTTTCTGATCCAAATTCATTTAAATTTCTTGACATTTGCAATTTAGGCAGCTCATATTTCCATTTATCAAGTTAACAGAATGTCTACTGATTTGAGTTCTATAACCGACGTAATTTTTTACTGTATATTGCAACAAATGAAAATCTTTCTATGTTTCCTTTTAAAGCACTATCCTATTAACGGTTGCTTGTTTCAAAGAACTTATGAATCTATTAAGTCAAAGTTTCAAATATTAGCAGCATGCATTTATCAATGCTCTAGGGGACTTATTAGTTCAATTAAAACACACACACACACACACACACACACACACAACTTACCGAAATCATCATACTTACACACATATGTTTCCTGTAAAACTGATGTGTGGACATCTGTGGGGTTTGCACATCACAGCCACAACAGCAATCTACAAAAGACAGATTAACAAGAAAGCTATTATGGAATAACTGAAAATTCCACAGAGTGGTTATGTCTCAGAAGGAAGGCGAGGGAATGCAATCAGCGAGTGGCACAGAAGGGGCTTCAAAGGTATGATGATGATGGATTTAAGCTGAGCAGTGGGTACAAGGGTGATCCTTTTTCAGTGTTAATAAATCTTTAAAATGCACATATGCCCTGTGATGCTAGTTTGCATTGTATTCTACAATAAAGTACAAAGTAAGAAATGAATTTTTGAAGTCACAGTGATTCTTATTCTGATTTTACTAAAATAACCTGGGGGAAAAAATTACGTAAATCTATAAAATTATATCTAAACCTAACCTCTGTAACTCAAACTCCTCATGGACACGCTAGGTCTCAGTATTTAAAGCAGAGACTGTTAAACTAGGAGCTGAACTTCAGTGTGTGCAAAATATTCTCAATGGGGTCTGTCAGAGCCTAAGTGGGGTGAAGACAGTATCTGCTTGAGAAAGGAGGGGATGGCATAAATAGAAGATAGGTTACGTGAATGAAGGGGCGGTTGGTCAAATAAAAGCACACACTAAGGTGAATGCAAGCCAGGTTTCTTACTATCAGAGAAGGAAGTTACAAATATGGAAAGGGAGAGAACTAGAATGAACTCTGTGGGTTGGATGGAATTGAAGGTGCTATTAACTCATAGTTTTCAATATATCTAGACTGATACACAAAAAATATAGATGCAAACGTGTTATGAATACGTATATATATATATATATATATATACACACACACACATATATACATATATACATACATATATACATACATATATACATACACACATACATATATATTTACACACATACACATTCCCTAGCTTGGTCCATGGAGCAGCAACACCCTAACAGCAGTGAGCACATCTAGCACTCAGATCTTGGCCCCTAGACACCACATGTACCACTGATGAAGTCAATCTAATTCAACAAACTTTACTGAGCGTCTACTATGTAGGCCAGGTTCTGAACTACACAGAGCAGGTGGGCCCTGAAACTACATAAATATGAATGCACTGCCTCTGTCCTCTGAAATCATACTACCTAGCAGGGGAGGGAGAAATAGGGTATTTTAAAACCACATGCTAACAAGCATGTAGAAAATACTGGGAATGCCCAAAGAAGGCAATTAATTAGCCCTGACCAGGGGAGTCAGGGAAGCCTTTCCAAGGGGCTAACAACCATGCGGAGTAAGAGTTAACTGAGCTGAGAACGTAGGGAGCCAGGAAAGCAACGTGCAGTAGTTTTCAAACATTTTTTTAAGCAGTAGAACTTTCCTTTCAAGGAACATTTTACTTAGAACCTCAATTTATAAAAGAGATTCCAAGCAACAGCCCTGGGTGACGTAGAGATGGAACCTGCTCCCACGGCTTCCCTGTTATTCTCCATAGCAGCTCCTACAAAACTTCTAAGGAACCCCGTAGTTTTATAAAATAGTTTAAAAATACTGATCAAGTAGAAAAAGCAATGACTTTGGAGTCAGCCAGAGAGGTGTAGGTTTGCTCCTTACGGTTGTATTTTCCTATTTTGTAAAATGAAGATAACACCACCCACCCCTCAAAACTGTTGTGAGGATGAAATTAGAAAATGCACCTGCATAGTGGCTGGTATGTAACAGGTGGGCAATAATTGTTGGTGGGCAGCTACTATAATTGTGATACTACTAAGAATAACAACCATGGTGTTTTAATAACAACAAAAACCCCTCAAATACAAACTCAAAATGGATCACCTAAATGTAATATGCAAAACTATAAAAAACTTCTAGACGATAATACAGGAGACAATCTAGGTGACATTGGGTTTTGCCATGAGTTTTTAGATACAACACCAAAAGCATGATCCATGAAAGAAAAATATCGATAAGCCAGACTACATTAAAATTTGAAAAGTTCTGCTCTGAGAAAATCACTGTTAAGAGAATGAATATTTGCAAAACACCTGATAAAAGACACGTATCTTAAATATACAAAAAATCCTTAAAATTTCACAATAAAAAGAAACAACCCAATTAGGTGGAGGGCAAAAGATCTGAACAGACACCTCAATAAAGAAGACACACAGCTAGATGGCAAGTAAGTGTATGAAAAGATACTGAACGTCGCACAGCATTCAGGAACTGCAAATGAAAACAAGACACCACTACACACGCCTATTAGAATTACACACTCCTATCAGAATGGCCGAAATCCAGAACACTGATAAGACCAAATGCTGGCGGGCACGTGGAGCAACAGAAACTCTCCTTCACTGGGAGATGCAAAATAGTACAGCCACTTTGTTTCTCACAAAGCTAAACACAGCCTTACCATTTGCTCCAGCAATCATGCTTCTAGATATCTACCCAAATGAACTGAAAACTTATGAGTACACAAAACCTTCACATAAATGTTTACAGAAGCTTTGTCAATAATTGCCAAAAATTGGAAGCAACCAAGATGTCCTTTAATAGGTGAGTGGATAAACAAACTGTGGTACATCCAGACAGTGGAATATTATTCAGTGCTAAAAAGAACTATCAAGCCATTAAAAAGATGTGATTTTACATGTGTACTGCTAAATGAAAGAAACCAATCTGAAAAGGCTACCTATTGTTGATTCCAACCACGACATTCTGGAAAAGGCACAACTACAGAGATAGTAAATAGATCAGTGGCTGTCAGAAGTCTGGAACAGAGGAAAGGATGAATAGGGGAGTTTTAGGGCACGAAAACTCTTCCACGTGATACTGTTAAGGTGAATACATAACACAACACTACGCATCTGGTAACACCCATGGAATGTACACCACTATGAGTGACCCTAATATAAAAACTAGTCTTCAATTAATAATGCAGCAATATTGGTTCATCTGTAACAAATGTACCAAACCGACGCAAGGTATTAATAATAGAACAACCTGGGGAGGGGGAAATGAAATACATGCAAACTGTGTCCTTTCTGCTCGATTTTCCTATACACCTAAAAAATGCTCTATAAAACAATAAAAACAAAGCACCATCTGTGGATTGGAAGAATTAATATTATTAAAATGTCCACACTACCCAAAGCAATCTATAGATTCAGTGCAATCCCTACCAAAATACCAATGGCATTTTTCACAGAATTAGAATAATCCTAAAATTTGTATGGAACCACAAAAGATCACCAATAGCCAAAACAATCTTGAGAAAAAAAAGAACAAAGTTAAAGCTATCACACTATCTGATGTCATACTACAAGGCTATTGTAATCAAAACAGCATGGTACTGGTGTCAAAACAGACACATAGATCAAGTAACAAAATAGAGAGCCCAGAAATAAATCCATGCCTATATGGTCAATTAATCTATGACCAAGAAGGCAAGACTATACAATGGGGTAAAGTCAGTCTCTTCAATAAATGGCATGGGGAAACTGGACTGGTACATGCAAAAAATGAAACTAGACCCCTTTCTTATACCATATACAAGAATAAACTCAAAATGGATTAAAGAGTTAAATGTAAGACCTGAAACCATAAAACTTCTAGAAGAAAATCTAAGCAGTAAACTCTGACATTGCTCTCAGTAACATTTTTTTGGATATGTCTCCTCGGGCAAGGGAAACAAAAGAAAAACAAATGGGACTACATCAAACAAAAGTTTCTGCACAGTGAAGGAAACCATCAACAAAACAAAAAGACAACTTAATGGGAGAAGATATTTGCCAATGATACATCTGATACGGGGTTAATATGCAAAACATATCAGGAACTCATATACTTTAACAACAGAAAGACAATCTGATTAAAAAATGGGCAGAGGACCTGAACAGACATTTCTTCAAAGAGGACATACAGATGGCCAATAGACACATGAAAAGATGCTCAACATTACTAATCATCAGAGAAATGCAAGTTAAAACCACGAGACATCATTCACACCTGTCAGACTGGCCGCCATCAATAAATCAACAAACAAGTGTTGGCAAGGATGTGAAGAAAAGGGGACCCTCATGCACTGTTCGTGGAATTATAAAATGGTGCGGAAAACAGTATGGAGGTTCCTCAAAAAGTTAAAATAGAACTTATGACCCCGCAATCCCACTTCTAGGCATTTATTCCAAGAAATCTAAAACATTAATTCCAAAAGATATATGCAGCATTATTTACATTGTTCGTTCCAGTGTTATTTACAATAGCCAAGATATGAAAAGCGTCCATTGATAGAAGAACTGATAAAAAAGATGTGGTACCCATATACAATGGAAAATTACTTGGCCATAAAAAAGAATGAAATTTTACCATGTGCGACAACATGGATGGACATGGAGGGCATTATGCTATGTGAAATAAGTCAGAGAAAGAAATACCATATGATTTCACTTACATATGGAATCTAAAAAGCAAAATAAATGAAGAAACAGAAACAAACTCAAAGATAGAGAACAAATTGATGGTTGCCAGGTGGGAGAGAGGTTGGGGGGGGGCTAGGTGAAAAAGGGGAAGGGACTAAGAAGTACAAAATGGCAGTTACAGAATTGCCGCAGGGATGTAAAGTACAGCATCTGGAACATAGTCGATAATATTATAATAACCACCTATGGTGACGGGTGGGCACTACACTTATCAGGGGATCACTCCCTAAGTATATAAATGTCTATCCACTGTGCTGTGCACCTGAAACTAATATTGAATGTCAACTGTAACTGAAAAATTTAAAAAGTTTTAAATATTGTTCTGGAACAAAATAAAACCACCCTAGTAACAGCTGGAATAAAAGCATAGAGGTTAGGATGCATAGCAGATAGGGAATGACAATTAGCTGTGTACTTCTGATATTTTTAATAGATCACTCACTCTGGGGACATTATAGAAGGTGGATTTGGTGCAGGTAAGACAAAGCAGACCTGTTCAGAAATGAACGCAATATCTAAACAAGAAATAACAAATGCCAAAACATTCCTACCAGTGCTGGCAGAAATGGATGATCATTACACCTCTGTTGGAAACTGAGCGGATGGGAGCACTGTGAATTAAGATGGACGTGGAAGATGAATGAGCATGGCTCAAGTTAGTTTTGGTTGTTACACTGGAGGGCCTACATACAGGCAGTCAAAGGAGAGACGTCTAACAAGCAATTCCACATGGGCCTGAAGCTTGGAGAGAGGCTGGAGCTGGGAGTAAGCAGACGGCCATACTGAAAACATCAATGGATGAGATCACCAAAGAAAGCAGTGGGCCCAGGACCACAGAAAACATCAACTTTTAGAGGCAAGCAGAACAAGAGCAGCCCTCAAAGAAAGAAACGATCAGAGGCAGAAGGAGGAGAAGAGAGAATGGTGTCCTAGAACCAGGTGTATTGGTCAGACTGAAAGGTTGCTAAATCTTTGTCTTCCACAGAGGCAAGCTCATACGTAATACGAAAAACTAAAAACTCAAGACTTCATAAAACATGCTATTCAGGGATATGGAAGTCACTGACAAGAAATTACCTAAGAGTTAAAAGTGGTTGTCCTGGGGGGAAAAAATGGGAGATGAGGCTTTGTTTTTTTCTCTTAAAGAACCTTTCACAGCTAGATACAAACAAACCAAAAACCTTAAGTACAAAAGGAAGAGACCAGGATACATTGGGTGTAAGTTTTGGGGTTTAATTAGCCACAAATGTAATATGATCCAGGAGATATAGCCACCAAACAACTCAACACAAGCTACAATTACTGGAAATATAACATCCCTGTCCAAATAACAGACTGAATTTCTTAGATCAAGTCAGGAACAGAGAATTCAATTCTGGGTACCATGTTTTAAGAGGATATAAATCGATGTCTCACACTCATCCTTTTTATCCTAGACCCCCTACCCCAATTCAGGTTCTAACACCACACTGAGGTCAAACCAAGAGCATCCTCACTGCTCTTTTTGTCTCCAAGCTACCCTACATCTTGTATCCAAAGTAATTTTCTGAAAATCTATTTTGTTCACATCACTCCCTTTCTCAAAAAGCTTTAGTCGTTTCCTATTGTCCTGTTTCTTTGTGGGATATTTAAGATCTTTTACAAGCTGATTCTTCAACCCCGTGTCCTGAGGCTTCCCCAAATGCATGGTCAGTTCGCTGTCCTCACCGTTCCCTGCATACACCACACCTCCTCTGTCATCTCTGCCTCTGCATCTTAGTTCCCCACTCCCACTGCGGTTTGAGCCTCTCTTCTCTGCTGATACGAGCACCGTTTCTATGTCAAGCAAGCTCCACACTTTCTACTGTGCCTTCCCTTTTATTGTAGGGACTCCCACAGCACTCCTGATTGTGCCCACTGTTTCACAATTACCACACGAGACAGAACAACTTCACACCATTAACGACTTTCTAAAAGCACCTTTTTAAGTATCAATTATTTAAGCAATTAGTATTGAAAGCCACAAGCTTAAGATGGCCAACAACATTTATCATATTGTGATAGTCACGCCTCCAACCTATACTTTTAAAGACACCAAAACATCATTAACTCCTCTAAGCACAATGAACTGTTTCCGATGGATGCCCTCCTAGCATTCTACACACATCTCTACTCTAGCACGTATCGTAACATACAGATTTTACTAGTCTGAGTCCCTTACCTCCACCTCACTACCTGGGTGTTACACGGAGGCAGGGACTTCTGGCAGAACAGACACACAATCGATATGACATGAATGGAATCACTCACCCCACTGGCAGTTCTGATGGGTTTTGCCTTTAACTTGGGGACCAAGACCTTCCGATACTGAGGTGGGACTGCAGCAATGATATCCACCAGGCGAGGCTGTGAGGAAAGGCCGTATTTGGCAGCTGTCTTGGTTTTTACCCTGAAAGCAAAGCATCTAGCATTATCAAGATCACAGTATTTCAAGGACAAGTTCCCAAATGATGACCTACAAATCACATCATCAACTCCTGTCATTCCCCTATTCTTTCACCATGACAATAGTGGCTTTAACTTCTGTGACTACCGTGTTTCCCGGAAAATAAGACCTAGCGGGACAATAAGCTCTAATGCGTCTTTTGGAGCAAAAATTAATATAAGACCCGGTCTTATTTTTGGGGAGACACGGTAAGTACTTGATATATCAGAAGGTATAAGGCATAGTTGTCACATGCTCTATGTTGGCATGTTTGCAGATAGGCATGTACAAAAATAAATGTGTGTGTATTTTAATAAATGTATCACACAACAATGAATGCTTCCAGAGTTGAAAAGAGAAGAACCCAATGTATGCTGGGGAGATATTCATGGAAAATGGGCACAGAAAGAGTAGGCTTCAAACATGCAGTGAAAACAGAGATGACATTGCAAGCAGACAGCCTGGCTTATGTGAAGATTCAAAAACAAAAATACGCATACTTTAAGAAAGATGGGTAGACCAACTTGACAGAAAGCAGATTTTCCATGTAAAGGTACAGAAGTTTAAAAAGTTAGAAGAGTGAATTAAAGCCAGACCACAAGGTCTTACATAATGGGCTAAAGAATCTGTTTTTAATTCCATTAAGCACTGGGGATATGCTGAAGTTCCTCCACAGGGAAATGATGTGATAAAAGATGAAACAAAGGGAAATTAATCCAGCAAGAGATGAAAAGCGACCGAAAGCATAAACCATTGCAGTAGTCTAGCCTTAAGTTTAAACAGGGATGGAATAGGGAGTTGGTAGTAGAAATGAAAGTGAAGAGTCATAATGAAGACAGTGGGTAAACTTTAGACCCTAATTGGACGTAAGGAAAAAGATTCAAAGAGGACACTCGTTTCAAGCCTGGGTGAAGGTTAACACAACTAAGCAAAGAGGACATCTGCGTAGGAGATGGTTTTAAGGAAGATGCTGGATATAGCTTTAGATGTCTAAATTAAAGAGAATGACAAAAACACATAGGAAGTAGAAATGTTCACTAGAAATAAAAGATATAATTGGGGGTATAGCCAACAAAGACAGAAAAAACAACAACTTCTAGACCTGGTGGAAAAAATCATTAAAATATCTTCATAGTCAAAAAAGGATAGTTATTCATTCCTTTAGCAAGTGTTTATTAAATAAGCACAATGTTCCAAGGAAGGGGTAAAACATTCCAGTATCGCAAACGGAGAATATGGTCTTTAAAAAGGTCATGCATGTGGTTACTAGATCACTGACAACCTGGGGGTGGGGAGAGAACCCTCATTAGAGCCACTCTATACAGTGAAAAACACAGATGCAGAGACGAAAGACCACTCTCATTCGAGGACACAGCCAAGTGAAAGCTGAACAAGGTTGCAGAGAGGAAGTAGATGAACATGCCAAGCAGTTTCTAAGGTCGGGAAGGGTTGGATTAAATCAAGGAGCCCAAAGGGAGGCTTCTCCTGGAAGAGTCACTGCTTCCTCTGAGACACAGGACAAAGAAGGATGTGAAGTGAAGTAGTACAGAAGCTAAGAACGTGGGCTCTGGAGACATATGGCCTAATTCCTAGTCCCAACTCTGCTGATCACTAGTTACTTACTCTTAGACGAACGATTTAACCTTTGTCTCAAATTATCCCTTTGTCAAATGAGGGTGACATAAGTACCTATACTTCATACAGTTTTTGGAAGGATCAACTAAGCTAATACATACAATGCACTACTAACAGTGACTGGAATACATTAAGCGCCCAATAAATGTTAGAAGCTATTAGTATTATTAGGCTATGAGATAATTTTGCCTTAAATGAGTGACAGGAAGGGCAGAAAGCAAAATTCGCAAGTGAAAAATAAAACATGAGATGGAAAATGTGTAGTATTTGATAATTTCGTAAAAGAGCTACCACCTAAGAACAAGAATGCCTTCTTTTTCATAGATCCACTTACTTATTAAGATCAATGTCCTTCCCCTGCTCGTGAGCTTCAATCAGTTGTTTAATAACATCTCCTATGGTCAGCATCATTAGTTCAGCAGGGCTGAGATCTCCTGGAAAGATAATAGTTAACAATGTAAAACATCATATTATTCAGGAAAGATTTTTTAGTTTGTTAGTTTTCCTTCCCAAATCATTCCAACCAAGCCAAAGGAACAGCTCAAGTTCACAAGACCAAACCTCTATTGTTTACAATTTCATCATTTTTTGTATCTTTAATTTAAAACAAACCTGGCTTCACCTAGTGTATATGGGAAGAACTCACTTTCGAAGCACAGACACCACGAGAATGAGAAGCACAGGAGGAGAAAGATTCTAATTGGAAAGGAACAAAGCAGTTAAAATAGCTTCCCTTTATTTCCAGATTTATAACTATTTTTTGATGCATTATTTCATCTGATTCTCAGAACAGAATGAGGTAGATAGAACAGAAATAACTGCCTGTCCCATAAAAATGCTACCAAGGGATGAAATTGAAACTCAAACTCAGGTATTTGCAGAAGTATGTTACAAAGCAATATAATTCGTTTCCCCGAAAATAAGACCTAATTGGAAAATAAGCCCCAGCATGATTTTTCAGGATGACATCTCCTGAACATAAGCCCTAATGCATCTTTTGGAGCACAACTTAATATAAGACCCGATCTTATTTTCGGGGAAACATGGGACCACTTTGTAACAGAAAAGATGTGAGTTCTATACTTGTCCAAGGATCTTAATGCATCTCTAAGATATAGTCTGTCCACCATTGCGACCTTATGACAACTGAGGCTCCTCGTCCCATCTAAAAGGCAACCACAGAAGCTGACATGTTCTTACATGACCCCATCCCTGCAAGTACAGTTGACTGGTTCAAGGATGGGCCCCTACCCAAGCCAGGCCAATCTGAGCTCTTTTCCTCAAGGCAAAACACACCAATCTCTCTCCAGTGATAAAAGCAATGAGATTTCAGCTTGAGAGCTGCTACCAAGCATGCTTCCTGTCCACAGGGAAAGCTGGTGTGCAAAGATAATGAAGTCACCAGAGAAGCATAGATGAGAAAGTCTAGCAGTTATAGAGCTCTTTCATGTACTTTCTCATTCGAAATCTCACAACACTGTAAGGTAGGAATTATTATCCCATTTTACAGATGTGAAAAATTAAGGCAAGCTATGATGCCATGGTAAATGGCATAGTTAAAACTCAAATCTACATCTTTTCTTCACAACGTCCAATTTTTTTTTTTGTACTGTACCAAGCTACCTCTAATTTAATGAGGCAAGGCCAACACATACAAAACAATTTCGGGGGGGGGGGGCGGCAGGGAAGACCATCTATAATCAAAGGCTAAATGCTTTCCCAAACCATGTAACTCATCACTTCAGAGTTCTACAAAGGTACCTGAAGGGCCACGTAACAGAGGTAGGGTTGGTGGTGGTGGAGGTAAAGAAAGGGGAGAGGGTGAGAAGGAGGGTCTCTGTCTCCATTTCAACCAAAGCAGTTCGCTTTCACCTGTTTAATATTGAGGTTCTACATAAGAATTTATTTGGAGGTAAAGACAGGATTCAAGTGATTAAAAATAAAGATATGAAACCCACCTGGATAGCCCTTGAGTGTATCAAGAATTAACTAGAGACGTAAGTAGTAAGAAAAGGCTTCATGGAGCAAAGGGCACAGGGTCTTTAATGAAAGGGCAGGATTTGGACAAGCACAACACAGGGTAATCTAGAAGGAACAATGTTAGGTATAGAAATTATCTTTGTGTGAAGGAGCATTGTCAAAACCAGAACACAGGCTTTTTGACAGGGTTTGGTAAAGAACAGAATACAGGATACATTGGCTACTAGGCAAAAGCATTTAAATGGAATGCAATAGACAGTGGAGAACTATGGATTTTCAAGTTTGGGAGTAAAAACATGGAAGTAGTGTTGAAAGAAAAGTATACAAAAGAAAAAGAAGATACAAAAATGATTCAGTAGGTGAAAATAATACATAAAGTCTGGATACTAAGTAAAACACTCTTGAAAGGCAACATTGGGGGAGTGGGGGAACAACCCACAAAATTTAAAGTAAAAAACTTGGATAAAGCTCCTTCCCTAGCTTTCAAACCCTACTGGCTGTGAGATAATGGGAAGATCAATGACTTCTAAGTCCCAGTTCTTTGCCTGCAAAATTGGAACAATATGCACACATCTCACAAGACCACTGTAAGAACCAACTGAAATGATGTCTATGAAAGCCAAAGTACTATTCAAATATTAGTTATTAAGATGGGTTAGGAGGGTGGTGGCCAGAAAGATGAGGAATAAGCTATTTCAAGAGGTGATTTCTAAGACCTAACAGGGTTTGGCGATACATAGATCAAGTCAAAAGTGTAAAGCTGTCTGGCTGGAAAGACTGAGAAGTTAACAGGAGAAGGTGGCAATTAATTTGGGGCACACAACAACTGAAGGTAATGTAGGCACTTGGAGCTGTTGCTCAAAAAAAAATTGCAGTTGATATTCATTCAAGATGCAGTAACTAAAAACAGATTTAAAAAAAACTTAAAAAAATGTTTTTGAGTTCAGAGACAACCTAACCAAGCAGTTCCACTTCCTAAGAATAATTTAGGGCTGGAAAAGTTACTTAACTCTTTGAATCTAAGCTTCTTCATCTGTGGAGAGGATATCAACTTCAGAATTATTAGCAAAAGCTCAATAAAAGGTAACTTTTATTATCATAAACATCATTATTATTAGACTTGGCTGCTCAAATGAATGTATACAAGCACTAAAACCTGTGAGAAAATATTTGAAATTTGACTGCATCCTGTTGAAAAACTAAAGATGGCATTGCTCCGTGCTAATCCAGGAGGCAACACCAATGAGCTAACTGTCCCATAGAATCCAAGAATAATTCGGAGTTTTTCTTTTTTTTAAAACTTACGGAAAAAAACTAAAAAAAAAAAAAAGTCAATCAAAAAAGAAAAAGAAAAAAAGAAAAAAAAGAAACCCTACGTGAAAAGTAGGGTTTCTCCCAAAACAAATCTTAGCAAATTATGGAGAACGCGTTAAATCCACCGACCACGTTAACCACCTGGAGGGCGTACCTTAGAATAGAGCTTTGCTCGCCATTGATGCAAAAGACACCCAGTGATTGCCCAAAAGGAAGGGAGCAAGGGTAGGTGGGAAGGGCACACTAGGGCAGATGAAACAGCGGGGACCTGGAGCCCACAGACTCCCAGCAGCAGAGCTTCTGGATCAGGCAGCGATTCCCGCGGGCAAGACTGGGGTCCGCATCTGACCGCTCAGGTGTGCGCCCCATCCCTACCACCCCAACCCTCGTCCACTCCTTCCTTCCCGCACCTTTCCGCTTCTGCTTCATTTCTCCTCTGTTGTCGCAGCGGCCACCACACTTAACATGGATACCACCTCGGACCTCGGGGAAAGTTGCCAGCCACAAAGCAACCCCGGCCTGGTGTAAAAGGACGGTCAATAGATCGTAAAGCTGCTCCCAGAAGGCGGTGCGCGCGAAGGCCCGCCCCCTCCGCCCCCTCCGTCCCCGCCCAGCGGCGCAGGCGCAGAGCCTCAGGGGGCGGGGAAACGCTGCAGCCACGCGCCTGGGCTTTAGGAAGCTGGAGTTGGGCAGCACAGCGATAGGATAATAAAGCTTAGAGAGAGAGGCTGCGCCTGAAAGCCTGAAGGAGTGTGGATGTGGGTGGAATGTAAATATACGCGGCTGGGCAGGAGCACGAGTGGGAGATCGCATGAAAACGAGCCTGCTAGTGTGATGGAAATTAAATTCAGAGCCTGGAAGAGACCATGTAAGAATCAAGTAACAATTTGAGGCGCGGGCTTTGACGCCAGTTCGTCACCTTGGTCTCTGATGAAAGGCACATGTCATCAATAACCATCATGAAATCTATGGAGGGTTCTCCGGGAAAATGCACCAAGTTTTGTAGAGTTGAAAGGCAGGACTTGAGATGCCATGTTCCTGAAACCCAGCCTGATCCTCTTTGTTCCGGAGGTGACTCCAAGTCTCTGACCCACCACAACCCCGAAACTGCCCTGGCCAAGTCTGTAACTCCCCATCAGACCAAATGCAGTATTTATCTGTCCTTATTGTCATCCTAGTACCAATTGACATAGCTTCCTTGAAAAGTTTTTCATGATGGGACTTAGCACACTCTCTTGGGGTTTTTTTCCTATTTTTTTCTCAGTCTCTTTGGTGGACTCCTCTACCTCACCTCAAACTATTGGTGTACTACCATCTGGTGTCTAATATGCATCTCAAACTTAACATGCCCAAACCTATTTTTTCCTACTCTTGCTTATGAGGAGTTACAAGAACTGTAATATAATTAATTTGTGGCCCAGCATTTGGGTTTTTGCAGTTTGAATTCTGAGGCTGCTTACGAGCATGACTCTACTCCTTGGACTTGGAAACTGCCTGCAGAACAAACAGTCTCTCTGTGCTGTTTGATTTCTGTTGATAAGTAACCCAAAAGCTTTTGTTCTACAAGCCTGAGCTAGAATTAGGACACTGACAAATGTCTAATCCTATGTTACCCACTATTCTTGTGTCACAGCCCCACTTGCTCACCAATGAGTCAGCCAACTGTTGAAAAGTCCAGTTGCCCCCAAATCAGAAACTAATGTAGGTTTGTGGTGTTGTTTCCCCTAGCAACCAATCACTGGGATCATCAGCTGCTTCAACTTTTGCCTTTAAAAACCTAGTCCTACCCTCTCCATTTTGGAACATGTCTTTGGTTCATACTGAGGGATATATCCCTGATTTGCAAATCATGTGTGAATAAAATTCTTAATCTCTTCTGGGATTATCTGAAGTGTTAAAGAGAAAAACTACAGGCCCAAAATGGCATCATTTTTGTTATAATCCATGATACCAAACATAGATTTAATAACTGGCCTAACTGCTCTTTCAACTTTTCCTAGAAATATCATCTTAATCAACCAGTCTGGAATTTTCTAGTCAAGCACCAGTAAGGTAATCTATCACAGGGTCCCTCTCCATCCCCTACAGAAAAAAAGAGTTAATCTAATAAAAACCTTGCCATTCCTTCCCTCCAAAAAAGGAGGTCGTGGTCTAAAAACAATACTTCCCTTTTGTTAATAGCTCCCTTGCTCCACCCTTCTTCCTATAAAAAACCTTCCCTTTTGTACACCCCCTTGGAGAGCCCTTCTAGTTGCTAGATGGGACGCTGCCAGATTCATGAATCACTTAATAAAACCAATTAGATCAAATTTACTCAGTTGAATTTTTTTAACAGAAGACATCATCATCCACCTCATCACTCTTTTGCCTCACACAAGAGAAAGAGCAAGGTGGTAAATTTTAAATAGGTGTTAAGGTAGGCCTTATTGAGAATATGATATTTGAGTTAATACTTGCTCTGCAGGTATCTAAGGGTATTTCAGGTAGAGGGAACATTTAACACAAACGTCCTTAGCTAGCATAGGGACAACAAGAGGGATTTCATTTTAAAACTAGACTCCATCTTGTCTATAAGGTCAGGAATGCAAAGGGGAAAAGCCTGAGACATTGATTAACTACCTGCTGCTCACTTCCTGAGTGTACATAGCTAAGAAGGGGGAAAAACACAATGTAATCAGCAGACCTTGCAAAAATAAACAGCATGTTCTGTTCTCATGAAGTCAAGCACTGTAAAAAAAAAAGAAAAGAAAAGAAAGGGAAAGAAATCAGAGATTGTGAAACTCCCGTGTAAGTTTATTTTTACAGAACTTGAAAGAAAACCTTGTGTCATGCAGGGTCTCTGGTCCTGCTCCCCACATAAGAACGCAAGATATGGTGAGGCCAAAAAGGAACACCAATGGAGCCATGGATAGGGGGTTCATACCACAATAGTCTCACTGGCGACTGGGTTGGAGATACAGGAAGAAAGCTCCAAACGATCCGCAATCTGCCAGCTGCTTCTTTGCCAACCAAACAACCCACCCCCGCATAGCCACGGCAGTTATATCAGTGGCTAATGGCTAACTGGTAACAGCTGATTGCCACCCAGCTACAGCGGATTACAGCTGATGGCCATCTAATAACCGAGCCAACACCTTTCCACGTGAGGTCGAGAGCTTGGAAACTGCTCTCTGGGACTCTGTCCCCACACCTTGTCATGGGACAAAATTGAGCAGACACATACTGACAATAAGATAAGACATTGTTTGCTGACCACAGAGACAACCATCATGGGACAGTCCACCAGCTTCCCCTCTCTGGTCTCCTATCCTTCTCGGAATAACCTGTAAAAACCCCTCACACAATCCTATCCAGGAACCATCCAGCTCCTTCCTTCTTGCTGGTTCCCTGGTGTACTATCTCTCAATAAAGCTTTGCTTGCCGAACTTCTTATCGGGTACCATGCTCATTTCTATGACATTGGACCCAAGAACATGGCCTCAGTTGGCTCCAACAACAGTCCTATGGTAAGAGGATGCCTGGTGTATTCAATGAAAGTAAGGAGGCCAGTGTCAGTGGTGAGTGAGTGAGGGGAAGTGGTCGAAGAAAGGGTGCCGTAGGGAATATATAAAATGGAGTCATTTTAAACAAGTGGCTAAAATTATTGAAAGTTGAGGCATGAGTAAAGACTTCATTTTTGTTCTAACTAGCCTGGGATCTTAACGTTTTTGAACTCTGCAGTCTTGTGTCAATGCTTGGTTACACATCCAAACCTCCAGGTAACCCTCTAATTACCCCCTGAAGAACTCCTGTATTGAGGCCACCTGATTGCCCCCAATGAAGGACTCATGTATACATCCACCTGACATCCATTATTCAGACCACTGGCGTGACCAGACCACCAGGCCCCCATTTTCCTGAGTGCCTGATGTCTGACTAATCACTGGACCAATCCTAGGGCTAAGAATACAGGAATAATCGTTCTCAAGAATGTACTTTCTGCTATAAGAACTTTTAAGTTTTCTGTCTTCTTTGGAACACTTCTGGGTTTTTGCCTAGTTGTGTTTCTAGTTTGCAAACTCTAAGATCCTTGACTAAATCGCTATCATTTATTTCTAGCAAAGCCTCCAGACTCTTTCTGAGTTCATTCCAGAGTTCAGAGAAGTGATGGGGTGGGTTAGGGTGGGTTGGGGCGCAGTACAGCTCTTGTTAGACCTTGTAGGTCATTATAACGCCTTTGCTCTAAGTGACATAGGGAGCCATTGGAAAGTTTTTTAGCAGAGAGATGATCTGATTTATAACTTGAAGTTCTCTAATTTCTGTGTTGAGAGTAGACTGTAGGGCGAAGGGAAGCGCCTGGGAGGCCAGGTAGGTGGCCATTATCACACCAGTGCAGGTGATCCCCAACTTTGATGCACACTAGAATCACCTGGGGAGTAGTGAAAAATCCCAGTACTCAGATCACATCCAATACCAATTAAATCAAAATATCCAGGAGTGGGAGCCAGGCATAAGTATTTTTAAAAGATCCTGGGGTGATTCTAATGGGCAGCAAAGTTTGGGAACCACTGACCAAGGCCAGAGATGATTAGGACGTGAATCAGTGTAGTCAGCAGTGGAGGTGGTAAGAAGTGTTCAGATGCTGCATATATTTTGAAAATTTCTATAAGACTTCCTGACAGATCAGATGTGTGATATGAAAGAAAGACAGACATAAACATCCAAGATGACACCGAAGCTTTTGGAGCGAGGGATTGGAATCGTGTCATTGCTGTTCGCTGAGATGGAAAAGACTGTAGGTGGAGTGGGGTTTGGGGTTTTAAGCGGGGGCGTGTTCGGGATGCTTAGTGAGCAGTAAGACATGAAAATGATCAGGGCTAGAAATACCAGTTGAGAGTTAGAGGCATAGAGGTGAAATGTAAAGCTATGAAACAGGATGACTGTGGAAAAGAAAGAGAAGAGACCAAAGACTAAGCTTTGGGGTGTTCTATTATTATCAGATTGAGAAGAGGCGTAACCAGCAAAGAAGGCTGAGGAGGTACCTCCAGGGAGGTGGGAAGAAAAACTAGGAGAGTGAGATTACCTGGAAGCCAAGTGAAGAATGTGATTTAAGGAGCAGGGAGTAATCCACTGGATCAAATACTATTGTGAGTCGAGTAAGATGAGGATTGAAAATTGATGAGTATCATGGGGAATTTAATAAGAATGGTTTCATGGAAAGGTAGAAGGGAAAGCTTGACTAGATTTACGATAGATTGAGAGGAGAGGATTTTGAGACAGTGAGTTTAGACAACTCTTTGGAGGAGTTTTGCCACAAAGAACAATGGAGAAATGGGGTAGTAGCTGGCAGGGAAACTGGGGTCAAGGGGAGTATGTGTTTGTTAAAATGGAGTAGTTATCAGCAAGTTTGTACGTCTACGGGAGTAATCCAATGGAGAGTGAAAAGCTGATGGATTAAGAGAAAAGGGGAAAGTACTCTGCCTTAGCCCTTCAGTGGGGAAAGGGGATGCAATCTGGTGCACAAGAGAAGGGATTCGCTTCTGATGGGCACAGGGATAGTTCATCTGTTAACAGACTGGAAGGCAGAGCATGTGAGTGCAGATTCTGACAGGCAGTGATGGTGGAGCTCTGTGGACATTCTCCATTACTTCAACGTTCCCAGTGAGTGCAGTGACAATTCAGCCTGGTAGTTTGCCCACATTTGTGACAGACCTGGTATTCACGTGTGCAATGACAGCTGTCAGGGACCATCATAAAGAACCCAGGCAGCTTTCAACATGATCACAATGAATTTTAGCTATTAGGTACTTTAGTAATGTCTCTGATTAACAACACAGTTAACTGGGGCGGCCAGTTAGCTCAGTTGGTTGGAGCACGGTGCACTTAACGACAAGGTTGCCGGTTCGATCCCCACATGGGCCACTGAGCTGCGCCCTCCACAACTAGATTGAAACAACTACTTGACTTGGAGCTGATGGGTCCTGGAAAAACACACTTAAAATAAATAAAAGTTAAAAAAATAAAAAAGAATACAGTTAACTGTTGAAGCAAGAAACAGCCAGTAGAGGGAGAGCTAAGCACATGTAAGATGAATACGACTATAGGTGTGGTTTTGCCCAGATAAGATCCAATGCTCATGATGATATTCACGTTGATTTTCTTTGGTTTGAACTTTCTATTGGTATTTCTATGGTTTTCTTATGAATAAGGCATACCATCTTGCCAAGAGTTGAAAGCAATTTTTAAGACCACAGTCTAAATACCTACCTTCAATTCTTTTTGACCTCTTTGCCTTTTGAATCCTCCCTTTGGACTAAAAACATAAACCTACAGTTACTGAGGATTATCCTAGTAATGACTGAGTTGCCTTTGAAGGTCAAACACTACCTGAAGTTGAAGGTTTTAAAAAAACAGCTTTTCCCTGTACTTGATGTGATTGTTTAGGTGGCCAGACACAGCAAAGTGGAGTAAGTTCTACTTTCTTCTCTTCTTGGCATCATTTTACAAATATTTGTTTTTCTGTTTTGTTTTTTTAAATATGGATGTAGAATTTAAATTCCAAAAGGAGTTATTTAAAACTGTGTGGCACTCGTGTATACATTCACACAATACAATATTGTTTGGTTTTTGATGAATTTCACGACTTTGTATCAAGAATCTGTTTCTCTTCACCACCTCATGTCACCCATTTCTCCCAGTTGTCTTGTAGTTGGGGGTGTAGGAACAGTACTTTGTCTCTTTTGGGACTGGGGCATGTTTCATATTGGCTGGAGTAAGTCAGATCCATCAAAATTGCTTTCACCCTCAAAGAAAGTATGCTGCAAGGTGGATGCTAAAGCTATTTGGGAAGGAAAAATGACTAACATCTGCCTGCTTGTAGGAATAGGGCAGAGAAGAATGTAAGATCCCCAATTCACATACAATTTAAGTTTAAATGAAAGGGGAAAATAGCATGAATCAATGTCTGAGGGAGGATATTGTCCGCAAATAACCCTCCGCTGGCAAATCAGTTTCATTTCTGCTTCTGTAAATGTGACTTTGTGACTGTGACAAAGGGCTGTACACCCCAGCTGGTTCCACATTTCTATACTAAGGCAAAGAAACTGCCACCATTTCCACTGTGGACTCCTGGAGCTGAAGCAGAAAAAGTGACATCTGGTAAGTTGTTTTTATTATATAATTTATGCTGTCACTTATGGTCGATTTTTAAAAAATAGACTTTAGGTTTACAGAAAAGTTGAGAAGATAATACCGAGAGTCGTCATATAACCCACACTCAATTTCTTCTCTTATCTTACATTAGTATAAAATATTTGTTACAATTAATGAACCAATATTTGTAACTGGAGGCTAGACTTTGTTCAGATTGTCTCATTATCATAATGTCCTTTTTCTGTTTTAGGATCCCATCCAGGAGACCACATTACATTTAGTCATCATGTCTCCTTAGAATTCTCTTGGTTGTGACAGTTTCTCAGACTTTCCTTGTTTTTGATGCCTTTGACAGTTTTGAGGCGTGCTGGTCAGGTTCTGAGGAGTACAGGTCAGGTATTCCCTAGGAATCTCTTCTATTGAGATTTGTCTGGTTTTTGTTTTGTTTTGTTTTGTTTTTTTCATGATTAGATTAGACTTATGGGTTTAGGGGAAGAAGATCACAGAATTAAAGTTCTCATCACATCACATCAAAGGTACACATTATCAACATGATTTATAACTATCGATGTTGATTTTGATCACTTGGCTGGGGGAGTGTTTGTCAGGTTCCTCCACTGTAAAGTTACCCTTTTCCCTCCTTTCCATATAGTCCTCTTTGAAGGAAGTCACTCTGCAAAGCCCACACTTAAGGAGTGGAGCGGTTATGCTCCCTCTTCTTGAGGGTGGAGTGTCTGCATAAAGTATTTGGAATTTTTTTACGTGTATATGGGAGATTGTTCCTTCTCCCTCTTTTGATTTGCTTAAAATAAGTCATTTCTTGAGGGAAAGTGAATTCTACTCTCTTGTTTGTTTAAGTGAATTTAAGGCTATGTAAAGGCCAACGAACTAGAAATCTGGAGGATCAGGATTTAGTTTGAATTTTATTTAATAGTGTGATATTAGGCAAAGTCAGTAATCATTCCTCCCCAAAGAAAACATGTATTGCAGACTCCATCGGGGTAGTATTAATGTCATCTTATGCCTCACTAACTTTGGCAAGCTTAGGGGAGCAACATGAGAGGATTCAAATTCTGATAAAGTACGTTATGAAAATATCTGCTTATTTTACTTGCCTACTCACCTGGGGGAGAAGGGGCAGAGAAAATCCTGTCATCCCAATGCCTCCTCTACTGTGTCTATGTCTGGTGTCTGCACTTCTAATGCTGCCCACTTCAGCTGATGTGTTAACACAGAAAACATACCTCTTTTCCTTTGGGGATTTGAAGGCCCTTGTTTCACTTTTTCTTCTAAGCTGTGTTTAAATTGCTCCTTTGAGACAGTGCAATGTCCAATAAGTTGGTCAGGAAATGCTGCCAACAACAAAGGTACATAAACCTTAAAAAAAAAAAAAAAAAGGAAGTAAATCCTAAATGTCATCAACATTCCATCATTTTATTAAGAATCTCCTCTTCCTTATTTTACTCTTAAGTTACCTTTCTGGGGAGGAAACAGATTTTACCAAAGACTCTTGAAGGAAAATGCGATAGAACCCTCATGGTGATTGGTCAATGGGGACAAGAATGGGAGTTAGTTTATCAGTTAAGGTGGCATCTGTTCCCTCAAAATAGACTTGGCCCAGGTAAATACTGGTACTGATTTCTAGTTTAATTGTCTTCAAGAAATACTCTAAAAAAAAATTATACAGATGCTTAAGTGTCTGTAGAGGAATATGCATTATCATATTTAATCCTTAACAATGAACTCTGGATTTTCATATTCTCATTTTGTACGTGGATAAACTGAGGCTCAGAGATGTTAGATGATTTGTTCAGTGTTACACTGAAGTACTGGAGCAGGATCCAAACATTCAGGCAGTCTGACTCTAATTCCAGAGTAATTTCCACTACACCATTCACTGTCTGGAGTGTAAGGCCCACTGGGTGTGCAGACAATTTGCCCATTTTGTTTCCTGATATATCTCCAGCACCTACAACAGTGCCTGGCACATAGTAAAGACTCAAGTATTTGTTGAATGAATGAATATAATTTCTGCCATTATTAAGCTTATCATCTAAGACATGTTTAAAAGATACACTTCATTCATTCAAAAATATTTATTTAGTGCTTCCTATGTACCAAGTACTTCCCATGTTTATTTTTATTTTATTTTATTACCCACAGTGGGTAATAAACCAAAGTTGATCAAAATGCCCCTTAAAGAACTTGGCTAATTTAAGCATTTTGTTTTTTCTCCTGTTAGTGTTGCCTCAGTCTGGGGGTAGGGGATAGAAATGAAAGGAAAACAAGAAAAATATTGGGAAGAATTAATGGTATGAAGCAACGTAGGGTGAAATGAGATTCAAAGAGAAGATCTAGGGGAACAGAACAGGATGTTGGTAATTCCTAACGCATTCAATTCTGCATCAGACACAGAATGAATGCAGTAGAAGTCTCTCTCTCTCTCTCTCTCTCTCTCTCTCTCTCTCTCTCTCTCTCTCTCTCTCACACACACACACACACACACTCACATGTGCATACACCCACACTCTGGCTTGTTTTACCTCTGAGGACATTGAAGAATTTCCTGGCAGTAGGTTCAGTTTGAGTCCCTAAGTACCATTTTATCAAGTTGCTTCTCTCCCTCCTCATTTGTGGGCACTGTTCCCTTCATTCTTTGTTTAAATAGTACCTATTTAAGGCTGCTTGGTGGCGTGAAGAAAACACTGAACTTAGAGTCACTATGTGACCTTGGACACGTTCTTTCCCTTCTCTGGGCCTCACTGTCCATATCTGTAAAAGAAGGGGTTCCAGAGTTCCTTTATTTAAGTCCACTGTATGAAGCTGTTGTAGTATAGGAATGACTATTGCTCATGTGTCACCTCTATTATGTTATTCTGAGAAAACAGACCATAAGAAAGCACAAACAGAAGAGAGAGTGGAAGAAGCAAGGATAACTGTCAAAATTCATAATTATTTAACAGGAAACTGTGCTGTGTAACCTTCCTATATCTAGCTAAATATGCAGAGTCTCATTTAAAAGACACTATTCTTAGGCTCAGTGCACATGAATGTAAATAAGTACTAAAAGCAAAACTAAAGTTCTAACCACATAGTTGAAATACAAGTGAAATAAACCACAAATGAAAACCTCGTCTATATGAGAAATAAATTTGGGTTGTTTCCAATTGCTTCTCCATAGAAACCAAATTTTCACGATTTCACCATCATTACTGTCTTCTCTTTGGGGAAAAGTGGACCCCAACATTTGAAGAAGGACTGTGCACCTATTGGTTGTTTTCCCCTTAAAGCAAAATGAAACTGACATTCAGTAATCTCAGTTGTGCTATTTTTGCTTACTCAAAATCATTGGTACAGTCTTGGTTCCAACAACAGGTGACATTTCAAAATAAGAGCTTCAATTCTGTTGGCACCCAACTAAATCAGAGAACATTTACACTTCAAAGACTCGTTTAGTCTTTCACCTACAGATGGGAAAACTAAGACCTCAAGCAATGAAATGATGTGTCTGAAGTACTACAGCTCCTTTGGTTGGTGGCAAAGAGAACTGGAACCTTCCCCACCTGATTTCTAGCTTAATGCCTTTCCCACCACATCATTTAATTCAGCCCAATGACTATATACTGAGTGTCTATACCATAACCCCCGCCCCCCATTAAATGATATATTTGTTTATAGGTCATTCTTTTTCAATGCTTGGCACTTTATTTTGTTCTCCCTCCTCAGCTGTTTTGTAAATGATCCCTTTCAATTTTCCAGTGTCTTAGTTTCCCAATCAAATGATCCGGTCCTGCCAGTTTTTGAACGTTGACGGAAGGAACTTGAAGCCCAGTTCACCACAACCACAACCCAAATCATTTCCAATTTCTTCAAATTTCAGTTAGGGGTCACATATTACTTGTGTACTAGTACAATAGATGCCTGTGTAGCGGGAGGCCAATGGTTTCATGTCTCGGTTGCATGCAGCTAAACCCAATCCAAGGTAATCAGTAATCAAAAATAGCACAACTGAGATTACTGAATTTCAGGTTCATTTTGCTTTAAGGAGTAAACCATCCATAGGTACATAGTCCTTCTTCAAATGTTGGGGTCCACTTTTCCCCAAAGAGAAACAGTAATGGTGGTGAAATTTTGGTTTCTGTGGATAGTTACATGCTAACAGCCGTTGCTGGCCGCTGTGTACTGTTGATTTAGTAAATGAAGTCAGATGAACTGAAGTCCCTGTGACCCTGTAGGAAGGAAGACACAGCCACTGCCCACATTCCAGAATTTCGTGAACACATTTGCTTCTACTCTAAATTCACTTCCCTCTCAGATTGATGGGGCTGATTCTCAGTGTTTGAATGGTGCTGACACCAGCGTGTTCATGCTTTTGGGCTTCATGTGACTCCTCCATTTCCTCCTGGGATTTGATGGCCAGAACACAAGTTGTCCTGGAGGCCTGCAGTAGATTGTCCACTGGTAGGACCGTATATTTTGTTGTGTTTCCTGTGCCCGCTGTGAGATGATCCGAACATTTTGTGTAACCATGGGTCATTGAGCTGCTGTCTTCAGAAAACAAAGATCGCTTTCTGAGGAGTAATTCTCTTTCTATATCTAAAGTTATTGATAGGCATTACCGTATTCTTGCACATATCATAGCTCATCTACACTTTCTCCCCCCTCCTAACTCACCTAGGTTTTGATGTGGTTTAGCATTTCCAACTCAGCATTTCAAACCGTGAATTGCTTATGTCACTTGTGAATTTTAGTTACCTCATCAGGCATTTCCACTGTCAGCTTTCCTGGTGACTATTTCAAGTAAGAACATAAACTCTTGGATTTGAAGTAGCCTTAAAATTCATCTAGTCCAATGCCATTATTAGGTGGGCATACCAGTATATGTTCAGACACCTGTGGCAGAAAAATTCATTACTCTCTAAGGGAGCTCATTTCATTTTGGACAACTCTGACTACTAGAGCATGTTAAGCCCAAATGTGCTTTCTTGTACCTGTCACCTGGTAGATCTAGTTAGTGATCCTCTCCTGGGACCACAGAAAACATGCGTCATCCCTCTTTTATATGCAGCTCTAAGGTCATGTATTTGGAGACCACTGTGCATCCTCTCCCCATCTCCTGCTTTTGCCTGTGTCTTCTCTGCCTCAAGTTAAACCTTCCCAGTCCCTATGGAGCAGTCCTCACTACTAATCCTGCCCCATCTGCATTCTTGCCTATTTGTTCCTATTCTGCTTTACTCATTAAGCCAGGACGCTAATCATATAAAAAACAACATGGTTTTAAAACATCTTTTGGTGTAGACTCTCATCAAAAGCTTCCCATCATTTTATCCATTCCTTCAGCATTTTTTGTCAGTCATTGCACTTCATGATAGAAATGCATCATTGAAACAAATGCAGCCATGACCTTGAATAGCTCATGGCTCAGTAAGGAGGACGAGACATAAAGGAAGCACAGTCAACATTATAACAGAGGTGTTCTCAGAGCAGTGGTGACACAAAAGGGGAATGACTGAGAATCAGGAAACAGTTTCAAGTAAGAACATAAACTCTTGGATTTGAAGTAGCCTTAAAATTCATCTAGTCCAATGTCATTATTAGGTGGGCATACCAGTATATGTATGCCCACCTAATAATGGAAATGCTGAAGCAGGATCTTGAAGACAGAGTGGGAATTCACCAGGAAGAAGAGGGGAAGGGTATCCCACACAGAAAGAACAGGCTGTGCTAAAATGCCTTGGAGAACTGTGTAGTTAGAGGAGGGCTGCAAGATATGGAATGGAGAAGTAAGGGACTCTACCTAAGGCTCAGGACCTTGCACATAGTAGGGGTTCACACTGCATTCAGCCAGCAACTACCAAGTACAGAAACCATTTCGTCAGTTAATATCCACTAGCCAAACTAAGCTGTTTTGACTGATGCGTTGTGATTTATATTTGGGGTTAATATGTAAATGAGGCACAGTCTCCCTAACTAACTGCCAATGGCTCTAGTGGGGGTTGGCAGGTCAGGTGAGATTTTTCATATCTCAGAAGGGCTGGTGACTCTCTCCTTTTGAATTACATGGCTGAGTGATCCAAACAGCAACGTCAGCTACAGAAAGCAAGCATGTCGGTGCTCCCCACTTGTGTTCCTCAAATTCTTCTCTATGTGTAGAGACAAAGAAGCTCCAGGATAGCATATCCCCACCTAGTCTGTGCATGGCCCTCTCTTCTGAGCCACCATAGGTCCAGTTCTCCTCAGGGCCCAAGCCCTACCGGCTGGTGAACAGGAGGCAGGTTGGATCTGACACTTCTCCTTTTGGATGTGCCTCTCCTCCCTCCCCCGCAGATGCCCTATGCTGTGGGGCTGCCTAGAGCCTCCAGTAGGGGTCCTCCTGGTTAAATTGGGAGTGGGGGAGTGAGGAAGATCCAGAGAACCTAGTTATTACCACATCCCTCCTTCCCCACACCGTAGCCGCCAAAGCAACTCCAGTAAATCCTAGGAATATCCAAAGTTCCATCTATCTATCAGATTCTTGCTGAGATCTGCTGGGACTGAATCTTACTGGCGCAAGGGTTCAAGGCTTACCCGATTGGGGTACTGATGTCACTCAAAGCAGCAAAGTTATGTAATTTCACCTTCATGGCTCTAGTCACTAGAGGTTATTCTTATTTCAGAGTGAGTTTCCTTAAAGAGCTCAGGTCATATCAGTTTCAAGTTCTATAGATACAACTATTATTGAAAATCAACGGTCAAGCATTGATTTTTGTCACATTTAAATCATGACATAGTGTACCAGGTGTGGCGAGGGAGTCAAAGGTAAATTAGAATAGTCATTTCCGTTTGGGGCTTGGAATCTAGATGGGGAAATAAAACAAAACAGATTTACGTGTTATTTTTGTTTTGTTTTTGCTTTTTTGTATTTACAGTTTCTGTTGTTCCCCATCCCCACTCCTTGTACTTCGTGTGTATTTTTAGGCTGGTTCCCCTAGGTGGACAAAAGCAGGTGTTTACATAACAGGAAATGGAAGAAACTGAGGATTTTGTGGGCCAGGAGCCACATCCAGGTAACATCCCTATAACATCCCCTGCTGACGTAAATAGAACAATTTACCGTGATATAATTAAGGGCAAATGTGTTCAGACGTTGTTCCTTGCTCTTTATTCAGAAGCCGCCATTTCACCTTTTAATAGTGAATGAATATAAATTATTCCACCAACAACTAGAATAGCCTATCCGTAATGTAGTAGACTGTCTGACCAACAATTAAAGTTGTGTCCGCCCCCTAAAAGAAGGGTCCAGAAAACCACCTTGGATCTTCTGAGGGTGGCCTCTCTTAGAGGGGGCAAGGTAAGGCTCCTGGAATTTTTTTAGGTGCTTTCCTTAGAAGGGGAAATATAGGGTGAATTACATTAAAGTCAGTGAATGTGACCCCCTCCCTACAAGGCTGTGTGCAGGCCCCTGGAGCCAAGCAAGGTGCCTTCCCTAGGAAGACACAGGGAAGTAACCCCTATCTGCAGAACATGGATTGTGTTCTGAGAATCAAAGAGGCTTAGGGACAAGGGAAGTCTTGTTTCTGGATCAGTGGGGTAGTGGCTAGCATCTGAGGAAGGGCTGGATACACAAACCAAAAGCACTTCAACTTTTGGGCACCCTTGGTTGAACTTAGCTCTGAAGGAGTGGCGTTGTTGTGCTTAGAAGACGCATGGCAGTCCCTGGCAATGGAATGCATCAATAACCAACCTGTATCCTGAGGTCGGGCTATCTGGAATCCGTTTTCAAAAGTGACCCCTTGTGGCCGCAAGAAACAATAGCAGCAGTAGACTAAGGTTCCCTTCTCTGGACCGTCCTCACCCGCTCCTACTGCTCCCTCCTGAGATCATCCGGGGTAAAATGCTGGAAAAGGTGAAGGGGTGCTTGACAATTACAGAAAATTAGAGATGTGCCAGTTCAGCCCAGTTCATTCCAGTTACAATTTAATTTAAAAATACTTCCCTTAAACGGTATAGACCCAAGATGGAATACTTTCTCCTTTCCAGGTGGTTTTCATTTTAGAAATTGAAGAGGTTTAAATTCCTGCTGTTTTGTCTGACTTCTTATCCTCTGCTTTAGTTGAGAACTAAGCTTCTAATCTTTTATCATATTAATCACCAGTGCTGATAAAGTTGAAATAAAGGCCATGGATATGGACCTGTCCCTTGTTGTATGCTATCTGTGGCTAAGATATTGTGCCAGCATTGTTTACACAGAAGAGTTCCTGAGTTACAAAGTCCAGATCAAGGCCTGCGTCCATTTACTTTCTCTCTGCAGACAGATTGTATAAATATCCTGGAATTCTGAGGCACCTTGTATAAGACAGTCTACAGGGCTCTTCAGCCTGTAGCTGGCCCTGGGGCCTGAGTGGCATATTCTTTTCTTCTCTGCCTCTTCCAGCTCCCGCCACCCAGCCAGCAACCACTTGGTATTTAATTCTAATGCAGTTCTTAAACTGAGCCAGGATAAATTCTTTGAGTTGGGCTCAATCATTAAGTAAGAATGTCTGAGATAGAAAGGCTGAAGCATAAGCTCTTTCAACACCCTGTCACTGCATGAGCATGCGGTGGCAGAGACTCAGGCTTTGGCAAACAGCTTACTTCTGCACTGCAATACGCTGTGGGGTCTGAGCTGGCTCCAGAACATGGCAGAATTTGTGCTGGAAGACGCAAGGTTGAACAGAGGGGAAGAGTGCCTGTGCTACGTGGGAGACCTGCGTCTGGAGCCCCATGGTGGTGGATGGGCCATGTCCCCATCCTGGGTCCCAAGTGAAGCTCCTTCTCTGTGGTTCTTCAGGGAGGATGGCCTCCAACTTCACACTCAATTTTGGGTCCTCACATTCTTATACGAGCTTAGCGCGTTATTAACTCTTGGGGATCAACTCTTCTCCCAGTTCACCTCACAGCCATTTCCTAAGGCACAAGCCAGCCCCAGGAGCACTGGGTTAGGACCGTTTCCAACAACCTTGACCTCAAAGACCCACCTATTGCCCCTTTCTAACCAGGTGAATACAGACTGGGGGGTGGGGGTGGGTGGGTTGCTAAAACCCATCCAAAACACAATGTTTTGGTTATACCCTTTCCTGAGGAGTGTGGACCCTACCAACCATTTACTTCATAACCGAGGGGAACCACTAAAGTGGAAAAAATCTCCGCAGAACTGCAAAGAGCTGTTTCTTGGTGATTTCTATTCTTGTCTGTGTCAGGAAGCTGCTGCTAATGTGTTTCAGTGAGGAAGAGAAGAAAATTCCCCAGATGTGATCTCTGGAGGGCATCCTCTGGGAGAGCAACCTCCAAACTTGTTACATACATTTTTGTCAGCCCTCTCATTTTGCAGATAAAGAAATGGAGGCTCAAGGAGAAATGAGTTGCTCTGGTTATGTGGCCTGTTCTTTTCTCTGCATTCTGCTCCTGATCAATTTCTTTCCCCATTTAAAAAGACCTCCCAGAGGCCTTTCTTCACGCTTAGCCCTATCTTGAGCTTCTGTCTACACAGGTGGCACTTGGTGAAGAAGATCCAGCCATTTTGGCTTCTCGGGATTTCCAAACAGGAACCGTTTATTTCATTTCAACATATCATCTGGGGAGATATGTTGGACCTTGCATTTTGGAATAAGATGCAAAATCCTGGGAAGTAGGAACCAGACTAGAAGGGCCCAACAGTGTCTGCTTCTGAAGTGAGCTTCCAGGCATGCAGAGCCGGCAGGGGTTCTCTTAGACTCTCCGGGTTTGTGTATTGATAGAAGTCAAGCAAAAATACCGGGGCCCAAGAACCTAGAATTTTATATAACCTCTGCTTATCTCTAGTTGACGATGATTTATTTAAAGAACCGATGAAAAAAAGAAGACGATCCGATCGAGACCAACGGTTCCGAGCATTTCCCTCCGTGGAACAAAGTGCTCTTAAGGAATGTGAGTGTCATGCAACTGCTATTAGGTTGTTTGAATACGGCTGTGTTCTTTTTCAAACGCGTGAAAATGCTCAAAGGAAGAGAAGGGTAAACCTCAGAAGCAGGATAAAACATCTTCATATGATCCTGATCCAGCAAAGGATGCCTCATAGTCTCTGCAGAGATAGATAATTTGACAGTTTATCTCAAGAATCTCTGGAGAGGAGGGTTGTCAAAATAACTTCTTCCTGATTAGAACCAAGTCTGTGAAAATGGTTGGTTTTGTGCTTTAGTGGGTATTTATACGATGCCCTTACATTTTTCCCCTTTATCTTTCTTTTTCTTTCTTTTAAAATATAGTTGATATACAATATTATATTAGTTTCATGTGACTTTTTTTTCCTTTTTGTGACCACAGGAGAGAAGAATCTAGAAGGGCTAAAGCCCGTGGCAAAGCCTATGCTGACTTTTATTACAAGTAGTTTCAGAGCAGCCTTGCTCCTTGAGAGGCTGTCAGAATCAATGGTTGCTATCTCCCAGGAGCTGTTACCTTTAGTGTCAGATAATGGGCTATCTTGTTTAATTGGCTTTTCATTTCATTTCTTTTTTTTTTTTCTTTTTCTGCAATGTTGAGCAGATTCCCCCTGTGGAGATCTAGCATTTGATCCCCTGCCAGGTACATCCCAGTTAATACATCTATATTTTGATTCCAGATGAAAAATTGGAGTCACGGACAAGAAGGGTTTTGAGCAACACTTACCAGAAACTTATTCAGTCTGTCTTCCTGGATGACAGCATTCCTAATGGAGTCAAGTATCTCATGTGAGTCTGATACCAGCTCCCATCAAATCTTACTTAGATGTCTTTCCTTAGGGGAGTGTAAGTGGTTTTCTCCAACAATGAAAGGGAATTTTCAATGAGACTCTAAGCAAAGAAGGCTGAACATTTCCATAGCTATGGGCCATAATTATTATTGATAGTTGCCATTCATTGAGTTGTTGCTGTTGCTAGGTGCTCTGATAAATACCTTACATGTATCAAATTTCATTTAATTTTCCTGATACCCCTATAAAGTAGAAACTATTAATATCATCCCCGTTTTGCTGAAATTGAGGATCAGCGAGGCCAAGACATTGACCAAAGTCACATGTTGGTGAGTCAAAGGGCTTAAAATCCAACCTAGGCTGTGTGACTGAGCCTGTGCCCTCAACCGCTGTGCTCAGTTGACTTCAAAGACTTGAGTGGTACTCAGGCTGTGTCTCCTGCTCAGTAAAACTCTGTGTTGCTCCTCATTATACTTTACCTCGGCATGAACTTGAGTTCCAGGGTCAAGACTAAGTCATTTCCTTGGAACACAAACAAGATTGCTTCACATCTATATAGATGTTACAGAGCTTGTATAGAGTTACTATAATTTTGTTTTCTTTTTCTTTTTTAATTTATTGGGGTGACAATTGTTAGTAAAATTACATAGATTTCAGGTGTACAATTCTGTATTACATCATCTATAAATCCCATTGTGTGTTCACCACCCACAGTCAGTTTTCCTTCCATCACCATATACTTGACCCCCCCTTACCCTCGTCTCCCACCCCCCAACCCCCTTACCCTCTGGTAACCACTAAACTATTGGAGTTACTATTATTTTTGTGTAGAATTACCAAGTATTTTTGCATAATCTCATTTGTTTAGTATGAGACAACTCTGTTTAGTAAACAGGGATTAACATTCCTCTTCCAGCAAGGAGAGAGCAGAGACTCAGAAAGGTGTCATGACTTGATTAGGATTAGTACTCAGTTCTTTTGTGTTCTTTTCTGACGCTCTCGCTTCGCTTTGATGATCACGGCAATGTGCATTTAAAAATTGATCTAGAAACAGACTTCTTACCTTAATTGAAAAACCGTCATTGGATCCAATCTACATTGGATTATTTGGAAGCACTGGGGCTGGGAAGAGCTCTTTGATCAATGCCATCATCCAGCAAGCAATGTTTCTACCAGTGTCTGGAGAAAGTATATGTACTTCATGTATTGTACAAGTGAGGTCAGGCTGCTGTGAGCAGTATGAGGCCAAAATCCACCTTCTCTCTGACCAGGTAAGCGTGTCCTCCCTTTTTTCCTTCCTCTCTCCCTCCTTTACTTCCTCCTTCACCCTTCCTTCCTTCCTTCCTTCCTTCCTTCCTTCCTTCCTTCCTTCCTTCCTTCCTTTGCTTTCTTTCCTTCTCCCTTTCTCTTAGAGATTAACATTATATTCCTTGTAAATATAGCTCATGCCTTTACTGAACGAAAGAACATAGTACTGAATGAGAAAGTTTCATAGAACAAGGTGGGGGTTCTAGCCTGAGTCCCGACACAACTCATTATTGGACTATGGGGAAGCCATTTTCCTCTTTAAGTCCCTGTTTCCTTATCTTTAAAATAAGGGGGCAGGGGTTATTAAATGATCCTTTGCTGGATTACATGATTTCAGATTTCCTGAATATGCAGCCCCCCTGCCCTCCAAAGGACAATGGCTTCCGTCCTTTGTCAGTGTTTTTCTGTATCTGTGTCATGAGGGGCTTGGCCTTACTCTGCCTTGGCAGGAGTGGAAGGAGGAGCTGAAGACCTTGACTAAACTCCTGCACAGGACAGAGGAGCTGGGCGGAGAAGAGGTGGATGCGTGGGACAGGGATGAGGCAATGGAGGAAGCCATCTGGAAGCTGCAAATACTTTACGGAAATGGAGCAGAAAAGAAGAACTATGAGGAGTTACTAAGGGCAAAGCCCAAAGGAAAGATTCCCACCTCTAGAATCATCACCCTCAAGGCAGAAGAGGTAGCTTCAAGATATTTGTTCTTTATTTATCATGGGTCTTAAATATAACAATTGAATCCATTTAGGGGATTTTGCTCAAGGTATGGTATTTTTATTGGAAATAAGTTGATACCCACATCAGAAGTATCCACGACCAAGTTATTTTTCATTATTTATGGCTGACAATTGGGAATTTTTAGTGTCTGAATGGGGGAGCTTTTGAACACAGAAAAGACTATTTATAGTTACTTGAGGATTAATTAAGGATTTATTTTTATTTTTATTTATTTATTTATTTTTTTGCAGCAAATGATTTTTTTAAAAAAACCCAACTTATGGCTTAAACAAATAGGAATTTATTGATTTTCTCACATAAGAAGTTTGGAAGCAGTTGGGTTTATGGGTTGGTTCAATAGCTCAACAATGTCAAGATCAACATCTCTCTGTTTCCTTGGCCTCCATCACACTTGAAGCCTTATAGTAGTAAGATTGCTACTGAAGTGCTAGACTTCACAGCTACCCTGTTTCCCCGGAAATAAGACCTAGCCAGACAATCAGCTCTAATGTGTCTTTTGGAGCAAAAATTAATATAAGACCTCATCTTATATTATATATATTATACCCCGTCTTATATTATAATAAAATAAGACCGGGTCTTACATTCATTTTTGCTCCCAAAGATGCATTAGAGCTGATTGTCCAACAAGGTTTTATTTTTAGGGAAACATGGTAGCTTCAAGGGAGAAACGGATAAAAAGGTGGCACCAACCACATCTCCCCTTTCATTGGGAAGTAAAAGCTTTCCCACAAATACAGAGCTGAGTCACATGGCCTTTCCTGACTGAAAGGAAGTCTAGAGAAAGCAAGAAGCAGACTTGTCATGATTGGCTAAGACCAATCTCAGTCTATTACCTTCACAAACAGTCAGGATTCTGCTAGCATGGGTGAGAGACAGGATGGATGTTAGATATATAATTAGTAGATTATATTTATATGTTTTACTTATAATCCATATTAATTTTATTAAACTAAAATTCCATTTTAAGTGAAACCAAAATACTTGTGGAACAGATATTCACTTTATTAATGCTTTATACTTAAAAACCTAGTTTTTCTTGCATCTGAAAATTCATCTTTAAAATACTGTATTCTATTTTAAAATCTGGCATTTTTTATGTCTAAAATGAGAACAATTACTTACACCTATTCTAAAACTGAAAGTTCAATTATCTCCTAAGTTTTACATAGCAAATCCTCCTTAGTTAATGCTAGTAACATAATTAATCAAATTTCCTTAGACTTTAGTTTTCAATTATAGTTGACATTCCATATTATATTAGTTTCAGGTATACAGCATAGTAGTTAGACATTTATATAAATTACAAAGTGATCTCCCTCAGATTTTTTATATTATCCTTCAAATTTAACGTATTCAATTCTTTCAAAAAATTTTAAATACTTAACCAGGCATACTTAGAAGTCAAATGAATAAAACCTTTTAAAGCACTTAGCTCTTGTATATCTAGGAAATCAAACAAATGTAGTAGCCATTTCTTATATTTAAATGGAAATTACTATGAAAAATAATTGTGTAAAACACAGACTGAGTGTGCCCATAGAAAATATATTACTATAAAAAATGATATCTAAAACATAGACTGAGCATGTCCAAAGAAACACAATGATTACAAAGCTGGTACTTTATCTGAATACTGACAACTTATACCAAGGTAACAATACAATATTTACTGCTTCACTATTCTGTATTTAGAAATATTTCTTCCCAGTGTTATAAATTTACCCGTTGAAACAAGGGGAACAAAATTACCATTTCAGTGAGTGAGGGCACAAATTCAGAGTTTGGGTTGGGGCCTCTACACTGGGACAAGGGAATCTGAGTTTGCCTCCCAGAATGATTTGCCCTGAGCGAGTGTGGTTGGGTTGAGCCCTCTTCTTATAGAAAGGGACTTTTCAAGCCCATGCTTTTTCTTTTTTCTGTTGCCCTATTGTATCTGATTTTTTTTATAATTAAAATATCTTTTAAAAACTTTTATCATTTTCTCTTTCACAATTTCTTATTAGTTGGTTAGACTTTATGACATCTGTCACTTCCTACCCCCAACTGCAACAAATCCTCTCATTTACTCTCAACTATCTTAAGAATTTACTTTCTTAGCTTTCTTCCAAAACCATTCTATAGCTATTTATTAACAATGACTACCACATATCCCAAATCTTCTGTCCCCTGACGTAGCCTAGTAGAGATGGACTGCCATAGATAGCCGCTGGGATGAATGTGTCAGTATCCCAAGGTATGTTTAGGTAGGAACAATAGGCTGAGAACAATTTCCCATCCCACCCACCACTATTAAAACATCCTGGAAATTCCTACATGTCAAAATATTTTGTGTACTTGGAAAGTAATTTTTGAAACCTTTTTAAACATCAATTTCAGACATATTTTCAATTTGGAAAATATGGTCATTGCATCACTATAAATTTTCTGTAGTCAAGGCTTTCTGGTAACTAAAATGTTCACATTAGCCACATGGGAAGAATCTCCTCTCTCCCAAATTTAGAAAATTGCATATTAATTACATTAATTTTAGAACTGACATGAAATCTAGAAGATAAATCATTATCCAGAGAAGCTATACCTTTGCTGAAGTCCCATGAGTCTAGGCCGTTGCAGATGAGATCACCAGCCTCCTGGTGCCCATTACCCAGGACTGCTTCTTACCATTACTCAGTGTACCTTCAATGAACCCGAACCACAGCCAATCCAAGACAGAAATGCTGGGAGGCTGTCTGGAGTGTGTGACTTTTTCCTCCTTCCTCAGGCAGGAGAACTGTCTGTCAAACTGGACCCTTACATCCGGACTAAGAGGAGAGACTGGCATGGCGAATCAGCGGAGACACAAATCTGGCCCCTGATCAAACATGTGGAAGTGACGCTTCCCAAATCAGAGCTGATTCCAGAAGGAGTTGTGCTGGTGGACATTCCAGGCACAGGGGACTTCAACAGCAAGAGGGATGAGATGTGGAAAAAGGTGATTCATATGGCTTCGGTCCCTCTTCCCTCAATTGCTCCACCCTTTCTAAAGCAACAAAGAATTCTCCACGTCCAGCTTAAGGGATTTGATGAGTTCACTGGAGTGAAATTCTTCCGCTTTCCATGTTTCCTCAGGGTAATAGCAGGATATGAGTGGCCAGAGAAACTGGAGAGTTAGGAATCATGAGGTAGGCCCGGTGGCTGGAACAAGACTGTGTGTATATGGGAAGAGTCAGCAAGAGAGACGCCTAAGAGTAAGCAGAGCAAACAGCACAAAGTGGGAGAGGAAGGCCAAGAGTTGGGTACAAAGCAGAGAAGCCGACAGCCAGGCACCAAGGAACCAGGAAGCTGCTACCATGTTTAGTTGTAGGGAACAGAAACTCAAGAAAGTAATTCCAAGTGAAGAGGGGTTAATCCAAAGAACATCGCAGGATCTCAGGAGACCGACCCAAGCCCTCAGGGCCACCTCTCAGGATGGAAACAGCTATTCTTTCCTCTCATCCTCTGCTTGGACTCTTGCAACTGTTTCTCTTTGTGTATCTCTCTGCAGAGTCCTGCTTCTCTCTTAGCTTTCTGTACTTAGCCATTAGGATCCATGTTGCGGAAAATGACCACCCTAACTAACCGTGTCTCTAAATGACATTGTGGTCCATGTGCCTACAACTGTCTGACTATAGTCTCTGTGTGTTGTAGCTCAAATTCCTAAGGACAATGTGATTGGTTACTGCCCAGCAAATAGATTAGCTTTCTATGTATCCAGACCCAGTGCAATCGGCTGCGGCTGACAGAGATGGTTGAAATGAAAGTTCACTCCTCCTGCCAAAAACTTAGGTAGGGGTTTGATTCCCAACAAATGGGGTATGAGCTAACGAGGCATCCTCAGATGTGTCTACAGCCAGAGTTAAGCATGAGGGTAATTTGATCTGCACCTAGTGATTAGAGGCCGAAGTATTTTTAAAGAATATACCTCTTTGTTCATTTGCTTTTCATTCATCAAACACATATAATATGTAACACAATCTACTAAGCACTGAGGATGCAAAAATTGTAAATAATAATAGCAGACATTTACTGAGCACTTACTTTGTGCTGGGTACTATTCTCAGTGAACTAAGTTGCCCATTATAACCCTGGAGGTTTTGACCCAGGCAAGATGGCTCAAGACCCTCTCTGCTCTTAACCCCTACTGTATCCTACATGATAAAACAAAACTAAATGAAAAGATGCAGAGCATGACCGTTAATATTAAGAAGTGCATACATACACATATGTGAATGTGTGTGATGTTTAAATGCACAGCAAAAGTAAGATCCTGCCTTCTGGAATGATACACACCCAACTGTTATCAGCAGTTTGTGTTTGCCACTACTCTTTACTATAATGCATACACCTCTGTATTGTTTGTATATTTTGCATGAGCATTAGCAAAGATGCAGAGCGCTGAGGCAGCTGTGTTGGGGAAAGGATGAGTCTTCCTGGGTGGCTGGAGGGAAGTCAGTATGGGGTATAGAAGAGAAAGGTGCAGAAAACAAGCTTGGAAAAGCTGGGGATGGGCTTTAATACCACACTTCCTGGGGCAGCTCAAAGGACAAGAGGGACTAGGGTGTATGACAGAGAAAGAAAGGGTGTCTTTAGGCAGAAGGAGCTCAGGAGCACGAGTGAGAACACAGAGGACACAGGACCGGAGCGGGAAGGGGACTGGGGGGGAGGGGCAGGTCAGTATCAGTGAGTCATGATCAGCGCAGCAGCTGGGGGGCTGTGGACTGGGGAGCTTTGTGACTGGTTTCTAACCAAGATCAGGATGGTAGGATCAGGATGACAGCTCACAGAGAATCAGCCTATGCCCTGATTTTACAGATGAGGAAATGAAGGCTCAGAGACGGGAAGTCATTTCCCCAAGACCACACAGCTAATGAGTGGCAGCATTTGAACCAGAAAGCAGGTTCCTACCTTCCTAGTTGAGGCTTTATCTATCATCCCCACCCCTCCCGCCCAACGTCTCCTAACAGTTCTTTAAGATGAAGGCAGACCCAGCCTCCTTCCCCTTGATCAGGCTGCTCAGGCCTGGCCATGAGACCCTTAGTTTCTGCCGGGTCTCAGCTCTTGGAGTGGTATCCCCAGTCTCGGCTAGCTCCAGGCCAGGCCCAGAGAGAAACAGCCTAGGGAGGCAGCCAGCCTCTCTCACTGGATGGAGCTGGAGTTGCTGCCAGTTCAGATATGCTGGGCAGCTTATCAAAGGCCACTCAGAACAGAGGAGCCAGCAAGAGCTGGCTCAGAATACCCACTCTGAGGAGATCAGGCTGAAGCAAAGGGATGGTTCCCAGCATGCTTTGCTTGGCCTCAGCTCCCCGGCATTCCTGTGGTTTTGCGATCTCCTCTCACAAGAAGTTACTAAAGACTCCCCTCTTTCCAGGGAGAACAGAGCCAACACCCCCTGCCCCATCGCTCCAGCTGCCAGCTTGGCCTTCCTAAGCTAAAACTATTATGAATTCAGACCTCCCTGTTCTGCCACTTAGAAGTCCTGAGACTTTAGGCATGTCACCTGACCTCTGAGGCCCTTTCTCATCATGGGGATGGAGGGAGCTGGGGGTAGCAGGGGTGCCATCCCACCTACTCCTAAGTCCAGTCGCTTTTGTCTTATAGACCAGCTTTTTGGTGTCTTCTGAGACTCTAACTTTACCAAACCCTGGTAGTTAGGAGCCTTGTGTAGGGCCTGAAATTTAATCACAGCATACTTTATGATTGCAGTCCTCTTCCCATGATAACAAACATTTATTAAGCACCTGGAGTTTACCAGGACCATGGAGAATACTGTTGGCCTTTAACAAATAGACGACCAGATATTTGTTCCGCAAAATGGGTTGATTTGGGGACAATAAAGAACTGCAATTTGGGGCATGTGGGCTAGTGGTGAACTAGGAGGAGGTCCAGAGAAACAAATTTTATGGACTTGGGAAGGGCTACTGTCAAGGAAGAGTCCCGTGGGAGAAACAGGAAGTTCGAAGTACAGTGACTTTTCATTGGCTGAGTTATGGCAGTCTCCCATCGACTGGGCAAGAAGGAACCTTTTCGTCCTGCGGAGGTAGTGAAGCAGTGTCACTTCTTGTCAGAGGTGGAAGGTACATCTCTTCCTGCTGGGGCCAGTAGTGTGTGTTGAGTGACATGTGTGAGAGTTCTCTCTTCTGGTCTCCCAACTCCATTTTAAATGAGCTTTTTGTTTATTAGTTTTCACAATACAAAGATAAAAGAGGACTGTCCTTTAGGAGCTTGGAGCCTGGCATCCTCTGATCTTCCAAAACCTGATTGAAGAGCCTGAAGCTTCCCTAAGTTGATTATAATTTGGGAAGTGGGAGGGAACAATTGTTTTCTTTTCCTGCCTAAATATGAGTCCAGGAAGGAGACTCAGACCTGCGTTTGAGTCTTTGCCTCTCAGGGCCTATTACTTTCTCTATAAGAGAGTAAAGTTTGTGTAACTCCAGAGTTTGATGCTTTTAACACAATCATTTATGAAGCTAAGAGATTCATGGACAGAGGGTGGGGAGTGCTGAGAACTGGGACTGGAGAGAAAGGGCATAGGATGGAGGACATAAATGATACATTAAGGAATCATGTCCTCTACAGATGAGACACCATGTATGTTCTTAAACATATTGTGTTCATGTTTCATAGACCATTGATAAATGCTCAGTGATCTGGGTGATCAGTGACATTGAAAGAGTTTCTGGAGGGAGAGCCCACGAAGACCTTCTGAATGAGAGCATCAAAGCCTGCCAAAGGGGTTTCTGCAGGGACATTGCCCTGGTGGTCACCAAGACCGACAAACTCCACTTGCCGGAATATCTAAGGTACTGAGCTGGGCTTGCAGGGATGTGGGCTTTCCTCCAGGGGTCTTGACTACAGCTTTGACTTCAGGATATGGGAGGCATTGTGGCCTTAGGAAAGTGACTGTTGAGGATGAAAGAGACATCTTGGTGACTTCCTGGGACATCAGGACCCTTCAGTGGCTTATTTCAGGAATCTGAACCACTGTGGCCTCTCGTCCAGAGGAGCTACTTAACACCCACCCAGGCTGTCCTCTGTGTAGTTCCCAGGGTGCCACTCATGTGTACGAGATGCAAACAGCACCTCCTGGAGTTGTGTGGTGTGATCATCCTGCCCAGCCCCCAGACAGGGAAAACGTCGAGGCCCCCACAGCTAGTAGGCACTTTCTAGAATACTCTCTGTTACAGTACAGCTTTGAAGTGTCAGATTCTGGTTTCAGATTTGTCTACTTCTGAGATATTAAAGCCATTTGGAACAAAGTTCTCAAAGTTTTAGAACTTTGGCCAAAAATGAAAACATTCTTACAGAGTCATACTCTAACAAAAATTAATGGAAGATAAGCATTTTGGAGCTTAGTAGATGTTAATTTATGGTGATTTCCATGTAGATCTCTTTCCTCCCAGAGCCATCCCCCTATAACTAGGAGGATTATAACTTATCTTCCATATTGGGACAATTTGAAAGTGAAAGGGGGTATTATTAACCCTTACAGAGGATCAGTAGGTATAAACTGGGCTGTGCTGGGTACATGGGGTGTATGACAATGGGATATAGTGTTGTTGATGCTTTTCTGCTCTGACAAGAGCTTCTTTACCTGTCACCTGTCCCCTCCACCATTCCCCCCACACCCACTGAAACTTGAGTCTTCTGTTTCCAGTAATTCTCTAAGCAGAGAAAACTTTCTTGGTGAAGAAGTAGGTTAAGGCTTTTCCCCCTAGCTTCTTGCTCTCATGTTCTAGGTTGGAATTTCAGCTTCATTTTTCCCCCCTGCAGATTCCATCTACTCCAACCCCTACCGCAGAATAATATCTCAAGGTCTCCCTTTCTAATACCAACTTGAAAATTAAACATAAGTCAATCTAATTTGTTCAATGTTTATTGAACCTGTGGTGGGGGCTGCCAATTCAAAGAGGAATATCGCCTTGTTGCTAAGATCACTGTCTTAAAAAGATGGTTACAGTTTATATGAGAGGGACAAGCAAAGTGCAATGGGGACCGAGAGAGAGAGAGAGAGAGAGAGAGAGAGAGAGGACTGCATTTTGACTGGGCCAGGAGGTGAGGTCACAGAAAATCTCACCAACAAAACACTGAGAAATAAAGACACTCTTTTTTTTCAAATGGACACTGGAGGTGGATCCAAAGAGAGTACACTTGGACCAAAGAAAGAGCTTATGCAAAGGCATAAAGGTATGACAGTATATGCTGCTTTCAGAGAAAGCAGCAAGATTGCTGTGACACATATGACTTAAGTAATTGTTACATTTTTCTAATTTCATTTCAGGGAAAGAAAAGTAGGAAATGTAAGTATGGACTAATTATTTTTATTTTTAAATTTTTAAAGCTCTATTGAGGTATAATTGATATACAAAAAAATTGCACAAATTTAATGTAAATATCTTGATGAGTTTGGACATATGCATGGACTAGCTATTTTTAAATAATACTTTTTATGATTAATGTTATGTAATTTGAATACATGCACATTTGTCTGGGCCAAGTGAAGATTTGCCAAAAAAATGTGCCTCTTATCATCACTCTTGCTAACTATATATTTTTTGCCGTTTTTATTTCCTTTCACAATCTAGCAAGCTATTCAAAGTCAGCGAGAGGCTGTTTTAGAAAGAAATGAAATGATAAAAATACAAAGGAATAGAATTCTCAAGGAAAAACTAAAGGTAAGTTAACAGGTTTACCTATGTATTGTTCTGTTTTTCAACCACTCAGATTTTGAGAAACAAATGTCTGTTTGGTCTTGGGTAGTAGCAAGGGGAAAAGCTTTGGTGTAGACAATTTGAACTTAACTGAGTCCTATCAATTAGTAACTTTGTGACCTTAGGCAAATTATTATACCTTTCTGAGCCTCCATTTTTTTCATCTATAAAATGGGAAAATAATATCTACCTCCTATGATTATTAGAAGGCTTGAACGATCATATGGCCTACTGAGAAATATGTAAAATCAGGGATCGCCATACAGTTTGAAGTGTGCTTGGCTAGAGGAATACATAGGGTGACATGGGAATACAGGCGAATGCTCAAGTCACACTGGCAGGCAGGGAGGTAGTGTTGAGTAGAGGTTCTGGGAAAACTTCTCAGCCTCTTGAGGCGGAATTTCAAAGAACCAGTATCTTTAGTAAGGCAGAGAAGCAGGAGAAAGGGCATTTGACATGGAGGGAAGAACATGATTGAAAAAGCCTGCTCTGTATGGTGAGCTAGACGCAAGTAGTTTTGAACAGCTCAGCAAAGGGTGTAGGCAGGAGTGTTGTGAGATAAGGCCTGAGCTATATTTTTCAAGCATGAGTAATTGTTCTGTGGGAATCTTGGTACTTTCTTAAGTTATTTTTATTATTCTGTCACTAAAACCAATTTTCAGATGAAATATAAGCAAAACAACATTAATGATAGAGCAAAGTTAGTATAATGTGATAGAGGATATGGTTTTGCTCAAACTAAATCTTCAGTGCTGAGTTTAATAGTGAAACCATATGGCCTTATGTCTATTTCTATATGTAATTGCTTTCTGTATTTTGACTTCAATTACATTGATGCAGAAAATGTCTGATGTACAATGTGGAATTGAAATTTTCAAAGCTTTGGTTCTAATTCAGAATAATCTGACCTCATACTTAAGCCAAAATCGTCTAACAAGCAATTCCTGAATGCCAGTTTTAATGAGACAATAACTCAGTAAAGCTGTTCTTACTCTCTTTAGTCATTCTTGTTGGCATTAAAACATATACAGCTTACGAGTACCTAATTGTATTGTTTCTGGAAGCAGAAACATAAAATGCTTCAATACACAATTCACAACTATATTTATTGCTTATAAATGTGGCAAATTGGTGTGTGTGAGATAAGGTGTGGGCAATAATACATCAGCCTGTATGGTGACTATGGTTCTGATTGTTACGGTACGAGTCTTTTTGAAGTCTGCACACCTACAGCTCTGATGGCTAGGTGATACCTTAATTCTCCAACCGCTTTATTTCTGTTTGAATTATTGTGAAACCTTTACTGGTACTGCCTGCTTTCACGTGAAGTACATTTCATTTTAATCACAGAAAATATGAGGCAGAAGTTGACGATAAGGCAGTCCTTCATATAGATGTCCGTACTTTTTTTTTAATTATAAGAATGAAAATTAAGAAAACTATTGTAAGAAAAATTGTGGACCCTGGAGACTACATTGATAGATCTCAGTTTGAAAATAGAGTTGACCCTTGAATAACACTGGGGTTGGGGGTACCAACCTCCCTTGCAGGTGAAAATCTGCATCTAACGACGGTGGATCCTCCATATGTGCAGGTTCCCAAAGCGAAGAGTTGACCCTTAAAAAACGTGGATTTGAACTGAAGTCGACTAAAAAACAAATCCGCATTTAAGTGGACCAATGTGGTTCAAACCCATGCTGTTCAAGGGTCAACTGTACTATGCGTTTTATTAATAGAAAAATTGTTTTCTCACCAGTATGGAGAATGGAAGGTTGGAGGAATGTCAAGTGAAGCATGGATGTAGAGAGGCCATTTGGGAGGGTTAGTTAAGAGTCTGAACCAGGCAATCACTATGGAAATAGAGAAGAGGAGATGCATTCAAAATATTAGGGTGGTCAGATCCACAGGTCTGGATGACTCATTGTATGTGGCAGGTAAAAGAGAGCTGTGTTTTTCTGTTCTCAGGCATGTTGTTTGAGCTGGTTGTTATGCAGCATTTCACCTTTGCTTTAGTACACCTGTCAGGAAAAACCTACATTCCTGCATGTGTCTTCTTTACTGCCACACTCTGACACCAGGTCTGTGTTTAGGGAAGATTCCCACACAAAGCAATTCTCTGTGACACCGCCTGGGTGTCCTATAGTAACTTATTTTGACGCTGGCTATCTGGAGACAGGGTCTGATCCCACAGGGTCTCGATCCCGCAAGACCACCCCCACTTCAGATGTCAATCACAAGGAGTAGGTCCCCAGGTTACCCAAAACTTCTGTCCAACTTGGCTCCAAATCAGAGGTTCCCATGACCTCCTTTCCCTTGGAGTTGATTATTTGCTAGAACAGCTCACAGAACTCAGTGAAACAATTACTTACGTTTCCTGGTTTATTATATAATAAAGAATACAGGTGAACAGTCAGGACAGCGCATGGTCTGGGGGGAGCTGTCCCCAAGGAGTGGGCGTGCGTCACCCTCCAAAGATGTGGATGCACATAGCGGAAGCTCTCAGAACCCCTGACTGTTGGGATTTCCATGGAGGCTTCCTCACATAGGCATGGTCAATGATTAACTCCATTTCCAGCCTCTCTCTCCTCTGATAATTCCAAGGTTCTAATAGTTTGGTCTTTCCGGTGACCGGCCCCAATCCAGGAGCCCACCGAGAGCTGCCTCATTAGAACAAAAGACACGCCTATCCCCAAGGAAATTCCAAGGGATTCAGGAGCCCTGTGTTAGGAACCAGGGTCAAAGAACAACTAGAATAAAAGATGTTCCTAATGCTCTTATCACTTAGGAAATGACAATGGTTTTAGGAGCTCTGTGCTGGGAACTGGGTTCAAGGACTAAACACTATCTATATCTTATTATTTCACAATACCTTATATGATTTTACTCAGTTTGAGGATCAAAATGAGCTCATGGCTTTCCACAGAATTATTGTGTTCTTTTTGATTTTTCAGTTCACACCTTGGCCAATAGGAGCCCTTCATTTAAACTAGTTCCTTTTAGCATTACCCAGACATTAAAAAAACAAAAAGTTTCTGCTCTCCAGCAACAAAATATTCAGGCCAATTTTCTTTTTCCCTGCCTCAAGACATGGACCTACTACTCTCAAAGAAACTTGGGTTCCTTTCAGCAGAGAATAATATTAAAAATAAAAGTTGAGGTGCTAGGGGTACCTATCAAATTATTTCATACAAGTAAAAGAAGTGGGCAGGGTGACATCACTGCAAAATCATGTGAGTGACAAAGGTTGAAAAGATAGATTTTTTTTTTCAATGGGGTCATGATTTATATTATGAAGTTTATTCTAACTCCAACTTTACTATATCCTTTTTGAGTCTGCTTCCATCTGATATCCCTCCTATTTTGAGCTTCCAGATTTTCTCATCTTTCATATACAATATCTTCTTACAAATTTTACTATATTGTGCTATACATTATCATAACAAACCATGTGCGTAAATTGTAACTGTGACTCATCTGCTATAGAATAATTTGATAAGTATCTACATACCTCTTGGATCCTACTTTCCAGCTGTAACTGTTTCTACTTCTCTTTTATGATCATATGGAACCTGCATATTGTAGTCACGTCACTGACACTATAAAAATATTTCTTTGTTGTATAATAACAACCGTAAGTGTTAACTAACCTTCCATAATTTTTAGAAAAGATATACAAAATTTAGAGCAACATTTTAAATAATGAAAACACCTATACATAGCTAGGCATACTCCTTTCTTTTAATGGTTTTAAAACCCCACTTACATTTAATTCCACGTTAGTTTTATCTCCCAGTAGGAAATAGTTTCAACTTCCCTTCAACTTTTCTCCTAGAGTCAAAACTCTATAAGAAGGAAAAAAATGAATTGTGGCAGGTCCTTTATACAATTTCAGCCCCTGACTCTAGTGTATGGGGCCTCTGAAAGGCTACCAGGCATCTCTTGTCCAACTTTGACTACATGGGCTTATAACTTGCCAGAGAAGTGTCTTCTTCCCAATTCCAGTGGACTGCTCACTCACTTTTATATGTTTGCATCAAGGAGACGGACAGCTCTCTGCTGTTTCCTACTGCCCCCCATACTGATGCACACACATGCACACCCTTTATGGTTTTTCTCTTTTCTTTAAAAAGAGATGAATAAAAGATTATGGAACAACATTTATGCATAATTCTAGTATGACTTCTCTGTGATGATGTTTTCCTAATGGTAAAAAAAGATTTTCTCACCTGATTCTTCACTCCTTGACATTTAAAACCATCATTTCCTTAAACATTACTCTGCATTTAAATGTATGATTACTCACTAACCACCCCTCTAAGGAACTTGCACTTTTATAGAACCTTTGCCTAGTATTGTGTTCTGTTGATTTTTTAACAGACCTAAATGTTTAACAATTAGGTCTGTTAAAAAAAAAAAAAATGGCACCCTGATTTGTAGTGTTTCCCACGGTGTAAATACTCCCACCACTGCCAGTTTCAAGCTACCAATGTGATGTCACTGACGGCAGAATTGGGAAGAGCTGTGTACTCTCCGAGCTGGTATAGCTCATCACTGCCTTTGCCAGAGGTGTGCTGTGTGCTTCTTTTTACGAAAAGGATCCTGGTACTTTCCCCCCCTCTGCTCATTTAAGTACATGTTGAACTATTTTTTTCTATATGTTTCCTTCTAGAATTGATCTTTTCAACTCCCAAGAAAATAGTTTCTAGGCAGCCGTTTCCTCACAACGTCCAACCTTGTAAGGTGTGAACAGTTGGGAATGCTTGACCGACCGGAGAGTGTCAGTTCTTTTTTGGGTTCTCGTGGAACGGAAAGGGAATGAGCTGAAATTTGCTGAAGGCTCTCGTGAGGCCTGTGCTTGTTTCCTTTGTGATGACTGAGGTATTCTGTCCCCTGTGTGCCTCTCTCACTTTAGAGAAAACTGCCTGCTGACTGCAAGGTTCTGGAAGCCTCCAATCTGGTGTACACAGTCAGCGCCCAAGAGTACTGGCAGCAGGCTCTCCTCACGGAGGAGGAAACTGGTAATTTTTCTTGGGTTTTTTTTGTGTTTTTTTTTTATCTCAATCACTAAACTATTTTCAAGGCTGAGCTTGGCACTCTGAATTTCCCACTCTGTAACTTTTTATTCCACGATTCCAGCTTGCCAGAGTTGCTATCCTGATAAGCACATAGACGTGTATTTTTCTCTGCGTTATTGTGGTGCCAGAGACCACAGTTCTTTTCTCCTCCAAATCTTACCATGAGTAGGGAAAGGTCAGTGATAAGGTTGTCATTTCCTTAGTGTTTGGCTTAAGCGAGATCCATCGCATACCCAGCTATGGGTATTAGAAGAATTTACTGAGTATCTATTATATGCTTTTTACGGGGGAAAAGTAGAAGACATGGCACCTTTCTTGATATAACTTAAAATCTCGATGAGGACTGAATAGTAAGCCCTGTGCAAAAATCAAAGTAAAAATAAGGCTTTGTTAAATAGGGCTATGAGTACAATAGCAGTTCAGAGAACCTGGAAATCTGGGTCACTAGAACACTCAGTGAAAACGCAGTGAAAACGGGATAAGTGGGCAGGATCTGACCTTGACTTTGACCTGAGCTGAAAATGTGCATGCATTTCATGAGACACGGATGAGTGTGAAAGGAGCAGTAGGTGTGAAATGTTCCCAGAAAAGGGGGAGAACAAGGATATAAAAGAAATAACATGGCACACACAAAGAATAATATAGGAAAACTTAGACTTATAGGAATAATGGGGAAAATTGTAGTGTGACATCTGTTATCTGACTAACAAAAGGTTAGGGCTAAGGTAAGTTTCTAATCTAGAATCCCACCTGTCAGAGGTTCTTATCTCTTTCTAGAGCAAACAGAAGCTGTTTTGATTATGGGTTATTTGATATAGATAGAAAAACTAGGGGGCCTGGAGAGCTGAGGCTAGAAATGTGAGCACCTTTGGTTTTTTTACGTACGTGCCCATCCAGAGGGAAGTGCCAATTTTCTTAACCAGCCTGCCCTTTCTACACAGCTTGTTTCATACCGCTAAATAAAACTCATATTCATCATTGCTGATCTACCATTCATTATTGTTGAGCCTAGACTTGGGGGAAAGTTTCTCTGAAAGGGTGGTTTAGTGGGCACTCAGTCCACACAGGACTTCAACAGTAGTGAATTCAGGTTGCCATCCGTAGCTGTGCATTTTTATGAATTCTATTCACTATGAACTCTGCTCTTGTAAAATTGTTTGTGGTGCCTGTGAATTCCAGAAATCCCCAAGTTGAGAGAATATATCAGGAAAAGGCTCTTGGACAAGAAGAGGAGGATGGTGACCAAGTATGTCACAGAAGCCTTTGGCCTATTGCTTCTCACAGACAGTTTCAGCTGCACAGACAACCTGCCGGTATGGACTCCACCTGGGCTGTGTATTCCCTGCCCCCCACCCCGGGCAGAACATTCCCTTTTACCAAGTTAGGGAAGTATAATATTTTCTCGTTTCATAGCGAAGGAAGATGCTAAGCCCAGAGAATCTAAAGGGGACAGAAAGATAACAAGAGGGTTAAAACTATAACATCTGAGTAAAAAAGAAAGAAATAACATTTTACCTGGGACAAATGGGCTGAGAGGAAAACGTAAAACTGGTGTGTTGCTCCTTTCCCCTCTCCTGAGACTTGAATGAGATGGAATGTGTTTAAGCGATGGCAGGAGCGATATGTTTAGTTCTCGCAGAATAGACAATTCTTGGTTCTTGTCCAGAGGCATGTGTATGCATACAGTCCAAAGAGTTTTCATCTGTCTGTGGACTCCCGTCATGCCCTGGTACTGTCAGAACCCCACACTCAGAGCGGCACAGTAAAATGAAGTGAGAGGAAGGAAAGTAGGAGGGGCTTTCAGCAGAGTTTACATATTTATCTCCACAGTCTAGAATGGAGGCCTTCTGAATGACCAGTTAAAAGTTACGTTTTTCGTAGTAATGGACAAATTTATCTCTTGAATGGATGATTTTCCCCCTCTCTAAAATAAGAGGGATAAGCTGCTAGATGAGAATCTTGACAGAGTTTTGGAGAAAAATCTGTTACTGGAATCAATCACCCACTGCTTTGCTTCCTTGTGAGGGACTGAATTACAAAGGGACAATCACAGACAGTTGACCCTTAAACAACACGGATTTGAACTACATGGGTTTATTTATGTGCAGATATTTTTAGATAAATACGTATAGTACTGTAAATGTATTTTCTCTTTCTTATGATCCTCTTCATAACATGTTTCTCTCTAGCTTACCTTATTGTAAGAATACAGTATTTAATACATATACATACAAAATATATGTTAATCAACTCTTCATGTTATCAGTAAGGCTTCTGGTCAACAGTAGGCCATTTAGATCAGTTTCTGGGGAGTCAAAGGTTACATGTGGATTTTCTACTGTTACAGGGGTAACTAACTCCTAATGCCTGCATTGTTCAAGGGTCAACTGTATAAAGTAAAAACTGTGGCCTACAAGCGGCAGCAACCTGCCTAGGAAACTAATCTTTATCGACAAAGAACAGCTCAGGAAGCCAGCCTGCTGTATGTTAGACTTGTAGGAAGTTAGACTGCTATCTCTAGTCACAATCCAAGAAGCTAAACAATACCTTCTGTCACAAATGACCCCAAACGGCCAGACCTTGGTTAATAACTGACAGCTTCCCTAATCTTTATCCCTGTGCCCAACTTAGGACCAAGCAAAGAAAGCCAAATACGTACCCTACTGGCTCATGTAAGATCCTTGCTTCTAGTTAGCGCACTATAGCTTCCCCATTCTGTCACCTCCGATCAAGCCTTCGCACCCCTCTGCCTGCCCTTGAGTCTCTGCCAAACGTTGTGATGGTGACTGATACCCTTGCTATAGTAAGCGATGAATAAATAGGCTTGGTGTGTTCTTAGGTGGTGAGTGTTCAATTCCACACTTACTTTCACTTGTCAGATTTGCACAACCGAGTTGTTTGACTTCTTGTTGTGCAGAACAGGGAAGGGGCTAAGACAGTGCACCCATAGGGCTCTGTGAGAGTTCAAGGTCCTGTGGGACCTTGAGATTGTGGGACAGTGAACCTGGGATGGCCTGAGGAGTGGCAAGGAGAGACAGATAATGGAGACTTGACTTACATGAAAAGTAAGCAATACCAACTGTCAGTGGGCTGTCTACACAGTTTTGCTCAAACATCCACATTTTCTAAATTCTATGTACAAGTGACATATGGAGCAAAACTCACTGTCTTTTTCATCGTATTTCTTATGCCTTCTATTTGTCTAGTTCTGTGAGGGGAAAAAAACAAACAGACAGACAAACCAAAATGTCCTGGAATCTGAGATTTTCTCATTTGACTTTTGTCCTCTGAAACACTGGGGAAGGGTTTAACCTTCTAACTTCCTGAAAAAGTTCTTCAGGGTGAAAGTTGCCTCCCTGCCAGCAAAAGATTGCTTTTGGAAGTGCTGATGGAAAACCCATCAAATGTGGTGCTCTGTGTGGTTGCTTTATGTTACAAACAGAAGGACAAGGCATTTTGCAATCAAACTCAGAGTGCCTGCCCCACCCGTGCTCTTCTCTGCTGATCCAGAGGTGTAGTCCCTGTAAGGGCACAGTCCCATCCCTGCAGCCAGACTCCAGGTGACAGAAAACACAGAGGAGGGGGCTGGTTGGCACTTCCATGATTAGCTTTTAGAGAGTTGCCAGCAGATTTCCTTAAAATTCTTTGGCCTCAGATATTGGTCTCAGTCTTTGTTCTTTGATAGAAAGTTGGAAGGCAAGAGTTTTGACAGTTCCCTTGCATTCTGAAAAAAATCAAACCTAAAATAATGCATGATTGATCATTTTTTAAGATTGTGCTTCAAACCAAAAAAATTAGAGTTTGGGTGATTAGTGATTTTAACTAGTCATTATTTTTAAGAATCAATAGGAGGTTGATTATGACATCTCGATGTCAAGTGAATTTTTATTCATAGTAGGTGTCAGCCCTTCCCTTTGTTACTTTTATTCCCAGCCCTCCCCTTTCTTATCATTTTTATTTTTTCAACACGGATTTGTTGAGAGTGAGACTTTGTGAGAATCTTGCCCATAGATTTTCTTTTCGTGACTTCTTTCTTATTTCGTTTTGATCACCAGCCACAAACTGAAAAGAATCTAGAAGGCACTCTGGAAAAAAATATGGCTTACAGAATTCTCACCAGTGAAACTACAAAAATCCCTGAGACATGCCTAAAGCTAAATAGTTTCCTTAAACTCTAAAACTCATCAACTCTAAGACAGAGTGTGGGAGTTTGATTGAAGCTGTTTTCAGGATCTTTGAGCCCCATTCACTTACTTCAAAGATGGGGCAGTCAAAATCCAGAGAAGCTAAATCATCTGTGTAAGGTCACACATCAATTCAAGAGCTATTTCTGTCATCAAATTTGGAATAGAATTTAAAAGCCTACATTATCCATAGTTTCTCCATGCCACTCACTCATTCCACAGATATTTATGGACTACACTCTCTGTGCCATGCCTCGGAATAAACAAACATGAATAACACAGTCTGTCCCTTTGGCAAGTTCCTAGTCCAGGGCAGGAGACATGGAATGAGAGAGACATAGCACAGCAGGAGGATGGCTGTAACACACGGATGTACAAAATGCCATGGGAGTACAGGAAAGAGAGCCCCCACTCTGCCTCTGGGGGAGTCAGGGAAGACATCCCAGGGGAAGTGACTTTTGAGCTTTGTCTGGAAGGATGAGAAGGTGGGAACAGCATGTGCAAAAGCATGGAGGTCACACAAAGAATGGCACATTTGGGGAATGGTAGCAAGATCATGGGCAACTACATGGGAGGGTTTTTCGGGCCAACAGAGAGCTGGCACTGCTGAAGAAGTTGGTTGAGACCTGGCTAGGAAGGACCTTAAGTGATGAACTGAGGTTTGTGGCTTCCGTGTGCTACCGGCAGGGACTACGTGGTCCCTCAAGATTCTCACACAGAGAACAGATACTGGAGTTCCCAATTTGGAACCTACAGGTCAAGGCTGTCCCTGGTGGCGCCTCCCTTGTATTATTTGAATAGATATTTTCCTCCTTGACTAGACTGTATTCTCCTTTGAAGAAGGGACCATGTCTTTATTTTTGTGGTCCTGTAGCTTTTCAATTCAAAGTGTGGTCCAGGGTCCAGTAGATCAGGCTCACCTGGGGGCTTGCTAGAAATGTAGACTCCTAGGCCCTCAGATTTGAACAAATTATCTTGGTGACATGTATACACATTAACGTTTGAGGAACACTAGCCTCAAAAACTGCTTTGTGCACAAAGCACATTAAATGTTTGTCGAATCAGATGTCATTGGAAAAAATCTGCTTTAGTTAACAATTGGATTTTTCCTTAGATAGGTGCTCCCCCAAATAGCCTAACGGATTGTATACCCAAAGAAAGTTGCAGGAAGCCTATATTTGTTCTACTCTCCAATCCCACAAAGTTTAAAGAGGTTCATGCACTGAGGGACGCTTTATTGGGATGATAGGGAGAAGTCAACTGTGGGTGATGAGCTCAGGCTAAATCAAGCTTAAAGGAAGCAAAGTTTGAGGAGAAGGTACCTTTAGGGAGAGGGTGGCCTCATGTTCCTTTGTCCCTGTCCCCAGAATGAGTACTTGCACATGAGTGGCCTGCGGGGATTTGTGGAAGAGAAGATACAGCTGCTGGAGAAGGCCATCGACCAGTGCTTTGCCCCCATAGTGCAGCCCCTGCAAGAAGGGGTCAGAAATGCCAGGACTTCCTATCGACGGATCCTTGGGGCGTGCCTGGTGGTGAGTGGCCCTTTCCAGGGAAAACCTGTGATGTTGGGTGAGGTCTGCCTGATCCCCAAGGTCAGGATTTGAGAGTCACTTGTGAGAAACTGATAGTCAGGTCTCTAGGAGTGAATGGTATTGAGGAGTAGAGAGAAGGACAATATGACATAACCTCACACAAAGGCCACATTTAGGAAGTAGAATAAAGAGGATCCAGGAGAGTGAGCTAAGAAAGATTAGTCTGAGAGATAATAGAAGGAAATAGTGTAATGCTTTTCTTATTTTTGGTACTTACTTTTAGTGAAATGCTTAATTTCTTTTTTCCAATAACAAAACCAAGGCAAAGAAGTTTGTTAAGGAGATTTTCAGATACTCCTGAGGGGTTAAAGAAAATTGGGCTAAGAAAAAGGCAATTGGATTTGGCCATTGAGAGTATTCATTGGTGACTGTAATAGGCAGCCTCCAAGATGGCCCCAGGGAGCCTTAGCTCCTGGTATTCATGCCTTGTGGAATCTTCTCTCTCACTGAATCAGGGCTGGCCTCTGGTCAGTAGAGTACTGTAGAAGGGACAGTGTGACTTCTGAGGCTAGGTCACCAAAGGCCACTGAGGCTTCCACGTTGGTCTCTTGGATCACTCCCTCATTAGGAAGCCAGCCTCCATGTACTAAAGTCAAGCATCAGTGTGGAGAGGTCCACGTGACTAGGGGCCAAGATCCCCCACCAATAGCCAGCACCGCCTTGCCAGCCCTGTAGGAAGCCTCCTTGGAAACAGATCCTTCAGCCCCACTTAGGTGACCGTCATCGCATCTGAAACCTGTCAGAACCTTATGGAGAAGCTCTGAGCCAGAACTGGCCAGCAGATGGGAAAGACCAGCAAATTCATGCAGTCTTTTGACCCTCACTTGGCTAAATAAGAATGGGCCTTGGGCCTGGAACACCTTGTGTGGGAATGTCTTCCCCAGTTTCATGCTCAATGTGTACTCCTTTGTTCCACTTAGTGCTAGCAACCAAGGCCCTCAGGCAAGCTCCTAGTTTTCTGTATTTCAGATCTGTGGGAGTGGGCTTGGGTCCTTGTACTGCAGCACAAAGTGGGATGTATGTTGCTACATCTCCTGCATCAGCTGTGGGGTGAATTCACTGGTCATGAAGGACCCAGGCACTGCAAGGGGCTGAATCTTATGCATACTTTTTCTCCTCTTGCTCTAAGTCAAGGTGGTACCACTTGAGCCTGGTGTGCATGTTATCTGTTCTCAGTGACCTTGAAGCCTGCACTGGTCTCTTCTGTGGGTGGCATTTATCTGCCTTTTAACCTTGGCCACACAGCCTGGCCACCAAGTGAACTGTGAAACACCAACCAAGCCAACACCAATCCGAGTTCCTGACCGCAGAATCAGCGAGAGATAAGAAACACTTATAGTTATTTGAAGCCACTAAATTTGGAGTAATTTGTTTCATAGCAATAGGTAACTAAGTGACCCTGGAGAGAACTGTTTCCATAGGATGATAAAAGATCCCAGATCACAAAAAGTGAACGAGCAAATGAGCACTGAGAACATGAAGGCATGGGTGGGAGACCACTCCTTTGAGACGATTCGCTTGTAAGAGGAAGGAGCAGTATCAGCCATCTTCAGTCCTTCACCACGACTTCCCCCCATGAATTGGACTCTCTCTCATCAGCCCTTTCATGGCTTCTTTCTCTGCGATTGTACACATACCAGGGCATTCCTATTAGATCAGCAACTTGCTTTTGTGATCAGAAATTTGGGCAAACATGTGTATGCTAATGTCATATGTAACATAACGTAACCTAAATACCTAATAACAAGAGAATGGTAAAATGAATTATTACACATTCATATGATATATTGTTTGGTTATTAAAATAATGTTTTGAAAGTATTTACAATAAACTGAGGAAATGCTCATATTATAACATTAAGTGAAAGGGAAGAATATTAAGATAGTTCTTAAATAATTCTATCATGCCACCCAGCCATTCACTTGAAAGAGATTTCTTTAAAACACATATCATTGAATAATGCTCCCAAAGCCCTGTACTGAAATTTCAGTCAATACAAATGTATTTTTTTTCCTCTTTACTAAGAATCACCATCTGGCTAAAATTTATCAATGTCTCTTACAGCTCTAGCTTCCTCATCTTTTTGTTTCCCTCTGACTGTGAATTTATTTCTCTGAGACAAATAGTACAAAGATCTACAAATCAAATTGCCTTTCATTAAATATTTAAGCAAAAGTATATAAAAAAAATTGGACTACGCTTGCAAAAATGTGAAACAGATACTCCCAGTCGGGTCGTCGCACATTTTCATTTAATAATTGCTCATTTAACAAATATTTTTCAAGTACGACTTGTGCCCTTGCCAGATGGCAAGGCCATCAAGATGGATAAGATGCTGTGGCTGATCTCAACAAGCTGATGGTCTAGTAGAGGAGCCTAATGAGACAAGCACAAAACTGTACAAGAGGAGGTGTGAGCCACGTGAGCACAGGGCATGTTGAAAGTCCAGAGCAGGGGCACCCCACCGACTAGAGGCATGACGGCTGCTCTCTTTGTCTAGCTTAATAGTATGTTGAAAGAGCATGGTGTCGCTACTCTTCCCTGTGATTCTTGGTACTAGCCTCTGGCTAACGGCAATGCAATTCCGAGCCTGTGACATTCTCGTGAATACCCCCGACCTTTACTAACTTACTGTTTCACTATCTAGAGGAGTAGAGGGAACCAGGGTTTTCACCAGACGCTGAAAGCTGTTTGCCTGAAAAACGGCATCTACGCCTCCAGGACTCTGGCAAGAATAGATCTGAACGCAGCCATCACTCAGCCCATCTATGACCAGATTGATCCCGTCTTTGGAGGCATTTTTAGGTAAAGGCTCTTTTCATCTCGCTCCTTCTTTGTGAACAAACATCTGAAGAATGTTGGGCCAGAGTTTCATCTTGAAGAATTTGTGCTTTGGATCTGGACGTGTAAAGAGTAGCTTGCAACTTGAGGAGGAAAGCTTTCTCTTTGGCAAAACACAAAAGCCTTCTTGGTTGGGTTTACTTGAAAATTTCCCATGGTGACCTGGAGTGCAGTGGAGATGTTGCTTTCAGACTAATATTATGATTCCCATTATTTTTCAAATATCTCATACGTGCAGTAGAGGATACATTTTCTTATGGCTCTGAGCCCAGGACAGGGTATTTTGGTTGGAGAGTGTGGAATTAAGCAAACACATGACCTTCATAAATTTCCCTGAATGCCAAAAGGAAAAGTGGCTCACCCAGGACTCTGTGTTTGTTTTCGACACACAGCATGCTCACAAACATGGCCTGGGTGGGGCCGTAGGTACCTTCAGGCGCCCTCCTTCCGTTCTCCCTTGACCTCCAATCTTTTCCTCCATCAACAGAAACAGAATCTCCTAACATCCCAGCCTATCCCCAGTCTTGCTCCTTCTCTGGCATTTTACCTGGTTTACTACCTGCTGCTGCTCGAACCATTCCACCTGGGTTTGATTCTTACTGCGTGCCCTCCTCCCCCGCCCCCATCTTCCTTTAAACTCTTTTGGGATCAGGCCCTTCCACCTACGCCCACCCCACCCCACCCATTGTTTACAAGTCTGTAGGGTAAACTCCAAATTCCTTAGAATGGCATTCAAGATATTCCACTGGCCTCCAAACTGGCCTATCTGATCTCTCCCCAGGCTGTGGCCCAGTGTCATCTCTCTGCTTTAGCCAGCCTGGAGGGGAACAAAGAGCAGCTGAGATGTCCCGGGAACTGTGCTAAGTATTCTGTGTGCATTGTCTCATCCCGTCCTTCCAATAACCCTCTGAAGTGCTCTGTTTTTTTTATAAGAGAACCAACTGAGATTCAGGGGAGTTATACAGCTTTCCCCGCTCGTAATTAAAGAGCTAGCATTTCAAGCCTATGCCCTCTCCTCTATAACCTGCTGCGTCTTACTCCTGGAACCTGCTGAAACTTTGTTCACTATGTTGTCCCAACGGAGAACAACTCCTTCTTCTTTTCACTTTCCTAAATCTTCCCTATCTCTTAAGGTGTAGTTCGAGTTTCATCCTTTCAAGTGGAAACATCTTGGCCGTGGAAAGACTGAGTTTCTAGATGAAACAGATCAGTATCCAAAGCCTGGCTCTGCCACTTACTAGCTGTGTGGTCTTGAACACATCAGCAATCTTCTCTAAACCTCAGTTTTCTTATCTGTAAAATGGGCATCACTGCACTGATTTTATAGATTTTTATGTCAAGGGCCAGCACAACACAGTGCCTGGCTCATGATAGGAATGTGATAACTGTTAGATCTCACCCCCCATTCTCTTTAAAATTAATAAAATGATACCAGCTGGTTTCCTCTTTGTTTCAGTCTCACAATAGCTACTATCATCTCTTAACATTTTACATTGCTTTCTTCTGTAGGGCTGGAACACCCACCAATTCCGCTTTGATGCCTCACATAGATGCTTTTAAGCACTCTCTGCAGGAGAAAATGATGGAAATTGGAATAAGGAATGGATGGAAACATGATAGCTACAAAAAAAGTTTCCTGATCCAAGAGGTAAGGTCCTTCTATGGTGAAGAGGGTAGTGAGGTTTGGTAGTGGTTTTCTTCCCAACATGATTTTGGACACTGCCTGTCTCTCCCTGCTTGTTTCCTTGCAGTGTCCAGGGTCTGGGCGTATCTAATAGCAGGTGCTGTGAAATACACAACATAGTGGGACGGGGAGAGAGAGAGGTGGCCCTGAGACCACTATCAAGGTGTAAGACACTCGGGCCAGCTTTGTTCCACTGTTCTACTGCAAACGATAGTAAATGCTGAGATTGTAAAGTAGACTCAGTTCTCAGGAAGAACCTTCAAAGAATCCTCAGATGTACAACAAGTTGAATCCACTTATAACATTTTCACTAACCTATTGATCATTTTTACCAATGTTATGAAGTATTATCCAAAGCAGTGAAGCTTTTTAAAAAAATGCTGTGTCTTTTGCAGATCATTTTTCAGTTTTGAGTATTCGAGACTCTTGTCTGTGACCCATTTCCATCTAGGCTGTCTTGGTCCATTTGGGCTGCTATCACAAAATGCCATAAACTGGGTAGCTTATACACAACCGAAATTTATTTCTCATGGTTCTGGAGGCTTGTAAGTACAAGATCAAGGTACAGGCAGATTTGGTGTCTGGTCGGCCCAGTTCCTGGTTCATAGACAGCTGGCTTTTTACTGTAACCTCGCCTGGCAGAAGGACAAAGGAGCCCTCTAGGGCCTCTTCTATGAGGGGAATAAGCCCCCTCCTCATAACCTTATCACCCCCAAAGACCTCACCTCCTTTCAACATATGAAGTTTGGGAGGATGGACACACGAATATTCAGTCCAGAGCACAGGCCCAGCCCAAATCACATGGCAACACTACAGAAATAGCCTGTGCCTCCCCTTGCCCTTCCCCAAAGAGGGCCTATTCCTGCACCTTGCATGTGCCTCAGTTCAACTCAGCAAATCCTTAACGAGTTGTTTGTAGGTGCCAGGCTCTGTGGGAAGCACTTTGGGATATAAGGTCCTGCCTCTGAGAAGCTCACAACCTAGTTGTGGAATCATGTGAACAGCCAACCATAACCTAAGGCAGAGGGAAATCATGGCCACACGCGGGAACACCTGACCTGCTTCTGTTGAAGAAGTTGACGCAAATGGCCTCTTTTAAATGTGGATTCTCAGATAAGCGCCATCCTGGGAGGCCTGGAGGAACACATCCTCAGAAAGAAGAGGAAAATCTATGAGTCTCTCACTACCTCCGTTCAGAACGACCTGAAGCCCTGTTATGAAGGTGGGGGCTCTGGGAAAAACGTTTCTGCTTTCTCTGGGGTCTTCCTATCCGCTCCTTTAGGACCCTTTTCTGCTGCTCCCCCACCAAGTATTTGTCTTCCTGCATCCTAAGTCCCTGTAACACTCCTGGTTTACACATCAAAACCAAATAATTGCAAGGGTGTAGAGAGAGGTAATTCATGAACCCATTTTATCTGTGTGTTTCCAGTTCCTTCTGGCCACCCTTTATCTAGACATCTTGCTTCTCCTCCCTAAGCTCCATTTCAGCTAATTACTAATTAAACTATAAAATCCATCATCCAGTTCTCATTCTTATTTTTTATAAGTATTGGTAAATTCACTTTCCAGCTCCTTCTCATTTTGGAGTCTTGTTTTTTTTTTTTTTTGGAGAGCAGGGGTGGAATTTTATAAGCTTCTGCTTACTTCACTCAGGTTTCCTGGATCACAGTTATCTAAATATTGGGTGTTAGGTTTTTGGTATCATATTATTATTAAATTATTTCCACTGGGTGGAAAATGGTGCTATGTATATGAACATATGGAAGTGTGTGTATATGCATATAGTTTTCGTTTGTCTGCTTCTCTTTCTTTCTGATGCTAAAGATTTCTAAGCAAGTCCTTGGGGTGTGACTGTGGCTCCCATTTTTTCCAGAGGCCGCTCAGATCACTGGCAAAAAAGCATGCGAGAGGATGAAAGACATCATCAGAAGAGGGGTGGACCGGCAGGTGGCTGAGGGCATGTTTGAAAGGGCTCAAGAAAGGATGCAGCACCAGTTTCAGCAGCTGAAGGTATGCCTCATCCGTAGTCTGAATTCCAGCCCGAGAGACAGGCTCCTGGGGGAAGAGAGGAAGTGGGCACAGAAGACGGAAGAAGTAGTAGCAGTTTGGGCCCAATGGGCCCAAATAGAGCCAGCTGCCTTCCAACCAATGGCCACAGTGCCGGGAGAGGAGGCCAGCTGGCGTTGGCATTCTTCCTTCACTGCCACTGCATGCTAGGGTCAGTCTCCTCTCTGGCGCTGTGACTTCAGAATGCAGCCCCTCAGCCCTCTCCTGCACTTTTCCTCTTTCATAAGTCATCAGTAGACAACTGTAATAGCTAGATGACATCCTAAGATCTTTACACACATTAGCTCATTTCATCTCCAGTGAATCTGTCAGGTAAATGCACTCGGTCCTCTGTATCCACAGGTTTCACATTGTCAAATTCAATCATCCACAGATTGAAAATATTGGGGAGTGTGGGGGAAGTTCCAAAAAGCAAAACTTGAATTTGCCACACACTGAGCGCTAGACTGAGTCCACACGAAGAAAGGAAGAAAGTAATGTGTAGGCATAGCTTGCTGTATGCAAATACAGGTTATATGCGAAAAACAGTATCATCTTATATAAGGGGCTTGAGCATCTTCGGATTTGGGTATCAGTGAGGGGTCCTGGAACAGATGCCCCTTGGATACGGAGGGGTGACTGTACGATTCTTGTTCTCATTTTATGGGTAAGGAAACTGAGGCAGAGAACAGTGTAATAAAAGGCCATACAGCTCGTAAGTTACAGAGCGAGGATCTGACACTCCAGGGTCTTCAACAAAAACATAATCTCAAGATGGATTTTTTATGAGGGAAATGTCTTATTTACATAAAATATCAATAAATAAATGCCAATAAACTATTATGGCTCCGACATTTATAGTTCCTAGCACATATTTAGGTTTGATTCTGTCTATCTCAGAAGATAGTTCCTAACAGTTTCCTTGAACCTAAGTGTTTCTGGCAAGTATACTTGGGCCATCTTGTCTCAGCCCTGGGTCTCTTAGCCGGCCACCCCACCCCCAGGTAACATAAATTGTTTTAGTCTAGGACATGTTGGTCCCTCCCTGGCCATGTGAGTTTCCCAATTCTTCTGCCTCAGTCCAGGTTTAACGGACCCTCTCCCAGCCTCCCAAGGAACCTGGCTAGTGGCTATTTTGGTCCACAGCTGAACCAACCTACTTCCTGAAATGTCTCCTGCCTACTTTAGCTCAACGCCCCCCCGCCAACCTCCAACCACCACCACTCTGCACCCTCATTGCAGTTTTGGAAAATGCCTTTCTCTACAATACAGAAAAAGCATGTAATTGCTCTTAGAATAGGCTAAGAGGTATCTCGTATACCAGTAGCAGTTTTCTTTCTGTCATTTAACATATTATCACAGTCTGTAAATCTATGCAGAAAACTGGCCAACCTCTATGGCACCCAGTCCCCATTGGATATATAGAAATTGGCCTTCAGGTGACCAAGGAAAAATTCCACTAAAAACAAACAAACAAACAAAAGCTTAGTACATTGACCATGTTCAAATGTATCTTCAATGACAGCAATGTAGGAAGTTGAAATGGGGCAAGACCACAGAGCGTTCCCATTCTCTGGTCTTATGGACAGCGTATCTAATGCTCAGAGGGCTTAAGTTACTAGCTCATGGCTCAGAGCAAGAGCTGAGACTGGAGCTTAGGGTACTTGGCCTGGTGTGTTGAAGGAAAAAAAAGCATAAGACTTGGAGTCAGGAGATCCAGGTTCAAAACGAGGCTCTGTCAGGCTAGAGGAAAGTGTTGGGTATTTTTCAAAGGGAAGGAAGAGATGGTTAGAAGAGGGAAAATGGTTTCAGGTGATAAAAGGACAGAGGAGTAAGAAGACATTTGTTAGGAGTTAGGGAGAAGAAACAGGTATGTCAAGTACGGTATGTTGCACAAAGCAGGTACTCAATCAACGTGTATCCAGGGACTAGATACGTGATGAGATGGTGGATGGTGGCCAGTGCTCTCCCTCTTTTTCCGTGTCTGTGGTTGCTGTACTCTCCTTATTCTTCCATGTGTCCTCACTAGCGCCTGACTCAGTCGGTCAGCACCAGAGGGACAATCCCCGATGAGACTTGATAGGCAGGGGAGGAGATGCTGTGACAGGTGGGACCCCACAGAAACTTTGCCCTGTTGACTCCTGAGCCATTCCATGTACTCTAAAATGGCCCACCTTGGACCTGACTTTGATTTTGGTAACCCCAGTCTTACACACTGATTCCCGGATTGGGTGGGGTCCCCTTCATAAGATTCCCTGTCTCGTGGGCTGTGCCATCCTAACAGAATGACCATCCTTTTTTGTGCAGAATGGAATCACAGAGAAGGTGAAGGGCAGTATCGCCACCATGCTGACCCTTGCTTCATCCCAGGGGGATGGTCTCTACAAGGAGCTTGCAGGTAAATATATAAAACCTTTGCATAAAGGGTGAGCTTGCAGACCGCCCTAGCTGAGGTCATTCTTTACTGGATTTAAAGAAGTTAGGAAGAATTTTTTGGGGAAGGAATGGAGATGATAACTATGATCGCCCCTCCCTTTGCTGAGTACCCGACCGAGACAAAGCATTGTACTCAGGCTCTGTGCACAACACCTCATCAAATTCTCACATTAGCCCTCAGGCGTAGATACTATTACTCCATTTTGCAGATGCAGAAACAGAGACTCAGATGAGATGATGGGCCCACGATCCACAGCTGGAAAGAGGCAAATACAAATCTATGATTCTGCCCTACTAGCTCCATAAACTTGTTCTTTTAAGTTGATACCTTCTCATGAAAAGCCTCACTATCTGGTGGTGGTGGTGGAGAAGGGTTTCTCTTCCTCCTCCAGGAGTCTGTGGATGCAACACCTGTGTGCTCTGTTGCAAGCAACCATCTCCCTTCCATGCCATGGGCTCTACGAGGCGGCATGTAAACCGGAGAGCATAAACTGGTGCAAAAAGCAATTGGACAATTTCTAGTAAATGAAAAATGCACCCATCCTTTGGCTCAGCGATCCTATTTCTAGGAATTCATCCTATGATATCCTTGTACATGAGCAGAATGGCATGTGGCCAGGGTTATTCAGGGAAGCATCGCTGATGATGTCAAATATTGGAACAATGCAAATATCTGTCACGAGAGCACTGGTGAAGTTAACAGGTGTACAACTAGTGGAGGATTGTGCAATTGTTAAAAGGAACATAGATAGTAGCAATATGAAACAATCTCCAGCATATATTGTAAAGTGGAAAAAAGCAAAAATGTGTGGAGTATGTTGCCATTTGTGAAAGAAAAAAGGAAATACATATGTATATGCATAAAAATCTCTGCGGGATACAAAAGAAACTGGTCACACTAGTTGCCTCTAAGGAGAGGAACTTGGAGGCTGAGGGACAGGAAAGGTGAGAGATTTACTTTGCACTCTGTATATGTTGTGCCTTTTAAATTTTAAACCATGTACATAGTTGCCTGCTGGGGAAAAAAAAAAAAGATCTGATGCCATTGAGTGTGTTGGGGTGAAAGCGAGCAGAGCTAAAAGCCACATCTGCTGCTTCGAAACGTCCATCCTGCACTTACCTATCTCTGGAAATCAACATTATCCCCACCTCTGGCTGCTTAGATGGACATCTAACCGCTTCTAATGGGAAGGAGATAGAACACTCTCAACCTGTAATTTTTTGGACCCTCTCATGACTTTCTGTCAAGGCCTTCACAGGAATCTCTTTGAAGATTATGGTCATCCAACTGTGTCTTCTTTAAAGAACTCATACTTGCCAAAAGGTCTTCCAACTCTTGCAGGAGAGAGGGTCCTTGGCTTTGCACAGGAAAGAATTCAAGTGTGAGCCAGGAAATAAAGCGAAAGTAGTTTATTGAATAAAATCTACTCCATAGGCAGAGCACAGGCTGCCCTTCGGCAGAGAGAGATCTGACTTTCTCTCCTTATGGCTGTGGTTTTTATTAGTTAAGCTTTTAATATGGGAATAGGGGGAAGAATAATCTTATTAGTTCTCAGAAGGGGTGGGTTTTTCCAGGAACTTGAGATACACCCCCTTTTTATCCTTATATGGTCCTCTCTGGAGGTGTCATGGAGCTGGCGGGTGTGTTATTTAGTGTGGAGATTATTACATGACATATAGTGTGGCTGGAGGTCACTTGGAGGTGACTCTCCTCGCCATCTTTGTGATGGCCAGTTCTGGCTGGTCTTGTCTCATCTTGATTTACTAGTCTTTTGTCTCCAACTAGCAGTGAATGGTTTTTCTTGGAGGCCCTGCCCCTGCCCTATCTCACAACTGTCCAGGTCTCGCACCCAGAAAATGTTCCCTGAGTCTGACGTAAACTGCTCCTGCCATAATTTAAGATCATTTCCTTTTCTTCACCATCAACAGCAAACATACACTATGTAGGGAGTGCTGTGTCTGGTGCCAAAGAGGTCTACAACAGTCCCCGCTTGGAGTAAGGCAAGATGTGTAAGGATGTAAATCACAGTCGTGGACAGTACGCATTCACTCCACAAGTGATTATCATCTCCTCCGAGGTACTAGGCAGTGTTCTATGTGTTGTGGATACAGCAGTGACCAACACAGACAAAAATCTCTGCACAGAGCTTACAGCCCAGAGAGCAGAAGGCAGGCAATAAGCAGAACAATACACAAAATAAGAAGCATGCCAAAGGGTGATACATGCTATGGAGAAAAATAAAGCAAGGAAAGGGGAGAGGGAGGGCTGAGAGTAGGAGACAGGGTATGGTGGGAAGGTCTCACTGGCAATGTGACAGTCTGCTGGAGAATGCCCTCTGGCTGGGGGAGGTGGAGGTGGGAGTGTGTGTGTGTGGGGGGGTGTAGGGCGGCAGCCATGTGTTCTACTCAGGCCTTCAACTGATTAGATGAGGAGTGCAATCTGCTTTACTCAAGGTCTACCGATTTAAATGTAAATCTCATCCAAAAATACAAAGAAACCTTCAGAATAATGTTTGACCACTTACCTGGTCACCATAGCCTAGACAAGTGAACAGGTGAAATTAACCATCACAGGGATATAATCTGATTACAGATCATAGGGTGAAAACCTGAGATGCCAGAACATAGCAAATTCACTTAGTATGGGGATTGCTGGAGAGGGAACAGGGGAAGGAGAGAGATTCCTGGAGACGCTTAGGGGAGATTTATTGTATAATATGCTGTGTATATCTCCTTCCACTGAGCTCTTGCAGAACCCGAATAAAGACTCTACAATGGCCCAAACCTTTTTTTATAGGTAGGTTTGTGTTCTTTTGAGGGTGACCTCTTTGCCGAGATAAGCCTTAAGGGAAAAGCAAGAATGCTGGATTTGATCAGGTGATTTATAAAACAAATCCATTGGACGATCTCATCTCTAAGCCCCATTCCATATCTCACATTCTGGGACAAGTGACCCAGGTCATAACATGATTCTCAGGGGAGTTGTTTTTCTGGGAACATTTCTGAAAAGGATGCTAACTCCTGGTGCATGCTTTCTGCTCCTCCGTAGACGTCAAAAGTGAATACAAGGAGATGGAAAAGCTACACAGAAGCCTGAGGGAGGTTGCTGAGAATGCAGTGCTACGGCAGGGCATGCAAGATTTCCTCCTGAGAATGTCCCCCAGCAAAGCTGGGCCCCCCAGAACATAAATGTATTTTTTGGAGCTTAGCATCAAGTGGGTGAGAAACAAGCTTGGAGCCAAATAACCAGAATTACTTCTGTCTTGAAAAATCGAATAAAGAACATCTCCCAACTGTCTCAGCTTTATACACAGTATAAACCTCAATAGATTGTTACTTCTGACATAAGCAGATCACTGAGCAACATCAATTCACTTTTTTATTCTATCGCCAAAAAGAGTCATCTTGAATCCCAAGTGCAGTTCTAAAGCTTTAGGGACAAGAAACTTGTACTTCACCAAGGAAAGATATCTAAACCTAAATATTATTGGAAAAACAATTGCAAAAGAAAGCTTTAGAGACCCAATTCTATTTCCCACCCTAATACTGATGAGACGTTCGGGTAAGGAGGTGGCCTTGTGCTGTGCAAACAGCATGGGTTTAAGAGCCAGCTGAACAAGAGACCTGGCTTTATCACTTCTCAGGAGTGCTAATTCAGACTGGTACTTCTGAAACATTTTGATCTCGAGACCTTATACTCTTAAAAATTATTAAGGACCCCAAAGAGATTTTGTTATGTGGGTTATACCTATTGATATTTACTGTATTCGAAATGAAAACTGAGGAAAATGGTAAATAATTATTTATTAGTTCATTTAAAAGTCACAATAATTAACCCATTACATGTGAATATAAATAACATATTTTTATGAAAAAAAATTTTCAAAAAATTTTAGTGAGAAGAGTGATATTACTTCATACTTCTGCCAATCCTTTTATCCTCTGGCCTAATAGAAGACAGCTGGACTCTCTTATCTGTTTCTGCATTCAGTCTGTCGCAGTGTGTCTTTTTGGTTGATGTACATGAAAAAATACAGTCTTATGCAGACATAGTGTGGGAATAAAGAAGAATATTTTAATAGTCTTTCAGATTATTTCTGGATATTCTTCTTTGATATGACATTCTTGACAAGTGGTAATTTCTTAAAGACTAGTTGCAGTGTGGAATCTGAAACCATATTGGTGAACTTTTAAGATATTGTTACATTAAAATACATTTCTATCTCATATTTTCAATGTATCTTTTACCAATGCATGATTTTGTGGCATCAGGCCTTGGTCATTTTGAAAATATTTGTTCACTGAAGTTAAGCAGATCTTCCAAAAGTCAATACATTTCATTATATAATAACAAAAATGTCAATTTGTTCATATTTCTACTAGCTTCATCAGGAAAGTCTTGAAGTATTGGGAAGCTGTCAAGTTCATGACAGAGGATTCAAGTTTTATAAAATTCAAATTTTTTCCTAAAAGCTCATTTTAGGAATGGCAAGAAATACTATCAGTTGTTCTCTTTGAAGTGATAGGCTCATTTGGTTCAAGAAAATGTCCACTATTTAATCATGTATGATTAACCATAGTTTGTCAATTGTTATTGCAAGTAAAAATGATGTTCTATAGAAAAAAAGTCAAGTTCAACTTGAAACTCAATAATACAAATGCTTTTCCTTAAAGTAGTAGAAGTCCTTTAAGTGTACTTCCGTTTTGGTCACATAAAATAATAAAATATCATCTGCTTAAGAGTCAATAATGAACAGAATTAATACCTTATACTGTCTCATTAAGAACATTCTTAAGTAAAACAGGCTTAGGAAAAAAAAAACACCTGCAAGTGCACAGTGAAAAATGTAATAGTTACTAGTATAGTTTGGTGCCACTGGCTTGGTTTACACTTGGTGCAAATGGTTTTATCCACCTGTATTTTTAAACCTTTAGTACATATGTCAACATGGTAAAAAAAAAAAAAAAAAGGCAAACAAAATCTTAATATTATTATAAAAATAGTTGGACCTAGCAGACCCCCAGTATTTCAAGGACCACATTTTGAGAACTGATGTTTAGACAAATTATTGAAACTCCCTAAGCTTCAAGTTATTTATTTTTAAATGGTGATAATAATAATACCTACCTTGACTCTACTAGGGTTGTCAGGAAGTACTTATCAAGTCCTTAATAGTACTTGATAAATGGTTATTATTTGGGGGCAGAATAGAAGTAACAAGCTTTCATGGCTTATTTGTTGGGAGAATGAAGTTATAAACCCAGCTCTGCTCAGCACTGATATGACCTTTGACAGCTCTTTGACATCTGGAAGATTTCATTGCTTCATATACCAAATGAGGGAGATGAACTAGATGATTCAAAGGCTTTTGCTGCTTTGAAATTTTAGGATTTTAAATCCTTCCCTTCTTATTTTGATGTTTTTTGCCTAAGATTTGAAAAAAGGATTTATCCATGTAGATGAGTCTCAGTGGTTCCTTTTCTTTTTAACCTTCTAAACACGTACAGTTGCATTGAAGTTTGCATAGTTTTACTCTTTAAATTTCAAGTGAGGTCTGTGGAGAACTTCCACTTCCAGCCACGAGAGAGTGACAAGGACCATATATACCCTCCGACCTTAAGCCACTAAAAAGCCAAACAAAACGTATGAAACAATAGTTTGCAGATATGGGGAAAATAGTCAGTGCAGAACAATAATCCCTGAAGGAAGGGAGACAAACAAGGTGAACCCTACAATTGTCCCATTTTGCTGCCTAGATAGAGTTTCCAGGCCACAGTACAGGGAGGGGGAACCCATAAAAAGCCTGAGTTAAGGAGACAGTGCAGAGTTTGGGGGAGTCCAAGGTGGTTAGAATTCACAAGGTGAAATACTGTGAAGAAGAGAGCTATGCAGAGAGAAAACTCCAGAGATATAAAGCAGGTCTAGTGCTAATTAGCACACACAACTACCAAGAAAGAATCAGTGGAAAGGAGCAGGCAGAAAAATCCCCAAATTTCACATCAAGCTCGGAGTAGCCAGAGTGGAAAGACCTTCACACACATGAGGCATCAAGTCGAGTTCTCAGAAGAATATTGCCTCAGGAGTGGGCCAATACTGACCTAGACTAACGGCTGTTGTGCATCCACCTAACAAAGTTTAAAAAACAAACTTCAGATGGATCAAACTGTCCCCAACTAACTTAACTGTATCCCAGAACAAAACACAAAAACACGTAAAGAAATAAAAAATTTCAGCACCCAGCATTGGAAAATGCACAATGTACGGCATCAAAATAAAAATTACCAGGCAAAGAAGTAGGGGGAAATGACCCAGACTGAGGAGAAAAATCAATAGAAGAAGACCCAGGAATGAAACAGGGTAATAGAATTAGTAGACAAAAATATTAAAATGGCTATTATAAATGTACTCCAAATGCTCAAGAAGATAGGCTAAAGCATAAACATAAAGATGAGAGAAATGGACAAAATAAGACCCAAATAGAACTTCGAGAAATTGAAAAATTCAATGTTTAGGTGATTAACAGATGCTGTAAAATAAGAGTTTTTCCTTTTTAAAGGGAAATATGTGAGCTTATGGATGCATTAGTTAATTAATTTGATGGGTGAAAATCCTTTAAAAATGTGTATGCATATCAAATCATCATGTACATTTTAAATAGCTTACAATTTAATTTGTCAATCATACTTCAATAAAGCTGAAAAAAAGGAGAAAAGATTAGTAAATCTGAAGACAGAGCAAGAGAATAGAGCCACAATGAAACAGAGAAGAAAAAACTGAAAAAAAAGAACAAAGTATCAGTGAACTATGGGACATTATAAAGCAGCTTAAAACACTTATTACTGGAATCACAGAAGTACAGGAGAGAGATGGAAATATAGAAAAAATATTTAAAGGCATAATGGTTGAGAATTTTTCAAACTTGATAAAAACTGTAAACCTAGAGATCCAAGATGCCCAAAGAATCCTAAGCAGAAGAAACAGGGAAAATCACACCAAAACATATCATAATCAAGTTGCTGACAACCAGTGATGAAGAGAAAAAAGTGAAATGATACTTTTTTGACATACAAAAGCTGACATAATTCATTTGACCAGAAGGCTAGTGCTACAAGTAAAGTTAAAGAAAATAAATAAATAAATAAATAAATAAATAAAAGTAAATGTTAAAGAAAGGCCTTCAATCAGAAGAATAATGGTACCAGATAGAAATTTGAAACTACATAAATAAATGAAGAGCACTGGAAATAGTGTGTGGGTAAATATAAAAGCCTTTTTCTTATTTATCTTTAATCTCTTTAGGACTTAAAATATTGTTTAAAACAAAAACAATAACAATTGCATCAAAAGGTTTATAACATGTAAGAGTGAAATGTATGAGGATAGTCCAAAGGCCAGGAGGGGAGAAATGGAAGTATATTGTGTAATATTTTTATACTATGCATAAAGTGATTAATATTACTTGAATGTAGAACATGATACTTTAAACATACATACTGTAAACCCTAGAGTAACCACCAGAAACATAAGAGATATGTCTAATAAGCCACTAAAGGAGATAAAGTGGAATATTAAAATTACTCAAATAATCCTAAACAGGCAGGAAAAGAAGAACAAAGAACAAATAACAGAAGGTAAAATAGAAAACAAATTGCCAAATGATACAGCTAAACCCAATCATATATATAATCACATTAAGTGCAAATGGTGAAACACGAATTAAAAGGCAGGGATTATCAGATTAGATTTTAAAAAGCAAGACCCAACTAACTATACGTTGTCTACAAGAAATCCACTTTATTTTTTAAATTTAATAACCACTGGTGTTTGCTGTGTAGTTACTATATAGCAGATATGTACAAGGCAAATACATACACACAAATTATACTTTGTTGCACTTTGCATGAATTATCTTCTTTAAGTCTTATTAAAACCTGAAACAGGATGCTATTTAAGGACGCAAACAATATAAAAACTATCATATCTTTTTTTTGCTTTAAAACTTTTTTTCAATTACGGTAGAGATACAGTATTACATTAGTTTCAGGTGTACAACATACTGATTAGACATTTGTATATCTTACGAAGTGATCACCCCAATAAGTCTAGTATCCATCTGACACCACAGTTATGACAATATTATTGAATATATTCCCAATGCTGTACTTTACATCCTGTGGCTGTTTTTATAACTGGTAATTTGTACTTCTTAATCCCTTCACCTTTTTCACCCATCTGCCCGAATCCCCTTCCATCTGGTAACCATCAATTTGTTATTTGTATCTATGAGTTTGTCAAGAAGCCCACTTAAATAAAAAGATGCAAGTCGGTTGAAAGTAAAAGAATGGAAAACATATACTTGTAAGTCCTAACATAAAGAAAGTTAGAGTGCCTATGTTATATCAGACAAGCTTCAGAGCAAGGAATATTTCCAGAGGTAAAGAGAGTCGTTGTATAGTGACAAAGTTAATTCATAACTAGGACATAACAAGTCTAGTTATGCACCTAACAACAAAGTTTCAAAATACACAAAACAAAAGCTGATAGAACTCAAAGGAGAAACAGCAAAATCCACAATTATAGTTGGAAATTTCAATACCCCCTCTCAATAACAGATAGAAAAAGTAGAGAAACTCAGAAAGAATATAGAAGATTTGAACAACCAACTTTAGGAACTGATATTTATAGAACACTCAACTCAACAGCATCAGAGTACAAATTCATTTCTAGTGTTCTTGGAACATTTACCATGACAGACCATATCCTGAGCCACAAAACAAGTCTTCATACATTCAAAAATATTGAAATCATACAGAGACTATTCTCTGACCACAATGAAATTAAATTAGAAATCAATAACAGAAAGAAATCTGGAAAATCTCCAAATATTTGTAAAGTAAACAGCACCCTTTCTAAATAACCCATAGGCCAAATGAGGGCTGTGGACTAACATCTTGTTGGGTTTATAGCGTTCTCCTCTAAATCTTAATTTTGCCCAAATGGAATTACCTCGTTGCTCTGAGGGTCCATGGTGTTAACTCCAGCCAAAGCTTAAAAAGTTAGTCAGAGCTGGTGCAGGCACAGGCTGTTTGCCTGAAGAACACAACCAAGAGCTGCGGGTGAGGAGCCCACCTACGCTGGCAGAGAGAACAAATGGGGAAGAAGCTGAGGGAGAGTCTTGATTCCTGGTAGGAGGCAGCAGGCCGACAGTAACATGAGTCCAGGAGAGCAGGTCAGATGCCAGAAAGAAAGGAAACGCTGAAACCCCAGGGTAGAATCAAGAGGAAAACAGGACATTCGGGAAACAGGAGCTGGGGTTCCAGAGGTTACTATCGGGAGCAAGAGACTTTTATGTGTTCTTTGGTCTAGCTCACAGGCTCCATCATGGGTTCTAAGTCAGTCACAGCAGATCCATCTTCCCAGGAAAAGGGGGACTGGCTAGAGTCAGGCAGGATGCCACTACCATCAGAGAGCAAGACTGGGGTTCAGGGCAGGCCTGGATTCTAGAGGAGACCGGAAGAGAAGGGGTGCTGCTCAGAAGACTGTGAGGTGGACAGGGAACATAATACGGTAGTTTTGAAACACACTTTAAATGCCTGCACGATATTCTAATATATAGATGTACCATCATTTATTTTACCATTATCCTGTTGTTGGACATTTTGATGGTGCTGGTTTTCTCCATTATAAATAACATCATAGAGAATATTCTTACAGAGACGTCTCGGTCCCTGTCTCTGATTTTTTTTCCCTTTAGGATAAAGTTTTAAGAATTCCATGATAGGATCTGAGTGTAGGAGCATTTTAAAGTCTCAAATTGTTTTCCAGAAACCCTGTCCACTCATTAGCAGGGATGAGAATTCCTGTAACATTGATTTTTTTTTTTACCCAATCTGGTTATTAGCCTTTTCTGCAATAGATTGATAGAATCAGATTTTTAACATTACCATCTTGTACTGCTTGGGTTGTTACTGATGCCGAAACATTTTTTGTGTTGATTTGAATTTCTTCTATTTGAATTGTCTTGTCACAATCTTTTCTTTGGGAATGCCCCGCCACTTTCGCTATGGCGTCTTTGTTTTTACTTCGAAAGAATTTCAGACTTACAGAAAAGTGTCAATCATAGCACAAAGAGCTCCTACGGACCCTGTATCAACTTGCTAAAACATTTTACTATATTTGCCTTATCATTTGGAACCAGTACTTTTTCGGAGCTATTTCAAAGTAGATTGCGTATGCCATGTCCCTTTCCCCCTTAATATTTTACTGTGTTGCGTAAAAGGAAGTATATCTCTCACATTACCCCAGTGCCACGCTCAAATTCAGCAAATTCAACACGGACACAATGACACTGCCATCTCATCCACAGCCTATATTCTAATTTCATCAATTGCCCAATTACAGCCTATAGAGCAACGCTTTTCAGCACAGCATGCAGCCCAGGATCATGCATTCCATCTAGTTGTCACATCTCTTTGATTCCTTTAACCTCAGGTGTTTTTGAGAAATACAGGCCAGCTGTTTAATAACATTGGGGTTTGTCTGATGTCTTTTTATGGTTAGGTTTAGAATATACATCTTTGGCCTAAAACAACCACCTACATGCTTCATTCTTTTTCATAGGAAAAGTTAGAATTTCCTGCTGACAGCTTGACAATGAGGAAGGAGACTGGGAACCAAAAATGGGTACAAGTCTGACCCGGGTGTGGGAGCTGGTCCCTCACTCTCTGTCCTCTAGGGTGATCCCCACTAGTCTCTGGGGTGTCTAGAGCAGGGAGGTTGAGAATCGGGAATCAGCCTCCTAGCGCCCCAGACCTGGAATGTCACCTGTCCATGGCTGCCAGTGACCAGGGGCAGCATTGCCAAAGACACTTTTAGACTCTGGTGGAGGAGAGGAGAGAAGGCAGTTGTCTCTTGGCTCCATTTCAGTCTGTGGGGATCAAACTCCCCTGCCTCTCCAGACTGACTGACTGACTGAGGCCCAGGACTATGTCTCAGTACAGCACGGGGAGGGCAAAAGGCATGGTCTCTGCCACTAAGGAGACGAACCTGCCAGGCTTAGACCTGCAGAGGGCCCATCGCTCCTGGCTTCCCTCTGTCTCCTCCTCACATCTATTCTCTATGGCCCTTCAGCCCCTTTGACCCTACTTTGGGAACTCTGCCCTTTTCCACCTTTCAGTGTAAAACTCCAGAACTCAGGCTTTGGCCAGAAAGTAATGGAGATGCTCCTCTGCCAGGTTTGTCAACTCTAAAATGAGGAGGAATGGGTCCTAATTCCACGACTCCAGGCTCTCCACCAGCAAGAATTGTGGCCTTGCAGTTTCTGTGAGCAAGCGCACTTCTCCAAAGGAAATATTATTTTTTTAGAACCTACCACCGTCTTGTTCCAATGAGGAGAGTGTACTCTTGGACTCTGTTTCTTGGAACGATTGTGCTAAAGCACCTCTCCACCATGCTGTTCCAGGCCGATGTCACTAAAGCCACCTCTTGAACTGAGACAGGCTCTGTTATACCCATCTCAGCGGGACGGTGCCAACCTCAAGTAGTTTCTTTCTCATCCCAGTTCTCTTCCTTGGGAGGTGACACATGTATCCTGCCACAATTACATTACAATAGTCATAAATGGTGACTCTGACTCATTAAAACTATTAAATTATAGTTGATCAGTGCTGCTTAAGAAAGCAGAGAAATGATAATTTTAGAATGCACACCATCCAAATTGTAAAAACAAAAACCTTGTGTGTGCTAAATGACAGAAGAGAATGTGTTGTGTGTGGAGCGCTTCATGATCTGACAATGCCTGATAAATGAGGTGTCATCCCAATACGACAACATCAGCATTTCCATGTCAAGGGGACAACTGAGATGAGACCCTGTCACTTTCTCTGAAAGCATCACACACACCGTGTGCAATCAGCGGTATCAACTGACCTTTGGTTCTCTTGTTTCTTTTACATTTCTCTCCATTTCAATTGAATTACCCAGAATAGTATGAATTCATGCCAGTTTATTTTCTTCAATCTAAGCAATTTCATAACTCAATTATCCCCCCTTCTCCCAACCACAATTTAATCTGATTATGGAGAAAAATTGATGATGAGCCATGAAATCTGGATAAGACTGTGTTCTAGATACCTTCTGTGATAAAAACCACTTTAAACCTTTTAAAATCTTGCTGCATAGTCTATATAAAAGTTCTTTTATTTATTTTTCCACCTGGAAGAAACATGTGGGATCTTGCTGCTGGAAAGGGGACAAGTTATATGACCATGACCTTTGTCTTTTGGCATCATGTAACGGAAAAGGCAGATTTTGCTTCGAGCTAGAAGACAAAAAAAAGGTTGTATAAAGGTGGCAGGAAGAAAGTTGTTGATTGCTGCCTGGGAGACAAGGTCCAAGGCAACTGATTCTCATACTCTTCCTCTCCCCACCCCGAAATCAAAACCTGTAGTAGAAAGAAGTTTTTAAAAACCTGGTAGGACTGTTGAATCTCTGGAACTACCTGAGTCTGAGAAATCATTCAGGCTGAGTTCAATGTTCCTACTTAAGCCCAGATTGGGCAAAGTCAGTAGTAGGAAGCAGTAACTGGTGACAACTCAGGGTTGTGTGTAGGCATGTGTGTCTTTACAACCTCCTGAGATTATTCAATGTTTACTATTTTGATAATGGATGTCTTCTCCAAGGCTGTCTACCTGAAAGGGTCAGCTTCTCCATATGACTAGATTCTGAAAATGCACACATCTCCCTCCCTCCCGGTCCTGCCCATATATCACCAATCCTTTTCCTTTCAGAGTGGGGAAAATTTGGGGTATGCTGAAAACAAGACCACAACAATAGGGGTCTCCATTATTTCTTCTTGGGTAGGGTAAAGCTCAGTGCTTAGCAGTGCTTAGAACTTCCATGTGCCTATGCAAGTGACCAGAAAGTTTGGTTTAAAGGCAGGTTGTGATTCAGCCGGTCTAGGGTTAGGGCTGGAGATGCTGCCTTTGCACTAGTCTCCCAGGGGTCTATGGACCACTTTTGGGGGAGAACAGGTCAAAGGTCAAGAGAAAGTCAAGAGCGCTGGCTACAGGTCTTGCCCCTTCTGCCTGGGATGCCTGCACAAGTTATTTCACTTTTGTTGGACCACAGCCTCCTCATCTTCAAAATGAGGGAATAGTGTGTTACTAAACTCCAAGGTCCCTTCCGGCTCTCATATTCTAACAGATTAACTTGAATTTTGCCAAAGGGGTAGGGCATTGTGTCCCAAATGACAATGGGACTGGATGAAGGAATAGGAAGGACATAGCAGGTAGCAGCACCGTACAACTCCAGGGGTGCAACTTCCATGGAATACAGTGTGAGGGGTACCCCCTGGAGTTGTACAATGGAGCAGCCTTGGGGGTACCAGGCACACCTTTCTATCTCTGTTTATTCCTTTAACTCTTGAGTTCCCACAAAAGTTCTTTTCCATGTAGAATATGTTGGCAATTTTAAGAGAAATGCTGTACACGTGAAGGATCAATATCCTTCCAACATCCCACGGATGGCAGGTCCCTTAATTCCCTAAGAAGCGCTTTTCTCTCTCCATCAGAAAGCTATCAGGCACAAGAGGCCCCGAAGCCTGGAAGGTGAAGCTTGGAAGTGACTGTACAGTGTTTGAACGTGGGCCAACCTGTGCTAGTAATACCGTGTTTCCCTGAAAATAAGACCTAGCCAGATCATCAGCTCTAATGCATCTTTTGGAGCAAAAATTAATATAAAACCCAATATAATATAACACAATACTTGGTATAATATAATATAATATAATATAATATAATATAATGTAATATAATATAATACTATAAGACGGGGTCTTATATTAATTTTTGCTCCAAAAGATGCATTAGAGCTGATGGTCCAGCTAGGTCTCATTTTTGGGGAAACATGGTATGAGACTGCACGCTTGAATGTGCCAAACCAAATGCTAGAATGTCAGCACCAAAGAAGCCCAGAAAGCCACCAGGGCTCAGAGAGGCCAAGGGTGAGGGCGTGGCATGTCAGCACCTGGATCCTTGGGATTCAATCCCTTGGCAAAGTGCCTGTGGTCTCTGGAGATACCACTGCCCAACCTGAAGCCCAATGGTGGAATGGGCTCAGTGTGTGCCCAAACTCAGTGGCTGAGACTGGAGAGAGGACCCGTCAAAGGAGAAACAGGAAAACAGATCTTGCTCCCTGGGAAAATAGCTCCTAAAGGAGGGATCCTTCATTCAAACCCAGTCAGAAAGCATAAGAGTTGGAAGGAACTGTAGAATCCATCTGGATGAATCTCTGGTCCAAGATGCACCTGTTGGGAATTCAGGCTCTGAGGAGGTTTGTGGAGGGAGATGAGGCTGGAGGTTCTTCCTCTTTCCATCTGCTGTGGCAGTGGACAGTGACCTGATGAATATGACCACATGGAGAGTCAGCTACGCTCACATGGACATGGCGCTTGCTGGCATGTTGGCTTCATCTGGTGACACAACCCGTGGGGACATAGCGACACGAGAGCAAAAGGGTTGTTAATATTCATGAACAGTTTTCCTGGCTCAACCACTGCCTTCAACTGAGATTTGGCCATCTGCCTTTAGTCTGGGTTCTCAGCTGTTTCCCTCTATTATTCAAGGGACTGGAAGAGTTTCCAGAGAAAGACAATGAAATTCACAAGCCTGTTTCTTACAAATGTAAAATCCTGGTAGGCGCAGTCCAGTCTGTGAGGGGCACAGTGACATGTGTGTGGTAGAATGCCAATGTGTGCTGGGGAAGTGGCCAAACCGACTCAATCCAGAGACTGGGAGAGATGATCCACAGCACTTCCCAGCCCTCTGTCCCTTTCAGCTCCTAGGACATTGGCAGCCTGTCTTAGACTTTCCAAACAGAAGGCTGAAGATGATCAAACAAGAAAACAAAAATCATAAAGACAACATTAGGGATTCCCCTAGTAAAACAGCCTATCCAAACCAGCCTACATTGAAACCCTCAGTTGATCCACCCATGTCTACAGAGCTTTCAAACAGCTTTTTTAGTCCTCCACTCTTAACTATGAAGAAACAACCAAGACTTTAGATAAAAGTCTCCACCATACAAGAGAAAGACCAAAACAAACAGAATATAAGCAACTCAAAGGAAATAGATAATTGCAGAGAGAAGAAAATATTTTTAAAAAAGATATTATCATATAATATCTTTAGGGAGATATGTGAAGATATTGCATCCATGAGACAAGAAAGTGTGCTATGGTGATCAAAGAATAAGATACTCCTGGAACTTAAAAAATATACTAGCAGAAAAAATTTTTTAATTAAAAAGTACATTTGAAAGATAAATTTGAGGAAATGTTCCCAAAAGTAGAACCAAAAAAATGAGAAAATGGAAGCTGGGAGAGAAAAGCTAGGAAAAATTAGAGAATTTGTCCAAAAAGTCCAACATCTGAACAAAAAGAGTTTGGGAAAAAGAAAAGAGGAGAAAAAAGGGAAGGAAATTATGAAGGGAATAATTCAAGAAAATTTCTCAGAAATGAAGAACCTGAGATTTCAGATTGAAAGGTCTCATTGAGTGCTTAGAACAATGGGTAAAACTGATACACGCCAACATTCATCTTTGTAAAACTTTAAAATACTGGGGATAGAGAAATTTTCAAGCACTTCTAAAGAGGAAAAGAAGGTCACATATAAAGGTCAGAAATAAGAATGGTTTTAGACTTCATGACATTGAATTTAGAGGACAACGGTAGAATGCCATCAAAATTTGGAGGGAAAAATATCTCAAACTTAGAATTTTATACCCAGGCAAATAAACTATCAGTCAAGGATGAGGGTAAAAGTAAAGATATTTTCAGACATGCAAGGTCTCCATAAATGTATTCCACCATAAATGTGCTCCATCAAAACAAGAAAATAAAGTAAGAAAGAGAAAGGCAGGATAGTAAGAAAGCAAGAAAGCAGAAGCTCCAACCCAAGACAGAATCAAGGAGAAACTCTAGGATTAAGGTAAGAAACAATCTCTGGATAATAGACATGAACAAGGTGTAGAGAGAAACTGACCAGTATGAAGTAAATTAGAAAATTTAGGGGAGACATCTACCGAAGTACAAATTAGTAGAATACCTGATGGGTTTGGCTATATCTAGAGAAGATGGATGCCCGTGGTGCAGGGGGTAGGGGGATTGGAAAACAATCAGTGATAGATAAATAGAAAACTACACAAACAGAAAAATAAGACAATAACTCTAAGGAAAACAAAATGTTGTAGAAGAAAATATATTGCATAGCTTGGCTGTGAATAGTATTTATCTAGTCATAATAAAGCAAACTGAAAAGTGATCGAAAGTATGATGTAACTGTACTAGGAGAATAGGGAAAGGAATGTGTGTGAAGTGGGAGATAAAACTAAACCTTTTCTCCATAGTGGGGGGAATGGCTAATGCATAAAACAAACAAACAAAAAATAAAAAAAAATAGCAGCATAACTGTGTTATTTAGAAATGTGAACATAAATATAAAAAGCAACAGTTTAAGGATTGCAAATGGGTTACTATGGGAATTAGGATATGGGTATGAGAGATCAGGGAAATTGTTGCTTTCACAGCAAGCCTTGTAGAACTACTTGATTATTTTAAAAGATTATTAAAATGCATACATATCTTTGATAAGTGTAAAATTTTAGTTTAAAAAAGAAAACCTCCATTTTTCACTATCCAAGATATGTATCCAATTCTTCCAGAAGGAAGAGAAAGAAAAATATATCACTTTATATTCTCTCTGATCCCTTCATTTTTGCCTCTCTCTTCCTCCTCTCTCCCTCTCCCTCTTCTTTTCACTTATTTGCCTTGTTTTCTTCTATTTTATCTCCATGATTCTTTCTCAGTTTGTCTTCATATTTTTTCTTTTTCTCTCTTTCTGACATAGTATGCAGCCAATAACAGCTTATTATTATTATTACTTATATTTATTGAATATAATATTCCCAGTTCTTAGTTCTTAGTATTGAAACCATGCATGGAATGTTCTTTATTTCCTCCAACTGAAGCAATCGAAGCAGCAAAATGAATTGTAAGTTACTTTTTATCAAGGTGGAGAAATCTGTCATGTAAAGGCTCTCTTAGACTTGCAGGATATATCAGAGGTCACTGGGTCCAACGAGCCACTTGAAGGAGGATCTCGCTCTTTGGTACTTGTGTCCAGCCCAGACTTCCCAGGCTCTGACTAAATAATGTGAGTGTGGGGAATATCCAGACAGCTCAACTGTGAATGAGAGTCTTCTATATGTTGAATATAACCTAAGACTGCTCCCCATGACAGCCCTTGCTATATCTACAAACAGAAATCATGTCCCCTTGAATGATTTCTGCTCTGGGCCAAACAGTGCTCTTTCTTTCCTGTTCGATTCTGGGCCCTTCACCACCCTAGTCACTCCTGAGGGCACCCTTTAAGCTGAGACTTTCAATCGGAGGCACCTAGAACTGAACATACCTCACCAGGTGTGAGCTCAGCGATGCAGATTTGCAGGAGCTCTGTCACCTCCATTTTTCTGCTCACTGTGCTTCTATTAATGCAGCCTAAGTTTTGAAGTAGCTGTTTCTCTCAACTCTTGCTGACTTACATCAACCTCAAAGTCCTCTAAAATCTTAGGTTTCTTTCTTATGTGCCCCCTTAAAAAGCCTGCTATCTCATATTCTGTATGTGGGCAGATGAGTTTTTCCAACATTGCTGTCTGTCTTACATTTATCCCACTAAACCTCTTCTGAGTTTTGGCTCACATTCTCACTATGTTTTAAGAAGTTTCTTGTGATTCACTTGAATGAACACGCTTGGCTACCAGTTATAAATTGCTCACATTAAAACTATTTCATCATCCAATTCCCCAACAAAATTTATATCATCTTGGCGCTAAGACAGATCTGCTTAGAGCCCCTCACTATATGACCCATTGCAGGTACCCTGGGCCATTGATTTTGACAATAGAAAGAGGTCCAGGCAAGCCTTACTTTGGGGTCTCTGGCCTGTGCACATGACGGGGACGGGGCTCATCACCTTTACTGCCTATAACCCTGGACCAGTGTCAGAAAATCTGGGCTGTCTCATGCAATCCATCATTCCTACACCTTCTGGGAAATGAATGAAAATGAGTTGAACACATGGAGATGAAGCAGATGGTTGGGTTGATTCCACGATGGATGAGGAGCAGGGAACTCCACAAAGCAGAGGCTCTTGCTCCCACTGTCTTGGACTCCGTGCCAGCTGTCAACAGCTGGACACGAGAGAAAGAACCACCTCACGATTAATACTCCATCTGTCAGGGGCTGTCAGCTCTGAAAAATAATAACAAAGGCTAACATTTGTGAAGCGCTTTGCGTTTTCAACACCCTTCTCTTCCTTGTAAGAACCCTTGAGACGGGAAGGCCAGGAAGTAGTAACCCAGTTTTATAGATGAGGAAATGAAGTTTTAAAAAGGTTCACTGACTTGCTCATACCTATAGATCTTGGGAAGGTGGAGCTGGGAGTCCAGGCTGGGTGTCCTGGCTTGGGAATCCAGTCTTCTCTCCACAAGGCATCTCTGAAGCCTACTGTCCAGGTCGCCAATTAGTAACTGTTGATCTACCATCTCCCTTGGGCCTTTCATGGGCTAACTGTTGGAGAGGGGACACACAGGAGTATAACCCATGAACCCTGACCTCAGTGAGCTCAGAGCGACCTAAAGCATTCTGTTCAGGCACCTGAGCAGATGGATTGGCCTCTGAGCACAATAGCCATCAAAAGAAGAGGAAGCACAGTCAGTGGAGAAGGTTTTAGGTGAGGGATAGGCTGGGCTGGTCCTGAAGGGTGAGCTGTGTTGGAAAACCTGGGAAGGTAGTGGTGGAGGGCGGACTGTGGGCAGTCTCCGGAGGCGCGTGTGGGTGGGGAGGGATGAGAAGGGACTGGCCTAAGTGCAGACAGAAGTGCGTGTCAGGGTCAAGGTGAAGCAAACAGAATGGAGAGGGTGAGCCGGAGGCCTTGAGCGAGGAGATGATTCCCTTGCCTTAGGCATCCAGCTCACTGACAGGTATGGGGCTGTATTGCAGGATGGGGAGACAATGACAAGTGGGGTGTGGTCCCTCCCTCAGGAAGGTTACAAGAGCACTGTCCTATTATCCTCTCAGAATGACTAGCTCCTCACCACACTCCAGTGGCATGTGACATTTTCCACTATTGAGCACTCAGAAGAAACCTTCCAGTTTTCTAATATTTGTTTTTGTTTAAGTTGTAAACAAGCTTAGAATCTCCTTCAGGATGTCCGATGGAGCACTAGCCCTGTTCTCTGTGTTCAATTAAGAATGGAGAAGCTTTAATACTACATCCCTCTCTTGCAGAATCACTGTACTCAGTAGCATCTTAAAGGCTCTGATAAGTCCTGCAGTTAAGGAACACCTCTTGCTTTGACCAGAGAACCCTTTCTCAAGGAACTCCTGGGAACATCTCATGAAACTGGCAGGCTCAGAGTCACTGCCTAATCCCGTTTGATACTCACATCTTCCCTGTGATATGAGGCTATTTTCATGTCCAATGAGAATACTGAGACCAAGAAATTTAGTGATTTGCCCAAGGAAACACAACTAGGAATGGTCAGATTAAAGTCCAGGACTTTATACTGTAAATCTGTGGCTTTGTCCCTAATTCAGCCTTACAATGTCTGAATCAACTTTCCCTAATAAAGCATATATAATTACCTTGCGGGGGAGATAACAGAAACTTAGACAGGAGGAAATAAAAATCATTAGGAACGCCTTAAAGCTGATGAAGCATAGATTCTCTCAGAAGCCGGGGCTGCTTTCCAATTCAGAAGCCCTTTGTCTTGGATCCATCTACCTTCCCTCAGATGTAACTCCTACATTGGCGGGGGGAGTGGGGCTAGTGGCTAGAGGTGGTTGACGGATTTCAGTTAAGATCAGATGGGTGCTTTGAGATAAACAATATGATGATAAATCAGAAAGCACTTACACTGTTGATCAAACAAAATTTTATAAAACCACAAAAGCTAAATTCCTAGATCATTTGGCGCATACAGTAATTACTTCTTACCTAAACTACCTCCTGAACAAAACCTAAACTGATGAAATTCATGGTACAATTAAACAATAATTACTTTTTAAACGTGGTAAATCCAAATTCTGATTTTGGAGAGATTATATACTTTTCACCAGGCTCTGCCTACGAAGCTGAACAACAGGAAAAGATAAACACTGGTCTGTGAACAAGGCACAAAAACTTGTTTTTGAAATATTTGTATTGGACATGAAATAGGTTAAAAACTAACAAAAAAGAAAATACTAAAGGTCGTAAAGAGTATGTATTTTTTGTAGAGCAGGCCACAAATAAAGGCATAGCAAGGTACCTAGATAGTCTAATTTATAGAGACAGAAAGTAGAATAGGGGTTTCCAGGGGCTGTGAGGAAGGGGAAGAGGGAGTTGTTTAATGGGTGGAGAGTTTCTGTTTTGCCAGATGAAAAGTGCTCTGGAGATGGATGGAGGTGATGGTTGCACAACAGTGTGAATGCACTTAACACAACTGAACTGTACACATGCAGGCTGCTTGACCTTGGACAAGTTACTTAGTTCCTTCATCTCTCTAAAGTGGGAATAATAACAGTACCGACCTCACCAGGTTGTTGTCAAGGTTAAATGAGTGAAGAAACGAAAACCCCTTGGAATTGCCTAGCACAGGTATATACTACAAAATGTTTTCTCCCCGCCCCTCCATCTTCTTCTGCTTCTCCTCCTATTAGTATTATCCTTCTTCTATCATTTCTTTTTTTTTATCTCTATAATACGAAGCCTCATATGGGAGCTGCTTCTCAAGGGTGGTCAGGCGGCACAGTCCCTGAAAATGACTAAGACATTTCTGACTCAGCTCTGTGTTGGCAGCTGTCATGCGGGGGGGTGGGGGAGGGACCTGAGCCTTGGCAAACTCTTCTGTACGAGATCTCACCCTCAAGTGTTCAGGCCGAATTGTAACCAGTGAACTTGAGCCTATTCCTGAATGTTACCTTCAGAGTTCTGGCTTCAGGAGGCTGTCCACATAAACTGGCAGTGCTGCCATGGCTCAAACTGTTTTGGAATTTCCCTGATGACGTCCCCCATCACCACCCCAATCTGAAGGTAATTACTCTGTGAAGGTTTTGGTTAGATCTTCTTTTTTAAATGTAACCAGTCGTGCTTAGGTTTACAGTTTGTTGTGCCCTAGCCCACCCTTCCTCCTGGATGGTAACCCCCTTGAGGACAGCGAGCTCATCGTACTGACTCTTGCATCTATCTCTCCACCCTGTGCAATGCCAGTGCCCCATAAATGTTGGCCTTCTGGCTGAGTTGAGCCGAAACTGACTTTGGGAATCTCCTGGGGCACTCATCAGAATATCCCCGGTGTGGCCAATGTGTGTCCCTTGGGGGTGGATGTGACTTCAGGAAAACATGTAAGGAATTCTAAGCTGAGTTTGGCGAATGCATTCAGCAATGCCAAACTACATCCTATAAATACGTTTATAAGGCTGGTTTTCTTGCACGGCTCATAAGCCAGGTCTAGCTGCCATTCCCCTGGAAGCTTTCCAAAACGTTTGAGCAGGGCCTTTAGAATAGGCGCATGGAGTCCCAAGACCAAGGCTGACTTCCAGGAGGAACCAAGCCGCAGGTCCTGTGGAGAGCTGTAATGCTAAGATTGGCCACCAGAGGGGGGACGTGTTCCAGACCCCACGGGGGCCTCCACAAGTGCTCCAAGAACTTTATATTTAGAGACTGGCGGCCAGAGCAGCTGCAGTTCACATCTCAGTCAGTACCTAGCAGAGCTGCTGGTGCCTCCACAGAACACCTCCTGACCGTGGCCGCTGGCTGACTGAGGTGAGGGACCAACCCAGGGACTCCCCAGCTGCCGGCCCCCGACTTGGGCACAAGGCTGAGTCTTGCCTCCTGACCTTATCTTCCTTGACAAGTGACCCCTGAGACGAGTCACTGGGCACCCCTGCAGCCTCTTTCTATGACTCCGTCTGGATTTGGCTGGTTGTGGGGACAAGCTCCAAGGGGCCACTTGTGTCTCAGTGCAGCAGTAGCAGCCAGCTCTCCAGGCACCATGGTGAATGCCGGGAACTGAGGGGACAGCCTCTGCAGCCTCCGTGGAGGCAATAGGGTGAGTCTTTGTCACTTTGACACTTTGATACTAACTTTGTCCCAGCACCTGGGCATGGTTTCCCCAAAGGTAATTGGAGGACACTGGGATGTGGCGGATGGAACAGGGCATGGCATTTGGGCATCCCCAGGGTGTGGAGCATAGAGGTACTGGTGCCAAATAGGACCGTCTCAGTTGTCAGCCTTTGGAGATCCACTGGGCCCTCATCCAGCTGCCTGAGCAGGCGAGTGTAAGCCTGCATTTGAAGTGCCGCGGGAAGCTATTGCCTTAGTGGCAACTCTGTCTGGCTCTTGTCACAGCTCAAAAGCCTAATTTAGGGTGAAGATGGTACAGGTGACAGTCCCTCTACATGGACAGAATGTGTGTGCATGTGCGTGCCTAGCGGTGGAACATATGAAGGGAAAGCTGATTTATAAAACACCTACACCTCTCCAGCCTTTGGGTTGTGATTTAGGTTAACTAAGTACTGTTGGAGGAGGAAAGGGCTTAAAACCTACTTGGTGACAGTCTCTCTGGAGAGGGCCACATGCATGGTGATTTTTACTTGCTTCTGATGAGTTTAACGCTAGGCAATCCAAAGAAAAGCTAGGAGACCTGCAGAGTTACATGCTGGAATCCAGAGACACCGTCTTTGCAGCAACAAGCAAGGCTCATGCCATCCTCTTGGCAGGAAGAATTGATTGAGTCCTTCTGCTGCCCAGAGAGGGACTTTGAGAGTCAGGATCTGGACTTCAGCTCTGGTCTGCATTCATGATTGCAAAGGGAACCCCCAACAGCATTGTTTCTGGGACTGGCAAGGCAGGAAGGAGGCCTAAAGCACCTACAGACCCCTCCCACCTGGCTGCTTGGCAGGGCCAGAAAATGCTGGGGGGCTGTTGGTTATCACCAGTCTCTGACACTAACTCCCTGTGTGCCCTTGTTTGTAAAGTCTTTCCACGTGCACCATCCCACATGAGGCTCTCCATAAGCGAGTGGCTGGCAGATGTGCTTCGCCTCATCATAGAAATGATGACCTGAGGCTGCACGAGCTTAGCTGATTGGGCCAAGTTCCTGAATAATAAGAAGTGGAGCCAAGATAGGATCCCGTGTCCGCTGAGCTCCCCACACCCCACAGGTCTGCACAGAGCTGCCTAGGGTGGAGCTATGGATGGCTGAGTGCTTCAGCTCTAAAGTGCATCGAGACACCCTAAGAGGTCAGTAAAGTGTCCTCTCCCTGGGGAATGAAGACGCTACTCTTTGACTTGAAACATAAAAGTCCAGGCTCCTTGGGCTTCATCCACAGGGCACTTTGGCGTCCACACCCTGCCCATGTTTCCGGGGCCCTGGTCCCCTACCTTCCAGCTCTCAGAGCCTCTCTTTAGCCAAAGAGCCCCTACCTGGCCCTCTTCACTTACTCGTCTTTGACCCTAAAGGTGGTCACCAAAAGGGACGGAGACACCCTTCCTGGACAAAGCAACCTCGTGGCTGAGCCAGTGTCCTGAGGGGAAGCCTTTGCCTAGCAACTCATCCCTCTCTGACATCCATTGGTTCTTGCCTCCTTGTGCCTTGGTTGGCTTTATCTTTAAAATGGGAATGACAGACTGGCACCATTTGCCCCCCTCACAGTGCTACTGGGAGGGCAGAGAGATCCTGGATGGCAAACATCTGTAACTCATGGGCTGAATGGACACGCAAGAGGTTCGTTGAGCCTTCCCTGAGAGCACAAACTTGGCCCAAAGGCTATGAGACCAAATGATCAAAGGGTCCAAATTCTGGCCCTGCTCCCCCCTTCCCCAAGGAAAGAAAAACCACCCAAAATAAAACCTGGGGCAGACAGAACATTCTTAGGTTTCATTCCCAAGTAACAAATATTAGCCGAGCTGACTGAGCATTTCCAATCTCATCTCACTCACATCTGGCCTCGTCCTCGGCCAGCCCCTCTCCCCAACAAGTTCCCCAGGGCTCCAGCTCCACCAGCTGAGGGGTGGGGAGGGAGCAGAGTCAGGACCACCCGACAGACACATTCCAGATAACAAGTACTGCATTCCAGCTTTGGTCCAGGAGCTGATCGGCAAGGGGAAGGTGGAAATGAAGATGGGGCTAAGCTGGCCCAAGCCCATCACCACACCTCCACTCCCGGCATGACAGCTCTGGGCTCTGTGCGACCTCTGCTTTTGGCAAAGAGAGGGTTACCACATGCAGAAGACACTGGCCTCCTGATTTGCAGCTCCCCAGGATCCAAAGGAAGCCAGAGGGAGGGGTGCTGCACACAGTGCTATGAAATGAGGGAGGGTCCCCTGCAGCTCTCCAGCAGTGGAGCTGCTCAGCGCCCCACCTAGAAACCCTTACTGGGTGGAGGGCTTGAATAGAGGGCGGGTATTGGGAGACTAGCAAACTTGACTCAACTGTAGAATGGAGAAGCCGAGGTGGGGGCTATATAGGGGCTCCGGGGGCCCCTGGGGCAGGGTGGACAGATCCTGACAGAGTTTGGGCTTCCTTCTGCCCCTCCCTCCCACAGGCTGGAAGAAAGACCTGCAGAGACTGGGAACACCCTAATTGTACGTGTGTGTGCCTGTGTGTGCATGCCTGCACGCATGTACAGGGGATGTGGCATCTCATTACATGAAAAGACAAGAGCAGACGCCCCTCTCCATCCTTCCTGGGCCAGTGGATTGACAACTAATCATTTACAGCCTTTTCTCAGCCCTGAAGTCAGAGAACTCTGGAGACAAAGGTCAAGTCATGAAAATAGGAAATGTGTTTGTTCTGCCAGGCAGAGCCATTCGGCCAGCTTCCTCCTTCATTATCTCATTATTGAAATGGTGCTGACACCACCTTTCCCAGCCTGCTTCTAAAGAAGAACTGACGGCTGCTCCCTTCAATTAGTCGACACTGTGCCTCCACTGCCACCTGCCAGGCACCTCCCTGTCACCTCCTCTCAGGTGGTAGACCCCTGGCTGCCACTCTGGGCCCCAGAATTGAGCTTGTTCCATGCTGGGCCTGGGACCCATCCACCCTTCCAGGGCTTTTATCTTCCAAAGAATTCACTTTTGAAAAGTAGATTCTTTTTTTGGATTCAATATCTAGATAGTCCAAGAGCATCAGAACCAAAGGCCAAGCTAAACTAATGGCTGGAACCAGCTGAAAGTGGAGAGTAATTTATAAAATCACTGAGCATATATGTAAGAAAAAGAATATCAAGTATTTTATGGAAATAAATAGTTTGCAATTTGGCTCGAAAAGTGGATTTTTCTTATTGCACAAAGAATGCAAACACACCGTAGAAAATCCAGCAAATAAAAAGAGGCGCAGTTCCCACCAGAGTCCTGTAACACATGTCTCACCAGAGCAACTGGGACTTCTCCACACACTGCCTCTCCCATCACATACACAGGACCCATGTGCATATTAAAAAATGAGATGGTGTCATACACACTTGTATAAATGGGGCTGGTTCACGTTAAACAGCAGAGCATCTCCCCCAGTCACTGGGTATGTTGCTGGGACATTGTGGGTAGGACCCTAAGCCCCTGTGATCTAGCCTCAGGAGGCCATTCAGGCACTGGGACCCTCCCTGGGTCTAAGGCTGCCCAGGCCTTAGTGTCTGGGGTGGCCCAACACGGCTGCTGCTCGCCAGGCTCCCTGCTATGATCCCGCTGAACCCAGGTCTGACCATGCCAGCCCGGCTGGGTTGGGAGCCCTTCTGTTCTTAGCTGTGTTGGCTGGTGGTCTCCATACCCACCTTTGTGTCTGGTTTCCCTCGTTTCCGACAGAGCAGCCCAATTCTGTCTGACGTACCCAGGGCTCTAGAGGCTCAGAAACTGCTCCTTCTGGGTCAGGAGGGTCGGTTCCTCCAGGCCCCACCCAGCCTGGCCCTCCGTGCCCCCTCTCAGCTCAGGGCTCCAGCCCCATCAAGGTCCCACCATCAGAAAGAGCCAAAGGTCCTTGGTTTTCCCAAGCACTGAGAAGTTGGAGATGGGGAATCAGGGTCCTAAGGGCTCAGTAGATGTCAACCGTTGATGAGGACGTAGTCCCAGGGTTCAGGTTTGGGGTCACAGTGTGGGTACCTTGTTCTATCCATTCATTTCCATTTCCACCTACACTTTATTCTCTCTCTCCACCCCCTCCGTCCTTCTTCCCTCTCCTGTCCCGCTGCTGCTGCAGGCCAGGATGGAGAATAAAGCCATGTACCTGCACACCGTGAGTGACCGTGACACCAGTTCCATCTTTGAGGAGCCCTTTGATGGCAGGAGCCTGTCCAAGCTGAACCTGTGCGAGGATGGTGAGTACCTCTGGCTCGGTCTTGGGGATCTGCCCTGCACCCCACACCCAACCTTGGCATTGCTCCAGGGTGCTGGTGACCTCCCCCCTAATACTGCATGTATTGAACTTAATGCTTTGAAAGGTCTTTTCCATATGTTTTCTCATTCATGCATCTCAACAAACCTGTGTGATCAGCAAGATGAGCACCCATTTTATAGATGAGCTAGTGGAGGCTGAGAAAAAGCATTAAGGATAATTCAGCTCATAGAGGGCTTCCAGCATTGAGTTTCCTGACTCCTTTTGCTTCTCTCTGAGTGAGAGGCTGTGGTCAGGCAAAGGCATCTGAACCAATTAGCCCAGACCCTCAGGTGAGGAGTCTCCAATCCATTTCCAGAAGGATTAGTGAGGAGAAAACATACCTCTCCAGATATTCATCCTGCCCCTGGGTCTGAGGCCCCAGGACATGTCACAGGAAAGGGTTCCCCATTCCAGTGACCCAGGTGGCACTACATCTTTGGGGGCTAGGTATTTGCTAAAACTCTGGAAATACAACTGATAACAGCTTCCCCTAAAAAAGCCCAAAGCCATTTGTCAACAGCCTGCCTCCTGTATATCCAGCACAGAACTCGACACTTTGTAGGTGCTCAGTAAATACTTGCTGCATGAATGCATACACTCCTCTTTGCTGTGAGTGTAGAAGCAGAAAGAAAGCACCATCCCCACTTCAAAGATGAATAGAAAGAAGCTCACAGAAGAGTCTTGTAAAGATTTATGGTGAGATAGAGATAGTCTATATTAGAGTTCTCCAGACAAACAGAACTGGTATGCTCTCTCCGTACATACATAAAGTGATGTACTATACAGGACTCACGTGATTACGGAGGTGGAGAAGTCCCACAATCTGCAGACTGGAGACCCAGGAGAGCCAGGGATGTAACTCAGTCTCAGTCAGAAGGCCTGAGAACCAGAGGAGTCAATGGTGTAAACAGCAGTTTGAGGGCCAGAAACGATGAGAGGAGATGTCTCAACTCTACTAGCACTCAGTCAGGAAGCAAAAAGCAAACACTACCTTTTGTTCTACTCAGGCCCTCAGCTGATTGGATGAGGCCCACCCACGTGGGAGAGGGCCAGTCTGCCTGACTGAATCCACCAATTCAAATGCTAATCTCATCAGGAAACACCCTCCAAGACACACCCAGAAATGATGTTTAATCTGGGCACTGTCATGGCACAGTTAAGTGAACACATAAAATTAACCATCACCCAGGCCTTTTTTCAAGCTTTTTTCTCAAGCGTCATGTTTTGTTGTGCTCCACTCTGCTAGCTGCCTCTGTCTTGAAATTACTCAAAATGAGAAATGACTCCCCCTCATGCTCCAAGCCTGTTTTTCCTCCCACAAAGTGCTGAGAGTAGGAAGGGAAGCTGGGTGACTTAGAAAGGCAGGGATTGGAGACAGTCTCAGCAGGGAGAGGAGACAAGGAGATTTGGGCTTGTGACTGATAAACAGCTCTTCACCCGTTCTCGTAAATTGCCTGCCATGAGAGCTCTATCTCTGGATTCCAGTCAGCGCCCCATACTTACAGGACCCATGCTGTGTGAAGCTGTGGGTTAGGTGCCAGAGATGTTCCAAAGAGAAATTAAACCGTCCTTGCATTCAAAGGGCTTACGATCCAGTGGAAAGGACTGGCATGGGGACAATTACCCATCATATAAAGTAGGCGAAAGTATGTGTGATTATTGAAGTCAAGCAGACCTCAAAAAAAGGCCTCAAGGACTGACTGTGACGTTGTAAGCGAGGAGGTAGGTGGGGAAAGCTATGACGAGCTGAGTTCTACCCGGTCACTGTTTCCATCAGGTTAGTGCCACCTGAAGAGAGGAAGGCCCTGGGTGGCTGGATGGCTCGCCTGTGCTTAGCACTTGCCCATCACACATAGCAAAGGCCACGCTGGCTTTGGGATCTTGATCCAGCCCTGTCCCATCCAGCCATGAGTGGGGAGGCCTGGTTTGGCAAGAAAGAACTGGGGTGCAGCATAGTGGGGCAATTGGAGGACCAGCAGGGCCAGCCTGGCTGTCAGTGGGGGAAGGGCAGAGTGGGGACCACCGGGGTGGGGAGACGCCTGAGGTGGGAGGTGTCACTGGGCCATTGTACCCTCTTCCCCTTACCTCATGTTACTCTCCCTTTGTCTGAACCCCAAATTAAAAAAAAAAAATTTAAAAAGACCATTTGGACAAGAAGGGGTGAAAATAACAGTAACCCAGCCACTGTGTTTTCCAGGTCCCCAGAGGTGGGGAGAGCTGACCAGAGGGCAATTTTAGAGCAATGCTAGCAAGTGTCCTTGGGAGTCACCTGAGGCCTGGCACCCCATGAACTGCAGACAGTAGAGGCTGGAAGATGAGGGATGAAGCCTGACTCACCCTTCCCAGGGCGTGTGACCTGACCAGGGCCCATCCTCCTTCTGGGTCTCAGCATCTGCATCTGCCAAATGGGGGCAGAAAGGGTGTGTCGAAGGTCCTGTCCAGTCTACAGTTCTGTCCGTAGAAACAGATTTGGTCATTGCCTTTGGGTTAAGGTCCTTTTACAACCTAAGTCAGGACACAATGCCACCCTGAGCAAACCCAGGCACTGACCTGACCAACTCGGCCTCTGGTCTTCATGTTGAACCTGCTGCCTCTGCCATGTCCTGCCCTCACCTTGGCTCACTCTCTCACCCTGTTCCTATCTTTGCTCAAATCTCACCTCCCCCAGTAGGCTTTCCTGCCTCTACTGCACTCCTAGCCCTCTTTCCCTGCTTCTCTTGGTCCTATGTTCTTCTAACACATATGTCATTTTCTTATTGACTATTTTATCATTTACTGTCTGTTCCTCACGTGACAGGCAGCATCTCTGTTTTGTTCACTGATGTCTCCCAGCCTGGCATGTAGTAAGTGCTCACTAAGTATTTGTTGAATGAATGAATGAGCGAACAAACGAATGAACACAGAGGTCCTTAAAATCTACAGGTGGCAAAACAAATACATTCTAAACCTGATTTCTAAATCATCTGTATCTTCCCCGCTCTTCCCTCCCAGATGCCAGGTGCAGGGTGGGGTGGAGGGCACAAGGAACCCAGAAAGACTAGTGTTGAGATGCAAGCAGCCCCCGAAAAGCTCATTGGTTTCTGGTTTGATTTCTTTTCTTCCCTTTCATTTCTAAGAGGAAAAAATTGGGCTCTGACTTGGGGAAATTCCAGCCAGATTTGATCTGTTTCCCCAGGATTTTGCTGCTTCTTGATCCTCATCTCTGGAGAGTGTAACAGGAGAGGGAGAGGAAGGGGTGAGGCTGGAAGGTTGATGGGAAAGAGGGTGGGCAGAGATGGGGACAGGGAGGGAGACCCGAGTCACTGTGGGCCTTGAGTAAATTAAAACAATATCGTCTGGTGTGGGCCTCACAGGGGCTCCAAGTCCTTTCCAGGGTTTTCCCCTTGAAGGCAGGGAGGTGGGGAGGGAGGAGGAGCCTCCCCTTGGCCTTGGGGATCCTGGGATCTGGGGAAGCAAAGTTGCAAAAATGCAGCCTACCTTTTAGGGTATGCCTTGGATTTTAATGCAGGTGGGAATTTAAAGATGTTAGGGGGTAAACATGTTATTGCATCGGTCATGCACTGACAACACGCTCTCCTCTGCCCTGCCTTCCTCCCTCTCTCCTCTCCTCTCTTTTCTTGTCTTCTCTTCTCCTCCTACCTTGCCTTTATCCCTCCCTTCTGTTCACTTACCATGTGAGAAGGGAAGGTGAGGACTGTGGTACCTGACTTGGTTCCTCTGTCCTCTCTATGAGAAGCCATCTGGCCCAACTCCTGCATCTTTCAAGGCTCCCTCCACACCCATCTCTGTGATGACACTCCCTCCTCTGCACCTCTGGTTTGGGTGACCTCTCAGGGCCTACCTCCTTTCTGTGTCTAAGCTCTCACCCTCCACATAGGAGCCCCCTGTTTATGGGAAGGTCCTAAGGGCAGGGACCTCCTCACCTCCATGTCTCCACCAGTCAAAAGCATTGGTTCCACCTGTTGTTCTGGAATAATGTGGAAGGAATAACTGCAGAATTCAACCTCCAAGGTCCTTTAGCTAAGGCTTCTCTAACCTTGATGCCTGCTGACACTTCCCTTTGAACAGAAACCATAATGGGCCAGCTGGGCCTGTTCAGCCCCTCCCCCTTCCCTCTCTCTACTCCTTCCTCTCCCTCCCCTCTCACCTTCCCATTCCTTTCTTTTGTAGCCTGGACAGCTGTAGGCCTCTCCAGTCTGGCGCCAGGAGGCGGAGGAGGTGGAGGGCTGGGCGTGGGTGGTGTTTAGCTGGGCTTGGCTCCTCCACAGCCCTTTCCGAGGGCCAGAGAGAGGTGTTAGTGTCAGAAAAATATTGCAGTCAGCTCACCCCACAGCCCCAGGCCCTCCACCACACTCGTGGCGTCATCCACGGGCCACAAATGGGAGGCTCTCAGAGGTAATGAGTTACACATGTTCCTGGCCGCGCTGGGACGCCTGCAGCCGAGCCGCTGGCTGAGTTTAGGGCCTGAATTCCCCATTCCGGCGTTCTTTCCCTATAAAATTAAACTATTCTCCTAGGGGAACCCCCGCATCTACCTTCTCATCAGTCAAATCTTCCCAGCTCTTCTGGCGTAGCTGGGGGCTGCTGGGCAGCCACCCAAAAGTAGGAGTGGATTTCCTGGGAGGGTCTGGCTGGGCCTCATGGAGGGTCACCGCCCTCTACAGGTTGGAGAATCAGGCACTGAAGCAGGAGAGAGCAGAGAGATTAACTCCTGCAGCGCCCCGGTGCTCAGGGTTCTGTCCCTGTTAAACCAGAGCTAGAGAAATGTGTGGTCATGGCAGGTGGGGGTCAGGCTGGGTCTGGGGTCTCGTCACAAGATGGGGAACAGCACAGGGAGGTGACAGGAGCCTGGACGTTGACGTTTGGCAGGTTTGGGCTTGAATCTATAGACCACAGTGGCTGTGTGGCCTTGGGCTCAGTGCAGGGTGTCTTGTTTGAGCCTCAGTTTCCACTCACCACCATTCACCCAACTCTCTGCCTCGCTGGGGTTGGCCACTGGGGAGCTGCCCAGAAAGGAGATGGGAAGATAGAAGAAAGGGAAGGTGCCATCTTTGTTCATCCAGCTCCTGCCCTGTGGGGTCACCTTGGGCTGCTGTGTCCTTCCACCCAAGGTCACAGCTCCTTGTAAACCATCCTCTCCACACAGGCTTTCTCCTTCCAGGTGCTAGTAATTGCTCCAGGTGCAAGGACCTTACTCTTGTCATTGCTGCCCTTCATTCCCTCATTCATTCCTTCATTTTTTTCATCTTCATCTTTCAAAAAGAAAGGTGCTTTTCAGGTGCCCTGCAGGTGCCACACACTGGCTCCAAGCAGCAAGGGGCACAAGGAGGCATGAGACAGGGGCCAGCCCTCTGTCATTTTACCATCACTCTAGTTGGTCTGTGCCCCCCTCTCTTCCCGCCCTCCCCACTGCAGACCTGCACAAAGTTGGTCCCAGCTCAGTGCTTACCTAAAGGTGGTACAGTGGGAAGGACATGCAGGGTTCGGACCACACAGTTGCTGCAGACCACATACAGCCTTGCTCACCCCAAGAACCTGAGTCCACACTTAACCTCCTGAACAGTCTTGCCCTCTCCATGGTGGGGATGGTATTGCATGGTGGCCAAAGGCACAGGCTCCTGACTCTGTCCTTGCCGCCAGCTCACTTGTTGTGAAACCCTGAACAAGTTCTTAGCCTCAGCCTCACCCTCTTCTATAAAATGGGGTACTCATAGCTCTGACACGGGGTGATTTGCAAGGGCGACACCAGTGATTCCACATGAAGTCCTTCCCGCAGTGCCTGGTATATACTGAGCACTTATAAATGTTAGATCTTAGGACGAGTATTGTGGCAACCCTATCATCTGTCTGCTTCCACCCTGAGACCCGCCCAGTACACTCTAGTCCCTCCACATTCTCTGTATTAAGTCTCCAGGGCAGTGAGATCCATTTTCACCTCATTCCCAGGTGTATCCGGTACTGATCTCTGGTGTCAGATGATAAGCAGCATGACTGATGCCCACTGAGTCTAGAAGTCCTGGCTTCTCTCTCTCTCTTTCCCAAGCCTTTGGTCCAGTCTCTCTGGCCCCTGTCAGCTGCCCATTCACACTTAGGCTGCAGCTTGTGCACCCAAGTTCCCTCTGGACTGTAAGTCCTTGAGGGCAAACACTGTCTGCCTTGGGTTCACCATTATGTCCCCAACACCTAGCGCTGCATCTTGCATATGGAAGACACCTTTGCTGGTGGAATAACTGAGCACAGTCTTGTTCACCAGATCCATAAGCACCGGGATAAAGGAAGGCTTAGAGAGATGAGTTCCAGACAAAATAAAAGGAACTGTGACTCCATTTATCCAAAGATTGCAGGGCTTTAGATGCTGGTGGTCCATGCAGAAACAAAAGGTTGTGTCTCCTGTCCTCAAGGGATTTAAAGTCCCCTGAAGACACAGACATGTAAACAGACCCTGCATTATAATTTGATTACTGCTCTAATGGAAGTATATGCAAAATGCAGTCAGAGGGGAGAGGAAGGAGCCCTCAGTCTGCCTTGGGGAGGAAGGGAGCCCCCCTGCAGGGATAGACTCCAGAGCAAAATATTGAAGGGCAGGCAGCGGCGTGCCTACTAGGAAGGGCAGGCAAAGGTTTTCCAACCCAAAGGAAGCAACACTCAGGCTATGGAAAGACAGTAGAGGGAGTTAATAAACACTCACTTATCAAGCTTCACAAAGCCAGGCACTGTTGTAAGGATTTTACAAGTATGAGCTCATTTGATCTTCGCCTCCACCCAGTGAGATAAGTCCTGTTATTATACCCAAATGACATATGAGGAAACCAAGGCACAGACACCAGGTAACAGAGTTAGGAAGGATTGGTGACTCAGTCCATTCAGGCTGCTGGGACAGAATACCATAGACAGAGTGGCTGATAAACAACAGACATTTTTTTCTCACAGTTCTGGAGGCTGGGAAGTCCAAGATCAAGGTGCCGGCAGATTTGGTGTCTGGTGGGAGCCTGCTACCTAGTTCATAGATGGCCGTCTTCTCACATGGTGAAAGGAAAGAGGGAGCTCTCTGGGGTCTATTTTATGGGGACATTAATCCCATTCATGAGGGCTCCACCCTCATGAGCTAGTCACCCGCGGAGGCCTCACCTCCTAATGCCATCACCTCAGAGGTTAGATTTCAACATATGAATTTCTGGGGGAATAAACATTCAATCTACAGCAATTGGAGTCAGAATTCACTAATCCTACAGCCCAAACTCTTAATCATGTGAAGCTAAAGCCAAATCATGGCAGGTCTCCTGCACCATCCATAGGAATCTGGATTTCTGGAGGCAATGGGAAGCTAGCAAAGGGTTTCAAAGCAGTGAAAGGATAAGGCCCTGATTGCTTTTTAGAATGCTTACTCTAGCTGCAGCAGGACATTGGATTTTTCCAGCAGGAAGGTCACGAATGACCTCTGCAGAGCCATGTCAGTGTCCGTGGAGTGGGCAGTGAGAAGCCAGGGTGCCGTGGGTTAAGTCTGAGTTGAACCAGAGGGAGAGGTCCCAATGTAGACTGCTTTTGAGACCCCTGGCTTTGAGGTTGGGAAAAGAATCAATGGAGTCGTAGAGGGGATCTGGGGTCAAGTCCAGGTAGGATAATTTAGATCAGGGGTGTCCAAACTGCAGCCCGCAGGCCAACTGCAGCCCGTGATCCGTTTTTTTATGGGCCCGCAGCAAATTCCAAAAATATATTTAGTTTACTTAAATAAACCAGGTGAGGCAATACGTACTTCACCTCAAGTGAGTGGCCCGACTATTTGTGTATTTTACTGAATATGGCTCTTGGTGAAAAACATTGAAAAAAGTTTGGACACCCTGATTTAGATGATAAATGCTAGGGCCTCAGAGAAGTGGAGGAGATGAGGGGGAGACCCAGTTCTGGTTGTGTGCTTTTAGATTAGAGCTGACAGATGGGTGGAGTGGGTGAAAATGAGAAGAGGTCCAGGGAAATGGTTCTGGTTCACACCATGCTAAGAGGTCTAAATGGATGGGAGATAGGAGGAGCAGTACCAGAGACTGAGAAGAAGCAAGTAGTGAAAGAAAAAGCGAGAATGCTAAGCTCTGGAAGTGTCTTGAGGAGGAAGGGGTGACCAATGCTGCTAGAAGATCAAGTTGGAAGAGCAGTGAGCATTGGCCACTGGATTAAGCCATTGGAGGTCAGTAGTGACCTGGTGTATTAGTCAGCTTGGGCTGCGTAACAAAATATCATAGACTTTGTGGCTTCAAGAACAGACATTTATTTTCTCACAGTTCTGGAGGCTGGAAGTCCAAGATCAATGTGTCCTCAGGGTTGGTTTCTCCTGAAGCCTCTCTTCCTGGCTTACAGATATCTACCTTCTTGCTGTGTCCTCATAAAGTTTTTTCTCTGTGTGTATGTGTACCTGGTGTCTCTGTGTCTAAATTTCCTCTTCTTATAAGGGCACCAGTCAGATTGGATCAGGACCCACCCTAAATACTCATTTTAACTTAATCACCTCTTAAAGGCCCTATCTTCAAATACAGTCACATTCTGAGGTGCTGGGAGTTAGGACAACATAGGAATTTGGGGGCACAATTCAGCCCATAACACCTGGCAAGAGCAGTTTCGGTGAAGTTGTGGGGGAGAAGGCTGATTGAAGTGGGTTCAGGAGAGGATGTGAGGAGGGGAACTGAATGCAGTGGGTACATGCACTCTTTCAAGAAGTTCTGCTGTGCAAGAGGACAAATGTGAAAGGGAAAGGGAGGCCAAGAGAAATTTTCATTTCGTTTTTTTGATGGAAGAAATAGCAGTATGGCTTATGCTGATGGAGTGATGCCACACAGAGGGAAACGTTGCCTAAACAGAACTGCAGGAGTTATGTCCCTGAGTACGTAAGAGAAGAAGGAAGCTGATGTGCAGATGGGGCTGTTGGCTGAGCCCAGAGCACAGACATTTCAACTCCCGTGACAGAAGGGAAGGTAAAGCATGAGGGCCTGGATGCAGGTCGGTGGTTACCTTGTGGTGGGAACTTAAGGAAGCCGTTTTCTCATTGCTTGTGTTTTTGCAGTCGCATAGGAAAGAGAGTGAAGCAGGAAGAGCAGGCATCTGGAAGATGAGTGTGTGAATGAACTAGGAACAGGTGGCAAGCCCCCTGGACAGCCATCGGGACCCACTTTGGTTTAGTGGTCACGCGCTTAAAGTCAGACCGATAAGCATGGTGGCATTTTTCCTTTCTCCAGTTATGCTCAGCTATGCGGATGGAAGTGCAGAGTTCAATCTAACTAGGGTTTAGAGTGTTGCCAAGGGAGTGTGAGGAAGCCAGAGAGGAACGAGGGAGTGGGGGTTGGGTGTAGAGAGGGAATAGCGTAGATTATAGAACGTAAGTCAGACAAGAAGGGAAGGAAGGACGTGATGGGGAAAGATGGCGGAAAGGCAGTGAGGTCCTTGGTTTGTAGGTCCCCGGGAGGTTAGGGAGCGTGAGAATCAGAGTTCTTGAGAGCGCGTTCCGGGAAGATGGGACTGGTGACTATAACAGGGGACTTTTGAAATCGCGATTAAGAAGGGATTTTGACTGCTGGTAAAGGCAATAGAAATGTAATACGAGGCCCATATGCGATTTTAAATGTTCTAGTAGCCACATAAAAAGGTAAACAGGCACAGATGAAACTAATTTAAATAGAGTAATATATTTTATTTAATCTAATACATCCCAAATATTATCTTTTTGATATGTAATCACTATCAAAAATAATGGAGGTATTTATATATTTTTTTCTCATGCTGAGTCTTCAAAATCCTGTGTGTATTTTGTATTTTGAGCCCAGCTCGTGTTTGGCCAGCTCCCTTTCAAGTGCATCAGGGTGGAGGTGAAATCAGAAGAGGAGAAGAGGCGGGGAGGAGTTAGAAATGGAGATTGAGAGAGAGTGACCGTGAGCCTGGAGAGGAGAAGGGTAAGCACATGTCCCTTAGCAACGAGGACAAGGGTGTGTGATGTTAGAGTCCACGCTGGGGGTTTTAGGGAGAAGAGAGAAAGTTCTGGAAGTAGCACAAAAAGCAAAGAAAAAACACCTACTGTCAGCTTAGGCCAGTTTTGTGAGAATGGGTGAGAGAAAGCCACACTTGGGGAGACAAAGGAAAACAGGTTTCCGTTAGAACAAGAAAGTGAAAAAATGTCCTGAGCAGAGGTTGAGGAAATCAGGGTGTTTTGGCTGAGTGTCTGGGAGGTCCAGGGACCACAGTGGGAAAGTTTCAGCAGTCGGGGAGGGAGATGGGGTAAAGGAGGATAAACAAGGCTGTTTGGAGATTATAGTGGGTGATGGGGCGTCCTGGGATCCTGGGTTCTGTGGGATTGACGTAAACCAGGGCGGGGACTCAGTGGGGTTGGGCTGGCTGATCTCCAGGCAGCAGTTGAACTGAAGGGGAGGCTGAGTGTTTGTGATAGGGGTCTTGCCAGGAGCACACAAAGTTCTAGGGACCCCTGTTCTCTCCTGAAGGTAGTGTGTGGGCCAGGGGTGTGGAGGGAGCCTTTTCCTACAGCACCAGGAGCTCTGGAGTTCATTTTGGCTTTTGTGGAAGGTAGGAGGCCAGGGGAGGCCAGGGGCGGTGGTGGAAGCGTGGCTGTCCATTAGAAGTGGTAATAATACACGGCTCCCCTTAACTGGACACATGCACAGGCAGGCTCTGTGCTCAGGGCTTCAATACATGGTCTCCATTAAACCTCACTATATATTGTTATTCCCAGTGTGTCCATGAGAGTTTGAACTCTTAGATGAAGTAAATTGCCAAGGTCACTCAGCTAGTTAGAGGCAGAGTCTGGATTCAAAGCCACTTCTGCCCTGTCCTTAAACCCCACCCCTCAGCACAGCTCTCGCTACTTCCTCTGGTTCCAAGCTCTGAAGTCCCTGGTGCTGGTGAGGGGCTATGAGAGCAGATTCTTGGAGTTTAAAGTTTCAGGGGGTGGGGACGGTCTGGCTGATCATACAGCTAGGGGGACCGTGGGAATAAATGGCTAAAATGCAGGGGACAGACGGAATGAATTATTCTAAGAGGTGCCGCTGGCAGGAAATAGATATAAATGTAAATAGGTTTGGACAGGGGCTCAAAGACAGGGTCTTAAATGACTCTGCGAGAAGCTAAGACACTAACCTCAAGGCAAACTTCAGGTCAAAGAAATGCCCCGCCCTTCCCAGTGCCCCTGGGGCTTCTGGCCTGGAATCTAACCTCCCATGCAGAGTGGTGAAGAGGGGGCCCAATGGGGAAGGTAGGACTGGCCTGCTCCTCCCCTCAGCGCCCTGCAGACCTGGCTGCTGGTTAATGGTGAGGCTCAGCTGCAGCGCTGATGGAGGCCCAGGGTGGTACCAGCCTTCTGCCCAGTGTCCTGGAGCCTGCCCGCTCCCTGATGCCTGCCGCTTTCCTGTTGCCTGACTTGAGAGTCAGTTCAAGTCAAGATAACCCAAGATGTTCAGTGTGGGCAGAAGAAGCCTTGTTTTTAGAAAGTCCTGTTAAGATGGCTACTAGACTTACCGTGGTGATCACATCATAAGGTATGTAAATGTGGAATTACTATGCGGTATACCTGAAACTAGTATAATATTATATGTCAACTATACTTTAATAAAATTAATTAATTACTTTCCTTTAAAAAAAAAGTCCTCTTAAGAGAGGAGGCTGGGGGGGGGGGGGCTGGCGATTTGCTTCCTTTCCTGACTTTTCACTAAGGGTTACAGCTTCTACCATCCACAGGTCTCCTTGGGGAGCACAGTTGAGGGACTAGGAAGATAGAACATACTAGAAACCTGAAGGGGGCAGATGGCAGCAATCAGGTCAGGAGGGGCATGTTGAAGAGGATGAATGAGGACAAGGGAAAATGGAGGACGGGCTTCCTCAATGGGGGCTATACTTCCCAGGTTGCAGGAACAGGCTTGGTTTATGCCCGCTCTCCCTGCATGTTGGTTAATAGAGCACTATTCACTCTTCAAAGTGTCTCTGTTGGAAAATAATCCCATAGTTTGTCCACAAGTAAAAGTGAGCTTGACCTTGTCTCTTTCCCGACAAGTTTTATCTCAGCATCTTGATTTTCCAGTGCCCTTAGGACCTCAGTATGCTCTGCCAAATGTAGGAATTCATTTCTTCCCTCCAGCGTTACAATGATCCCCCAACCCTGACCTAAGGGAATCTATTAAAATGGAAATGTATAATATGTCTAATGTATTTTAAGCATTTCCAGGGTGCCCAGGGGGAGTTTCCTTAAACATGCATGTACTAGGTTTATACTGGGGATCCCTGAAGGATGTTAACAGACTAAAGGGAAGAAGTCAGCTCTCATAAACACTACATCTTGCTCAAGAAATGGTTGCTGAATGAATGAAAGAACTGTCCTTGTGACATTCTTTCCCCTGCCATCCCCATTATCACACCAGGTCTCTTCTGCACAACTCACATCTCCTTCCTGCAAGGCTGAAAAATCCTAGCTCTACCATGTGTTTTGGGCGAACCACCTCACCTGTCTGAAGCTCAGCTTCATCGTCTGCAAAGTGGGAGTAATATTACCATATTCACGGTTGTTGTTGTGCTTAGAATTAATGTATCTAAGTGTTTAGCCAGTATAGGTACTTGGCAAGTGGCAGCTGTTATTTTATTGTGTCTCACTGTTTGAGATTTCCAAGCTGTTTAAAAAGGTTTTATTATTATTCAGATATGATGAAGTCAACAGATCAGAAGACAGTGGCCATTGAAAAGATAGTTTGTTACTCATGGAGGCAGAAGGAGTGATGGGAAACCATAAGCAAGAGTTTTCATTGTGGTTTCCTTGGGAAGGAACAGGTGAAGCAGGTTAAACAAGCTTGGGATTGGCTAGTTTGGATAATTTCAGTGGGTGCTGGGATACAGGGGCCATCCAATCTGGTACCTGGTGGCCCTGGTGTGATTAGGGCAGGTGGATATGTGTGAGAACTGATAAAGGAGGTGGTTGTGGGCTGTGGGCTCTGGATTGGCTGGTTTGCATATAAAAGTCTTGCTTGCAGGAGAGTCCTTTATTATCTGGCTAGCCCTGCCCAGAGTCAGCAAGATGTTGAAGTATCAAATACAGAAGCTAGAAAACGTTATTACAAAAGCCTAAACAATGGCTCGGAGTGCCCGGTAAATCTGGGTTTAGTTATTAGTCTCATTGACCTACAAATAGCCAATAGATGTTAATTGAGCACCTGCTATATGCCAGGACCTGTGGGATCCAGAGATGAATCACAGATCCTGCCCTCTGGGAACTGACCCTTAATAAATCTGTATTTTTGTTCATTGGTTTATGAATGCAATTCTATTCACATCATTAGCTATACCATCAGTGGCCACAATTTCCCAGCAAAGCTCTATACATGATAACTGTTGGTCACAAGCCTTACAAGGTGACAGAGGTCCATTGTCTTTGCTCAAATCCACTGAATTCCCTTCTGTGGCTCAGCCTGCACTGCTTTCTGTGCAGAGGCCACCGAGCTGGAGGCCTCTGAGCCTGGAGGCTTCAGGGACACTTCCAGCTCAGTGCCACACAGGTGGCATGGGGTGGCATCTTAGTCTTCCTGTCTTTAAAACCAGATACCCAGATGGCCCTTCCAACTCAGTTGGTGATAGAAATTGGGGGAGTGAAATGGAGTGTTAAATGTTATCCATTCCTTCCCGGAGGATAGGCCAGTTCATCAAACCAAGGGGACCAGGAGATGAGAGGGAAGTGGCACTAGCTGTCTGGAAAGAGTAGTGATTTAAAAATGGAAATAGCTGAGCACTAGCTGTCACATTGTAAACACATCACCAGATGATTTATTTCCTCTGACAAGGGACCAGGACAGGAATTGGGAATCTTTTTGAGAGGGATCCAGGGCCACTCTATAGAAGGAGGGTCTCTTAGCTGAATTTAGGCAGAACCCTGAGCTTCCTCTTGTTTCAGTCTCTGCATGGACACAGCATTTCTTCCATTCCATGCACTAAGTTGGGCAAATGCCGGCATCTTCTGCCAGCCCCAGGACTCACTTCTTCTTCCTGGGGACCCCATGGCTCCTCCCTTACTCCCTGGTCACAGTGACCAGTCAGCTCACCGTGACTGCCTTCATCTTCCCTCCCACCTGCCTTTCTCTTTCCATTCCTCAGTCCAAGCTCCTACATTGGATGCACACTACCCAGAGTCCCTTTCTCCTCCTGCAGAAAATAAACACGCAAACCCCCGATTGTTTTCAAGAATTTTTATGCTGAGTAGTTTGGGAAATCCATAGGGGTTGAGAGAAATAACTAATGTTGCTGGGAAGTTACAAAATTACACCATATCTCTAGAAGTACCAGGAGAAACTGTCCTAGGTCATCACTGACATCGAAAACAAAGGCCATCCCTCCCACCTCCCCTCTCCCTTTGTTAGAAATAGATGTGAAAGGCCAGACTCATCTGATCTTGCAGAAGACTGTCTTCTCCTTTGCCTGGCGCCCTCCCTGGGCTGTCTGCCTGGAAGATTCAGGTCTGTGGTCCAACAGGGCGGAGCTGACTGGTGTTCACAGTATTCCAGCGAGGATTCAGGACCCTCCCAGACTCAGGTCAGGTGAAACTGGCAGGTCGGGGGCTGTCCTCTGCAGTGTCCCTGCCTCACACCCTCTTCTTCCCTTTGATGAGGAAAAGTAAACAGAGGTCCCCATTAAAATCGGAAAAGGATGGCAGCTTCAAAGACAGAGGTTATTTGGGGCTGCCTATTACAACGGACAATGTGAGTGGGGAGTAACCAGTGAGGATGATGATGAAGCCAGCCTTCAGGGTTTAGGAAGATCCTTGGTGTACTCTGCTTCTTGTAACCATATATATATATAATTGTAGTTGGCATTCATTATTGTTCAGCCTCAGCTTCAGGTGTACAGTTCAGTGATCAGGCATTTACATCATCCCTGAGGTGGTCTACAGCATCAGGAATAGAGACAGTGGAAATGTAATGGCTGCGTGCGATGTCGGAGGGGTAGTGGATGGGGGAAGGGAGGTTATCACTGTGTGAGGGGTGTAAATGATAAACGTCGAACATATTGTTTTGTGTACCTGAAACTAATAAAAAGTGTTAATAAATAAATAAATAAAATTAAAAATCATAGACAAAAAAAAAAAAAAGATCCTTGGATGAGAGGAGCTCCGAGGTCCCTCCCAGAAATAAAACCCTATCTCCACCTGCTGTTTACCAGCTGTGGGATCAAAGAGAACAAAAAGAAAATAGTCCTTTGTAAAACTCAATTAGGTGACAATTGAATCATCGTATCCTGTTTTTTATGTTGTTTAAACCCAGGTTCTTTGGCAATAAGTAAATATCCACTCCTGTCAGATACAATTTGTTTTTTGGTCTTTTGTGTGTTTTTTTTTTTTTTTTTTTAAAGATTTTATTGAGGAAGGGGAACAGGACTTTATTGGAGAACAGTGCGTACTTCCAGGACTTTTTTTCCAAGTCAAGTTGTTGTCCTTTCAATCTTAGTTGTGGAGGGTGCAGCTCAGCTCCAGGTCCAGTTGCCGTTTCTAGTTGCAGGGGGCGCAGCCCACCATGCCCTGTGGGAGTCAAACCGGCAACCTGTGGTTGAGAGGATGCGCTCCAACCAACTGAGCCATCCGGGAGGCAGCTCAGCCCAAGGTGCCGTGCCCAATCTCAGCTGCAGGGGGCGGAGCCCACCATTCTTTGCGGGACTCGAGGGATTGAACTGGCAACCTTGTGGTTGAGAACCCACTGGCCCACGTGGGAATTGAACCGGCAGCCTTCGGAGTTAGGAGCATGGAGCTCCAACCGCCTGAGCCACCGGGCCGGCCCCTGGTCTTTTGTTTTTAATGGGAGGAAAGGAAATTCGAACCGATAATTCCCAAAATGCTCTAACATTATGATTAAGAAATTGAAAAATTAGTTTTCCACGAAAAGGCTAAATCGCTGAAGGGGAGAGCTCGGAATGCTTTCTCATGATTTCACAGTCCACCTCTGACAGAGGCAGCCTTTCAATCTACCTCCACAGAACTCCAAAGGCATACTTGTACCCTTGTGGGAGTGTTAAGGAAACTGCGACCCCAAGGTTCTGAAGCTCCCAGGTCAGTGTGGCACCGACATTGGGCGGGGGGCATCTCTGGACTCATCCTCAGCTCAACTGTCCGGGGCTGAGTGGTTTTTCAGATTAACTTTCCTTTTCAGATCGTGAATCCTTGCTCCCAGGTATCTCCCCACCCTTCACAGAAAGTATTTTAGCAAAAGCTCTTTTGGGGGTACTCTTGTTCCCATGATGAAAAAGAACCCTTTGTAATTTTATCCTCTGGAAATAATAAAATAGTTTGAGACAACCCCATTTTGAAAGTGTACTCTTAAAAAAGAAATCAAGATGAAAAAAAAAAAAAAAACAAGCTCTGAAAACTGTAAGATTTTTCACTGATTTTCCAAGAACGTGTCTTCACATTCTCTTGTGATATGACAAATGCCTTGCTCCAGGACTGTGTACCTCTGTGCCATAGATGTGTGATTTCATCATTGAATCAAAATGAGAACATCTTGGGGTGGGGCACAGGCTTGGGATGTTTAAGAAGTTCCACGTGTGATTACGCCCCTCAGCCAGGATTTAAGTGTCGATTCAGTTCCAGTGAATTACTCCCACAGTTTACCTATTTGGGCGCTAAGTGGCAATCTTGTCATGAGTGAGCCAGGGAAAGCCAAGGTTTTGTTTATTATTGCAGATCAAAATTTTGCTCAAAAATATGTTTTTACAGCCAACAAAAATGTGTCAACTACTTGCATAAGACAAATGTAAGAGCTGATCTTTGCAGCAAAAATAAATGCCTTACACATGTCTTTGTTCTTGCAAAGAACTTTATTCTGGTCTGCTGTGTGCTGGTTGATGGGGAGAGAGAGAGCACTGAGACAGGCCCACCCCAGAGAACCTTTTAGACACGTGAGGCAGACGTTAAATAGACAATTGTGAATAATGAGGTTAGTGCTAGAGGTGTCTGCTGTGGTTCTTTCAGTGGCACAGAATCCTTCATGTTCTAATCCTTAATGTTAGAATTTAGCATATTCTAAATCTTGAATAGCTAAAACGTTTGGTTTTGGGTCTCTATAAATGAAATCTCCTTGGAGTACATCAACTTTTTTCTTGCAATTTGTCAGTGAACTGCGATTTAATTACTGGTACTAAAGTCAGTGTTTCTTGAATGTGTCTACAGTGGTACTCGAGAGGACTTGAAGGGATATATGGGTATAAATTTGTTGTTTTAATAGATAGGTATTTATTTTAATGTGTGATCGGAAGATACTAAGTTTCTACTTAGGATGATATAAAATTTGCTTCGCAAATTCAAGTTGTATGTGGAGTGACAAATAAAATAATAGCCCAGGGATACACAGCTGTAGCAAAACTGCACAGGCCATGTGCAGATGGGATGCCTAGAAGTGGGAACGTTGTCTATCCAACTGCTTCCAGCCCATCAGGAAGCATGTGTTCCACGCTGAGATAAACAACATCTCCCAGCCTGGCACTGGTGACCTGTTCTGCAAGTCACTTCGCATTTATTTTTTAGTGTCTGTTTGCTCTCTTGGAGCCACTGGCTTTGCCCTCTCCAGATTGCTCAAGTCCCCTTCTATTGGCTTTCTGATCGCCTGAGATGGCACCTTCATTTCTGGAGGCCACTGCAAGATGGAAAAAACCTTTTCTGTGATTCTCCTAGACCTTGGAAGAGTTTTGTTTTTGTGTCCCATTTTCTCCCTCAATCTTGTATGGGACCATGTTGACAAACAACTATATGTAATAACTAACAGCTTTGTCTTTATCCAGTTCTTTATCTTTTAACGGTTCTTTATCCAGAACTGTTCTCATATGGAGGAAAACGTTTTCTTCTTAAAGTCACAGTTTTCCAATGCACAGCTGTAAATCAGATGATAAAGCCCAAGAGGAATGATAATGGATTTCAGCCCATCTAGAAAGGCCTGTCCTTCAAAGCCCAAGTTGCTGCCAAGTTGCTGCCTCCTTTATGCAGATTCTAGGACCACCTCCTCACACAGAATGAATCACTGCTTGTACAATGCAACACTTCACTTGTGCCATTTCTCTTACACCCATATGTCATTCACATCAGTATAATAGTTACCTGTTTACATGTCTCCTTCCCCTCACATGTGAGCATCTGAAGGGCAGTGGCCATCTTTAATCTCAAATATTTTCTGAGTGCCCACTCTATGTCCGGCACTGGTCTAGGAACTGAGAAGATGGAAGTGAACAACCTGACAAAGTCTCTCTCCCATGTGGCTTGTTGTCTTTGCATTTCCCAATGTCTAACATAAGTGTATTAGTTATCACATAACGAATTGCCACATAACAAATTACCCCAAAACTTAGCAGCTTGAAACAATAAAAATTTATTGCCTCACCCAGTTTCTGAGGAAGCCATGGGTGTGCAAGGAAAGCCAAGACTTTGTTTATTTTTTACATCAAAATTTTGCTCATAAATATGTTTATATATAACACAATTTGGCCAGAATCTGGGAGCAGCTTAGCTGGGTAGTTCTGGCTCAGGGTATCTCATGAGACTGCTGTCAAGATCTCAGCCAGGGTGTAGTCCTCTGAAGGCTTTATTTGGCTGGAGGAGCTGCTTCCAGGCTTGCTCACGTGGCTGTTGGCTGAAGGCCTCAGTTCCTTACCATGTAACCTCTCCATAGGGTGTTCATGACATAGCAGCTGGCTTTCTCCCAAATGAATGTTCCAAGAGATAAAGAGTGAGCAAAAAGGAAACTGCAGTATCTTTTGTCTAATCTCAGAAGTGACACACCATCCCTTCTTCCATATTCCATTGGTCCCACAAACCAATCCTGGTACAATGCAGAAGGAGACTGTACAGGTGGGCAGGGATCGTCCAGGGCCATCTTGAAAGCTGCCTACTGCAGCGGGACAATCGACGGTGGGTGTTCGATAAACGCTTGTGCAAGTTTTACCCCAACAATCTATAAGTCAAAACCTCTACTTTAAAAATAGTAGACTTTGTCTTTAGAACAGTTTTAGGTTTGCAGCGAAATTCAATGGAAAGTGCAGAGGGTTTCCATGTACCCCCTGCCTCCACACAACCACAGCCTCTCCCACTGTCCACATCTTGCCACACAGCAGTATGTTTGTTACAATTTATAAACCTGCATTGATTGACACGTCATTATCACCCAAAGTCGATAGTTTACATAAGGATTCACTCATGGGGTTGTACCTTCTATGGGTTTGGACAAATGTATAATGACGTATTCATTATTATAGTATCATACAGAATAGTTTCACTGCCCTAAAAATCCTCTGTGTTCCACCTATTCATCTCCCCCCCTCCCCAATCCCTGGCAACCACTGATCCTATTATTGTCTCTATAGTTTTACCTTTTCCAGAATGTCGTATATAAGAGTTGGAATCAAATAATAGATAGCCCTTTCCGATTGGCTTCTTTTACTTAGTAATATGCATTTAAGGTTTCTTCGTGTCTTTTCATGGCTTGATAGATCATTTCTCTCTCTCTCTTTTTTTTAAAACAAATAAGTGAATATGCTTTTTGTCCTGGCTTTACTGATTATATTGTTTTGGAGTGTTTTTAATCTTCCACTAAGCTTAAATTATTTGAATCGTTTACCCAGCTAACATGCTGCTGCCATGTTAAATTAAAAAGTCAGTAAATGTGTTTGGGGAAGACTTAGTGACTTGTCTTTCCCCTAAATTGTCTTCTTTCCCTTATAGTCATATTCTGTAGCCATCTTGCCAGAACCATTCATGTTCTGTTTGTCTAACTATTTGTGGAAAATCTCTGTTTGAAACCCTTATTATGTTCTATTTGAAATCGATTTTATTTAAAATACAAAGTAACCAAGTCTTGCTAAGAGAACTGAGCTACCTCAGAAGAAGGTCTCCGTCGTGTGTATTTGTTGATGAAGGGACATGTCAACAGTGGGTGTTTGCTATTAAACAGAAACCTCAGGTAGAGGGGAAGGGAACTACTCTTCTTTGATGGGAAAAAATAATAATAAAGCTCTATCATTGCAGTTTGTGCCAATTTTACAGTGAGCTAGCAAAACACATGCAAACAACAAAGGTAAGATTCAAGTTAGCAGTATTGCTGGCTCTGTGATGTTCCTTCTCCTGTTCTGCCAAGATTGAAAATCAGTATAGCATTGACAATAAAAAGATGGTGTTCTAATTAGTGGGATCAAAGGAAAAATAGTCCTTGCCCTTATGACTGATTGGTTTAAGAAAATGTTTTCACTCCTAGAGGAATAAAGAGGGCCTTACTTTTCTGTTTCCCCTCCCAAGGTGAAAAATCTCAAACGGAATGACAGTTAACACTAATCTGGCACTTTATAAATTGTGATGTAGTCAAGCTGTGAGTGCATATTGTTTGCACTTAACCCTTAACTGTATTAACATTTAGCTTACTAAACTGACTGCCTCAAGTTCAGGCAAGTTATAGTGCCTTGTTGTGCCGCAACAGAAAGTTTCGTGCAAAAAAAAAAAAAAAAATGTATATCAACTTTTTTGAGGAGAATGATTTCTTATTATAATGAACCAGAAAAAGAAGATTCCGCTGGAACTGGAACAGTCAATAGAATATAGTTGAACTTAATTGAATTAAAACTTCAAGGGAAATAAGAAGAGGGTCAAAGAAAACCAATGAATGGAGAAGCCCAAGATTGGTTGGGATAAATGTAGGAATAATAGATTTCAGCATGGGCATCTTCTGACCCCGTCCCAGTAGTTGGTCCACCATCATTCTCATCATCATCTGAAGAGGAAGCAGGGCCTAGAGCAGGACAGCTGGAACAACTAACATGGCAACTCATATTTGGATAATGTTCAATGCTCTGCCTACCATTCTGTCTCTTGAAGAAAACAGATTTTTCTCTAATATGTTGCAACCAGACAGCCAGCAGCTCTCTCTCTCTCTCTCTCTCTCTCTCTCTCTCTCTCTCTCTCTCTCTCACACACACACACACACACACACACAGAAGAAGCCCATATATTTAGGAGCAAAACAGGTTGTAGATCCTAGTGTGTGGAAAGCGATGAAAAATCCCAGCAAAGAAGGTTAAGAGCAAGTTAGAAAGTTGCAAGTCTTAATGGAAAATCAGTTTAAGTCTTCAAAATTTGAAGGGTTGACATTTAAGGGTTGACGAGAATGATCTTTGAATTTGTATTTCTTGACAACTTTCTCCAAATTGTACCCAATGTGTTAATGCAATACTATGTAATAGTTCTGCTTAGCTGTTTTAACCACAGTATTTTCACTAAAATGTGGTAAAATGAGTGGGAAGATATTCCTCACTTAACAATGCCTCTGGGGAGCTAGAGCCCCGATGTTGTCACCACCATTTCCCTCATGGCAACCAAACCTCCTGAAGACCACAGAGTTGCTAGTGATACCCTAGAGGTCATCAGTAGGCCCTGAAATAAGGAACCCAGCGTTACCAAAGAGTAGTAAACATCACACCATCATTAAAAACATTTTCTAAATATCAATGATTTCAACATCTTGTCGTCAGTCTTTCTCTGTTGCCCCACCGCCCTCCATGTGCAACAGGCTCCAGTCGCTAACTTTGAGAATAAGTATAATAGACGCCTGCGTATTTTAGAAAAAAAATCTTCCATCCATTCATACCTGCCCTGCCAGGGTCCAGGTGGGAGAGCATCCCTTCCTTTTCACTATCAATTGACGTAGCAGGTGGAGGTTAGTGAGCTTCCTGGCCTCTGCACAGCCATCGGAAAAGGCTGCCTCGAAGAAGTCCAGCTGAAAGGTGACCAGGAGTCAGGGCACTAGGCCTCACCTAGAGTTTGCCACTAACATTTGACGTCCTTTATAGGTATTACTTACAGGGTTGGACTTAACGATTTGTAAGATCTGGTAGAGCGTTGATATTTTGCTGTTCTGTTTTAGCCAGAAGCTGATAAGCCTTGTGTTGTTTCATAGGATGAAATGACTATGTGTTCATGGAAATCTAAACCCAAGATTGCAAACAAGGGGTCAGATCCAGATGCAAATGTGTTTGGTTTAGACTCCCTAGTGGTTTTTTTTTTTCTTTTTTTCTTTTTGTCTTGTTTTTTGTTGCTGTTGTGGTTGGTTTAAATGAGTTGTTAACGCTTAAAAACAAGGAGATTTCTCAACATCACTTCTGTCTTATCTTGAAAATTTTGGATCAGGCAACACCCAGCTCTCATTCCTACACTGCAACCTCTTCCGTCTTGACCAGGCATGTGCTGTTGGGTTCCCCAGGGACCCCTGAAGGCCACAGAGGTTCTAGTGATAACACCTGGCCCTCTTGGCTCATTTCCATCCCTTTCTGGCCGCTGTAGAAGTTAGAGTTTGCAAGCTCTCCATATCCCCCAGGTCACATGGGACAATGATGCTTTAGGAAGGGCACATATTCCAGCCTATCTGAGCTTTCTCTGCTGCTTGAACTGGCTCCAGGAGGATGAGCTTATGTGGGCACACGAGTGGTGAACATGCTTGTCTGGCTTGTTTTAGAGTACAGAGGGTCGGTCAGAGGACAGCTAGAAGCTGAAAAGCTTGTCATGTTCTGAAAAGCTCCCTGTAGTTACCGCTGTGTTACAGATGCTCAGAAGGTGTATGAGAGGCTCCACATGAACATCTGCGTGCATCAGGGAGAGAGAAGACCAAACAAGAGCAAAAGCTGATGAGGTTCTCAAATGTCTTTCTCTTTCTCTTCTTACCTTTATTGGTTAGGTCCATGCCAGAAACGACGGGCCGGTGGCTGCTGTACCCAGCTGGGCTCTCTGTCAGCCCTGAAGCATGCCGTCCTGGGGCTCTACCTGCTGGTTTTCCTGATTCTCGTGGGCATCTTCATTTTAGCAGGTAAGAGCACCGTTTCCTGTCTTGGCCTTTAAGGATGCAGAAGGAGGTGCAGAGGAAGTGAGAGCAGATGGGAACTGGAGAGCTAGAGCCTTCGCTCTTCATTCCCACAGCCGTGAGCCCGAACACTGCCCTTCTCACCATGGAAACCGTGAAGGGGGAAGCTGGCTGGTCTTTCCAACCTGGCACCAATGTTAGCAGCATTGCGTGTTTCGTGTGAGATGAATTGTTGGCAGGGGCGATGTGAGCTTGGGAAATCTGAGTTCAGGAGCAGAGACCTCCTTACTCTGAGTGGCTTCTGACTTTTCCTGCATCGTTGAGTGACTCCGTGCATTACACTGGGCCTCCCTGGAGCTCTGCACTGTGTTTTACACAGAGCACGGTGGGCCCTTGTCCTGGGGTGTGATGAAAATCATTATGCGACACTTTGCTGCTGAGGCCGATCAGGGCCGGGGTCAGTCTGCTGCCCTTTTGCGATTACTGGGGTGGATGGGTTTGTCCCAGTTCAGTTGGGCTCTTCTCCCCACTCTATCTGCAGGACAGGCTGGTGATGGGCTGGAGCTTGGAGCGCATTCTCTAGTCAGGAAGGAGCAGTGCATGGTTGTAGGAAGGGATCAGATGGAGGACCCCCTGCTTGGAGCAGCCCAGTTCACCGCCCATAGCTCATCCCACCATGATGGAGATGGTGAAGGGACAGAGGCTGTGGTGGTCTCTCCTGACTCCCACCCAGAGGGTGGGATGCTCAATGCCCACCTTTCTCAATGGAGGCATATGAGGCTTCACAAAGTAAGGGAGGGATCAGTTTATTTCAACTGCACTCATCTTATATGAGTGGCTACTTTGTGTCAGGTTCCATGCTAGGATTGGAGACACAGCTAAATAAAACCCAGGGGCTTCCAGTCAGGAGCTCCCAGTCTGAGGGGAAGAGGCAGGGACACACAGATGGAGCCTTGTCTCAAGGCAGAATGGGATGGGGGGTATGGTGTGGACCGTCTGTTGACACAAGTGCATTGGTAATCCAGAGGAGGTGCACACAGTGGAAGTGTGGGAGTGGGTGGGGGGTATTGGTCAGAGCAAGGCTGCTAGCCAGGAAGAGCTGGCTTGGCGTGCTGAGGGTGGGGTCCTTGAGTTAACTCTAGGGGAGGAATCTGGAGGTTAAGCCCTTGCAGATGACCCGTCGCTAAAAACCCTGAGGCAGATGCCTAGGGCCTCCCTGGTGACTATTTGCACGTTCTGTCACGTGCAAATAGTCACCTGGGCCCGGTGATGAGATGTTCAGGGCTGCCTTCACCCTCAGGTTCCCACCATCAGGACAAAGGGCATCTTTAGGGGTGTTGTCTGTCCCACCAACCATTGACCTGGAGGGCAGCCAACAGCAACAATGAAAGAAACTCATGATTCATCCCAGGGATCCATGGATGATGTCCAGCCAGGGGATGATTTGAACATGTTCTTGGGCTGCTCAGTGAGAGATTGAGATCTGGGTTTTGTGGGCTTGGCAGCCACAACTGTAACAAATTTCCAGAATTTTTGGAAAGTGCTTCAGCCCAGCAGGAAAGCTAGGCTATGGTATTGCAACTTCTCTGCTGAACAGGAACGTTTAGGTGACAGAAGAGGAGTGAGGCTGGGGGATTCTGGGGTAGATGTCCGGAGGCCTGGAGGGCTGGGAAGGGCATCATCTCTTGGGAAGGGAAGACTTGCAGAGGGATGAAAGTTCTCTTCTGGTGTCTGCAGGGCTACTGTGTGAAAAGAGCAGAGATAGTCTATGTGGCCTCAGAAGGCAGCACTAGACAAATGGCTGGATTTCGTGAAGAGACAGATTTCCATTCAAAATAGAGGAGAATTTCTACCAAGTAGTGCTGTCCAGCATGATGAAGGAAAGCTTTTCTCCTGGGTTGGAAGTTGAATGGGATGTATGATGATATCCTGGAAGTTTCATATAGGAGGGTGGAACATAGTTCCCCGATCTGATGAAAATGGTGCCAGGCTTCCTTAGTTGTTCCACGTGGAAACCTGGGGAGAATTTTGATCATTATGATCATCTCTGAACCTGAAATGTTTGGGTACCAGATTGCCTGTATGGAATGAAAATTTGCCGTGGAACCGATCTGATGGAACCCAGCATCACATTTTATGTCTTGCCTCTGTGGCATGGCCACTGTCACCTGCCCCAGTTATTGTCTGGCAAATCATGTTAGCCTCTGGGAAAGATTTGGTGAGGGTGGCCCATGAAAGACTGTAGTCACCAGCTGCCTCTCTCCTAGGGAGGGGGCTTAGAAATATGGTGGACAAGTCTGAGGTTCTTCAAGGAGGCCCTGCCTGACCTCAGGTAGGAAAGAAGTTTCTTCAGGTGACCCTGATTGAAGACCTCCAGTAATGCCCCCTTTCAGAAAATGCAAACATGGTGGGGGCATTCATGGTTCAGGGTAAACCAGAGCTTGCTTTCTCTGAGGTGTCCTGCTGTGGCTGCTTCCCCTGTTTGAAGTTAATCTAGCCATCGCCCACACTATTTTATCCATTGAGTTTTCTACCTACCGTCTAACTCTCCATTCCTGACCAGCATCCTTTCATGATCTGTCCTCTGATATTCCCACACCATCAGTGGGTCCTCTGCCAACAGTTGTCCATCATCTCCCAAGAAGGCCACATCCAGCTTTCCCACCCCAAATTCCTCCAAGACTTTCTATGTCTTCAATTCATTGTGGCTATTACCTGGGCCGATGGTTCTCGCTTATGTTTTTGTTCTCTTCCAGATTCATTTTTGGACAGTACAGACTGTCAGGCTTAATTTCATGAACAAGAGTGTCACGGCCCGCGCAACACAGGCAGTGAGGAAATGAGAAGGGGCGGCTTTGGGTTAAGTTCTTAAGAAAGAAACAAACAGAGACTTAATGTAGTTAAATCTCTCCGAAGGCCAGGGGGCCTCACAGTCTCAGAGGACTGGAGCCCAGAATAAAGCCAACTGGAAGTTTTTATTGATAAGTGTACAAATACAAGAAAGTAACATTGTTTCTTACACGGTCTGTGAGACTCATGCATCATAGCAGAAAAATGTTTATTCCAATCACCCTTTGTCTGTAAACAGCCAAAGCACAAGGTTCCATGATGTCTTAATTACGGTATGTACCCTCTCAGGGTCAAGTCTCTCATATTGTAACAGTTCTGTTGAGATAGGTGGAGAGAACTGATCTTTACTGTCCTCACGACTTCTGTCACAAACAGGTGCAAGGGAAAAGCTGTAGCCAGCAGTGGCTTTTCCTAGGCAGGGGGAATGGGAGGCAAGGCGCCTTCCCATATTTTTCTAAGGCATCACGTCGGGGGTCTCCACTCAGTTCCGCCTTACTTGGGTTGTGTCTCCCGTGAGATATCTTACCCGTCTTTGGCTGCAAACCATCTTTTGGGGACAAGATAGAGAGACATAAGGTGTAAACACAAGGATGGAACAGAGTCCCAGAAAGGCACAGTCTCACAGACTCTTCTTTCCTTAAGGAAAGACACGGGGTGGGGGGGACAGTTGGCTAGGCTGTTGTGTGACTACACAAGAGAATTGAGATTGGATGGTCCTGTGATCAGGAGGTCCTCAGTCTAGCGCTTTAGGGACGATGTTATCAGATGGAGTTCAAGGGTTAAAAGAGGTTCCATCTCACCCATGGCTATTCTGGGACATCACTGTGATAACAAAGAGTGGTCATCAGGAACCACCTTTTTCCTGTCCTTGAGGAATTTGAAATCAACTGTGAGAAATGAAACAGCAGAAAAGGGAAGTGCAAACATCTGGGGTGGGTCTAATTTGGTGGGAAGCTGAAGTATCACAGAAAGGTAGACATAGAACTGGACTGGGGAGATTTCCTGGTAAAATATGGGCTCCTCTCACACCTTAATTTAGTTCATTCTTAACAGCAACAGTCATATATCACCATCATCATCCTTAATAAGAGTTTCCCTTATGCATGAGTGCTTAGTAGGTACAGGGCAATGGAATAAATCATGGCGCTTTAGTCCATTCAAGCTTCCATAACAAACTGCCATAGATCAGGGGTCTTAAACAACAGGGTTTATTTGTCAGTTCTGGAGGCTGGGAGGTGTAAGATGAAGGCACTGGCAGATTTGATGTCTGGTGCGGGTCCTTTTCCTGGCTCATAGGAGCCATCTTCTCACTGTGTCCTCACATGGTACAAGGGATGAGAGAGCTCTCTGGGGTCTCTTTTATAAAGACACTAATCCCCTCACGAGGGCTCCATTCTCATGACCTAATCACCTCCCAGAGGCCCCACCCTCCAAATGCCATCACCTTGGGGTTTAGGATTTCACCATATGAATTTGGGTGGGATGCAAACATTCAGTCTATAACGTGGGAGTGAAAAGAATCATGAGATGTGGTTCTTGCTCTGGGAGCATTTAAAATGATAGACACATGTACATCAGGACAGTAAGATGCCGCTAATGCTACGGGCCAAATTATGCAGAGGAGAGGCTGACACCTGACCACGGGGTAGCTGGAGGAGACCTCAGCCTGGGGAGAGCTGAACACCATGTGATTCACATGTGGTTTGAACTGAGCACCCCTGGTTTGGATCACCTTGTTTCAAGCAGGTCTGTCCCTGACTCCACAATCAGAGAACAGTATGCTCAGAGCCCATACCCACTGATACGGCAGATTACCGATACCATGATGCATCTTGGAATTAACAGTGGGATGGCCTTGGACTTTAGCGGGACACTGTCCAAAACGGGGATGTGAAACTCCATCCTGTGCTTGTTGTAAGGATGCTGTTGAGGACATGGTTCGTTCCATCACTCACATAGACCAAGAGGGCCCACGGAGAAATGATTTTCTGTCTTAGAAGGAGGTATGCTTTCCTAGTTTGTTTTCATCTTGAGGAGACTGTGAAGGAGAGCAATTAAAATCACTTTCAAGGAGGTAGTTATAATGCAAACTGAGAGTTACTTTTCATCTAGTTGTAAGATGTGTGAATTTAAAGGTAATTAAAATGAAAACCTGGAGACAGATCTCTGCTCCACCCGCAGCAACTTATAGACTTTGTGGAAAGCATTTTTATGTTCATATCATTCCTACCTCCATTTAGCATCTCACTCATTCTCCCTTTATCACATCCTCATTTACCGTTATCTTAGTGCAGGGGTGTCCAAACTGCGGCCCGCGGGCCAACTGTGGCCCACAATCCATTGTTAATTGGCCTGCAGCAAATTCCAAAAATATATTTAGTTTACTTAAATAAACCAGGTGAGGCAATACATACTTCACCTCGAGTGAATGGCCCGGATGTTTGTGTATTTTACCTCACATGGCCCTTGGTAAAAACCGTTGAAAAAAGTTTGGACACCCCTGTCTTAGTGTCTCCTTATTTTATGTCTCCTTGTAAACCACCTTAATCCTTTTTGGAACAAGGAAGGGTGTTATACACAGTGTTGTCCTTCAAAAAAAAAAAAATATATCTGCCTTCTCTATTTAATTCTGCAAGAGCATGATGTTTTTAATAGGTGAATGGATGAATGAGTGGAGAAATGAATGACCAAGACAAGGAACCTTGGAGGGGATCTTATTTGTGGAAAAAAAGATGATTATTTCGGTTTTAGCCAATTATCTAAATGGCTTGGTAAATATGGACTCACCACTCAAGGACATGTGCTAGTAGAAGAAGTGGGTGTGTGATTAATTGAATTAATACACACCGCATAGTATAGACTTTATTGGCATGATAGCCTTTCAGTAGGATCTTAAGGTAGGCAGGATCGTGCCGTACCTTACACTGCTTAACACCACGGACTTTGAAGCCAGCTTGTCTGTGTTGGAACCTTTCCGCCCCCTCTGTTACCAGCTGTGCGATGGTAGCCAAGTTATTTGACTTTTCTGTACCCGAGTTTCCTCATTTGAAAATGGGGGAAATAAGTATAGCTGCCTCCTTGTGTTGCTATGAGAGTTAAACAAGTTAAGGTATCGCAGGGCACACAGTAAGCACATAGAAGTAGTAATTACTATTATTATCGTTATTATAGTAGCAGTACTACCACTATTATTAGTATTATTACTTGTTTTTCCTTGGCTTTCTGTGCAGTCAATTAACCTCGATGATGTGAACTGAGAGTTAGAAAAACTTTGGTTTAGTCCCAGCTCATCCATTAACACTCTGTAATCTTGGGGAAAATCACTTTGCTGTCTCAAGCTTAGTACACTCATTTGTAAAATGAGCAGGTTGGACTAGATGAGTGTTTCTCAAACTTTTTGACCATGACCTCCGTTAAGAAATATGTTTTACGTCACATCTAGTTCACACATATTCACACATATACCCAAGAAATCATCTTAAATGTATAACGCATGCTGAGGATTTTCTATTCTATTCTATTCATTTATTTTTAAATGGTCACAACACAACCCATACATGTATTTCATGATTCATGAATGGGAGTCAAACTGTAGTCTGAAAAACAATGGACTAAGTGATAGTTCTATTATTCTATGTGTCTTTCAAACATTCTAAGAGAATCACTATATTCTCTTCAGGATATGGGCTTTGAGGGTACACTTCTGGGTTCAAATCTGAGCTGTACCACGGAATGGTTTTATGATCTTGGGGCAAATTATTTAAACCTCTCAACTTCTCAGTTTCCTCATCTATCAAATGGGATGATAATAGTACCTACCCCACAGGGTTGTTGTGAGGATTAAATTAATAAATATACAAAAGCTCTTAGTGCCTGGCATATTAGAAGTACTCAATAAATATTAGATACTATTATTGCTATCATCATTATTGGACCAGTTAGAGGGATTTTTCTCGCAGAATACCCAAGGGTTAGAAACCTATTTATTTCGCCTGAGAATGGTTTTGTCTATAGACAGAGAGAACTTGCTGTGCTCTGAGTGGTGGGAAGGTATATGCCCATAGCCCACAAATTTCTAATAAACACACAGGGGAAACCTAGAGACTTTGTCTGAGGGATCTTGGGCTTGCCATGACAATGCAGGGCCCGGCATGCCAAAAAATGGGATAGGGTTTTCAGCACTGTGGCTCTTTAGGGAAGAGAGCAAATGAACCAGCTCTGTGGTGACAGTCCCACCTGTGACCCTCGGGAGCTTAGCCATGTAAGGGGCCTCACAGGATGTCTTGTGCAATCTACCTCCCTTGGCAAGAATCTCCCTCTCAACTTCCTAGATACCTGAGGTATTGTGCTTCTACAAAAGCTGTGAGTGACAGACACTTCTGCCTAATCCTCCTTGACTATCTCGTACACGCTGTTTCTTGTTCCTCTTGCAAGGACAACTCATAATAAGGCTTTCTTCTCATCCTCGTGATTGTTCTTCAGTGAGTTGAAAACACCAGTTCCTTCAACAATAGCTCATTAGACCTTGTTTGGAGACCTCTGTGTGTGTGTATGCCTGTATCTGCACACTTGCCACATTATATTGAAGTTATCAGTGTATGTGCTTACTTCCCTTCTAGTAAAAAAGAAAGCTCTTTTATGATAAGGCACTGTGGCTTGTTCACTTGTGTACTCCCAGTGCCTAGCAAAATGCTCTGCACATAGTAGGTGCTCAGTTAATGTTTGGTCTAAACTGAACGTCTCAAGGTAATGGCCACTCCTCCCTCTCCCATTCTTACGCAACAATCCCCAGGCTTGTGTGGTACACAGAATGAGACATAGTACTGCTGGTGTGGTCTGGCCAGGGCAGGGTGTGCTGGGCTATGACCAACTTTGATTTGAATACTCCATGTATGCTGATGTAGCCTAAATTGCATGAGTCTTTTGAGTGGTAACTCATAGCAACACATGACACCACGTCCAACGGATGGAATACTATGCTGTCATTTAATAATCATGTCCATTCTCCACCCCACCCCAACCTCAGATCTTTTTCAAAGGAAACACTGCCCAGTGAGGGCTCCTTTGTCCTATGTCAGTGCAACTGGCTTTTGTTGGTTTTGTTGTTGCTTTAACTTAAATGTGAGTCTTGTTAGTAACCTTAGTTAAATGTCATCACTCTGGTTTCTGCCAAGTATTGCAGCCTGCTGGATCGGTTTGGATCAGTTTGGATCTGGATTCAGATATCTGTCATTTAGCTTTTCCTTTCAGCCTCGTGTCAACATGTCTAAATATGTCTGAGCCAGTCTCCCAACCCAATCCCGATTTCATAGCTAGCCGCCACGTGTACGGTTCCCAGGATGTGGCCAAGGGCACATCAGCCCATGCACATACTTTACTGTCCTGTGAGGTGAGGTGAGGTCACCTTGAAGACCCTCCACCAGCCTTCTCCCTTAAACCTAGACCTTGCTCACCTCAGAAGCTACTTTTTCCCCTGCCTCCCACCTTGACTGTGTGAGTCTTCCCAAGCTCTCAGAGCTTTCCTGGCAGAAGGTGCTCCCGTCATACCTTAGCTCCATGGAAAGTGGGAGGAAAAAAGAGGAAGAGAATTTTGACATCCTGACTTTTCCACAAAAGATTCTACTGCCCAGGATGAGGGACCTTTCATATCTCTCTGACTTTAATGGATGCCTCCAACCTCCCCTCAGGTGAGAAAAATGGGCATGGGGGCAGGTCACCTGTAAATTAGACAATAGGCTTTCTGTGTCTTCAGTCAAATTGCTACAATAATTAAGACTGGGCAGAGGACCAATCATAGCTACATCCCACTGGAATCCTTCCTCTAGACAAAGGGCCAAATTGCGCCACTGACTGTTTTTGCCAATAAAGCTTTATTGGCACACAGCCATGCTCATTCACTTATGTGCTGTCTATGGCTGCTTACACACTTCAATGGCAGAGTTGAATAGTTACAACAGAGGCCCTATGGCCTGCAGAGCCTAACATAGTTACTCCCTGGCCTTTTACAGAAAATGTTTGCTGACACCCCCACCCCTCACCCGTGCCACACTAGGCTTATACTGACTACTAATTACCCCTTTAATATTTCGCCTTTGGTTTGTGCTTTATAATTTTTCACATATGTTGTGTCATCTAAATCTCCTCACAATTGAAGGAATCCAGAAAAGAGTTCACAGTATAAGGATAAGGAAACTGAGGCTCAGAAGAGTTGCGAGTGCTGGTCCACGGTCCCACAGCTGGGGAGTGGAAACCTGGACCATGGATGATAGGACTGCATGCATTCAAGACTTCTCTTAGTCCAGACTCCTGTCGGAGGCAGTGTCTATTGCCCAGTGTCTGAGTACACAGGCTGCCCTGGAGTCAGACTGCCAGGGTCCAGATCTTGACTTTGCCACTTACTGCATGACCTCGGGCAAGTTCTTCAAGGTACCCGAGGCTTAGTGTTCTCAGTTGTAAAGCGGAAGTGGTAACTCCCGAGTTCAAAGCGTTGTGGTGAGGATGGATTTAATTCATTCATATAAACTGCCTATAAGTATCATTCGTGTTTGTTAGGTGATTAGCACCATATAAATCCCACCAACTGTACTATAATCCAGCCCTCATTTCACCAACCTATACGGGAAATAAGTGAGACTTGTCAACTGCTTCGATTTCTATCCCAGCAGCCAGGATTGGAGGAAACTTTAGAGGCACCGTGAACACAGCACCCAGATCTTGCTAAGAAAAGGAGCTTTTTTATTTAAGTAAAAAGAAGAGGGGAATGCGCTTGAGTTAGCCTCTTGCTTCCTTCTGCAGCTTGCATCTCCCTCTTCATAGCTCCGCCTTTGTACTTTGAAACGTACATTTCCTTCTGCGTTCTGGTTCTATCTTCTGCTGTGTGTGCCGAAGCTATCAGGTAGATTTTGTCACTATCTGATGGTTTTGAGTTTGGACTGGGACAGAAGCTCAGCAACTAACAAGCTTAGCTTCAGTTCTCTACCCTTTGGGAGCAAAGTTATAAACTTTTGGAATTTCTGTAATGATCTTGTAGGCATGATGCTTTGTCTACCCCCACCCAAGGGCCTGAAGCCCGCTCCCATAAAATCCAAAACAACACGCCCTTGTTAAGCGCCTTCAGTGGGCCTGGCACTGTGTTAGATGCAGTGAGATAGGAAGAGAAATAAAGAGATACCCCTGCCGTAAAGATTGCACCAGTTAGAAAGCCGATACGCCAAAAATAAACTATAAACCACAGTGTAGAGAAAAGAACAGATGCTTTGGAACCAGGCAAACCTGAGTTCAAATATCAGCCTGATATTTTATGAGTTGAGATCTGGGGAAATTATTTAAGCCTCATTAAAACAAAACAAAACAAAACATTAAACTGGGGATAATAACACTTAGCAATATTGGGATGATTCAGGGAGATAACACACCAAGTGCCTTGCACAATGCCTGGCTTATATCGGGGGCTCAATAAATGTTTCCCTGAAAAATCTCTGCAATTTCCTAAAACATTCTGAGAAGTTCTGATGTAATTGGTCTCCTTCGCTGTCCCACGCCCATTTGCTTCGCCTTTAAATCTTGGAGTAACTGGGAGCTCAGTCCTTGGCGTTCTCTCTTTCTTTCTTTTTATTTATTTATTTATTGGGGTGACAATTGTTAGTAAAATTACATAGATTTCAGGTGTACAATTCTGTATTACATCATCTATAAATCCCATTGTGTGTTCTTCTCTTTTTTAATTGAACTCTTCCTGGTGACTTCGTCAAATCCCATCATATTCCACCTCTGTCTTTATTTCTGACTTTTGCCCTGACTTCCAGACTAGTATGTTCAACCAGTTCAACTACCTACTTGTGTCATTCCTACTTGGTCATTTAATAAGCATCTCAAACTGAACATGTGAACAGAATTCTCGATTTTCCCTCCCAGACTTGTTTCTCCCCCATTCTTCTCCATCTTAATGAATGACACCTCGATCTACCCAGTTGTATTAACCCAAAACCAAGGAATCCTCCTGGGTTTGTCTTACCTGCTTCCCATTTCCACTCTATCAGCAAGCCCACATGAGCTCCATCGTCTCTTACCTGGACCCATCCAATTGCCCACACCCCAGATAGGATTGCCACAGTTAGCAAATAAAAATACAGGAAACCCTGATCAAGTAGAATTTCAGATAAACTATGAATAATTTTCTAGAAGAAGCATGTCTCAGATATGTGGTGGGAGGACCCAGGAAGAAGAAAGACAGGGCTGAGAGCTTCTCACATAACCAGCCAGTCTCAAGTCTGCCGGGGGGTTGGGTGCAGGGGCACTTGTGGTGGTAATGGTGGGCGGTGGCCCTCTCTGGTTTCTCTCTGGTTCCAGCCTAGGCTGATGGCCCATTGCTGTGACCTCCGGGCAGATGGTCTTATTAGGATAATGTTCCCATGCCTTCCATCTCTGAGCAGTCCCTCAGAGATGGGAAACCCAAGTCTTCTTGGCCCCACTACCATTCCAGCTGGCAGCCCAGTAGGGCCTGATGGCCGGCAAGCATCCCCTGGGCGCCTGCTGTTCTCTGTGCTCTTTTGTCAGAGCCCCATATTCCCTAAAGTACTTCTGGGAGCAATCCAAGAGATGCAGGAAACTGGGATGGGGCCTGGGTGGGGGGCTTCCTGTATTCCTGTCTTACCCTGCTGGTGTGTTCCTCAGGCAGTCCCAGAAGAGAGGTGGGCCTGGCTGTGTTTCAGCTCAGGGGACATGATTAGCTTCTCCCAAAGTCCTTCACCAGGCTTCTCTCTGAGGAGAGGACCAATCTGAGCTCAGCTGTCATTTAGTGGGCTACCTGGAGCCAGCCCCCACTCCCACCCCCACACTCATTTAACACCTTTATGAACATGGGGGAAGCAGTGAAGAAGGGCTCCCAAAGCTGACCTGTAGGATATGATGGTGCCAGTTCCCAGGGTGGGAAATGGGGGACTCACACACCCCGGTCACGCTGACTCACTCTGGGAGGGATTCCTTCTGCAAAGTGCTTTGTCTCCCCTTCTCGCTGTTGTAAACAATGACGGGGTCTGGCCAGTTGTCCTCTGTGAAACATTGTCCTCTGTGAAACATATTATCTGCCAGGGTTTTGGAAAAATTGTATCTTTCCAAGAGGAGTGGAGGAAAGGAATCTCCTACCTATTAACACTTGTCCCCTGACCATTATCCAAAGCCACTGAGCAAAAATAAACAAGCAAATTGCCTTGAAGAAGTCCCTGTCCTTTCAGGATCTCTAAAAGCCCTTTATACCCTTGGGCTCAACAATCCTCCATTTGTCTCCAGGAAACAATTACAAAGAAGAAAAGCACTATGTGTACAAAACTCCTAGCGACAATTTTCACGATCACTCAAAACTGGAAAAAATCTGAATGTCCAACTTTAGGGGGTTGTTTAGCTCAATGACGGTAAGTCAACACAAAGGAATATTACACAGCCTTTTCAAATGGTACCTGAAGCAACATGGGGGAAATGTTTATGAAATAATGTTAAGGGGAAAAGACTGCCCAGTTGCGTGTGTGCGCTCAGAGTGCAATTACGCAATCAGGTATGCAGACCAAGGGAGGCAGGGTGGAAGGGAACTTGGAGAAAGGAAAACAACTGCAATGGAGTGGGAGGCTTATTAGTACACATTCTTCTCTTTCAATTTACTGTAATGTTGTTGGTGTTTTAATAAACCCCCCTTTTAAAAAGCCACAAGAATCCTTCTGCAACCCTGAGAACACAGCACCCTGTGGGACTGCCCTGGAGCCACCAGCACACCCTGGGGGGGGGGGGTGCGGGGACGGCAAGCAGGTCTCTCCTTATTCAGTCTCCAAACGTGGGAGTGTGCTGCCCCCACCTGGTTTCAGGTGCTGCCATGACAGACTCCCTGGAGGCAGGGACTGCAGGACATGCCTGCCACAGACAAGGAGAAGCTGGGCAAGAGCCCCAAGGGCCCCCAACAAGGGAGAGGCTGAATGATAAATAAAATCAGAGCTAGGAAGGATTCGTCCAGGCTTTAACCTTGTAAATGAGACCGAGTTCCCAGGGAGGGGACATGTCCTGTTCAGGGTTTCCCAAGCCTCCGGGGTCCAATGGGAACTTGTATTCAAGGTTGCGAATCCCCTAAGCTCCCCATCCCCTGGGAAGCTCTGTCTTCCTGTGCACTCTCTTCATGGGTCCCACCTGTCACCCAGACCCAGACACTTGCTTTCCGATGCCAACCTTCGTTCTCGAAGCTCACTGCTCTGCTAATTTTTATTTTTTTTAAATAATTTCTACCTTCTTTGGGAGTAAAGTCATTATTTGGGAAAAAAGGGAGTAAAGTCAAATACTCCAAGTTTCCCTTTAAACTGTTTTTTCTTTTTTCTTTTAGCTTTCTCCCCTCAGCTTTACTGAGGTAAAATTGACAAATAAAAATTATATACAGAGTGCCAAAAAAAATGTATGTACATTTTAAGAAAGAAAAAAACTGCATTAAAATTGCAATACACAATATATACCGATAGCAAAAGATGAATACAAGTCACATTTGACTTATGCAATTACAAGAGGTGCTCAAAGTAGTTACCATCAGTGTCCAGACACTTCTGATTATGGCGAACTACTGCTTGAGCAACGCTGACCAAAGTGTCCACTTGTATCCATTTTTTTGGCACCCCCAATGTTTATGGTATACAATGTGATGTTTTGATGTATGTATATATTATAAAATGATCACCATAATCAAGCTAATTAACATCACTTCACATAGTTACTATTTTGTTGTGTGTATGGTGAGATCACTTACGATCTACTATCTTAGCAAATTTCAAGCATATAGTGCAGTACAGTCACACGCTCTTAGCAACACGGATACGTTTCTGAGAAATGTGTCGGTAGGTGATTTTGTCATTGTGTGAACATCATAGAGGGCACGTACACAAACCTAGACAGTACAGCCTACTACACACCTAGGCTGTATGGTGTAGCCTACTGCTGCCAGACTACAAGCCTGCACAGCTTGTTTACTGTACAAAACATCACAAGATTAAACCAAGCACAGAGAAAAATGATGCAATCAAGAGATGAGGTAAACACCAGATGTATGAGGCTGCTGCTGGTGTAAACGGGCATAGTATTTTACAGCAAACATTTTTTATAAGTAAAAAGAGTATATTCTGACATAACAATAAAAAGTATAGTAAATACATCCTCAGTAACATAATCATTTATTATCATTATCAAATATCATGTACTGTAACTGTCTGCTATACTTTTATACGACTGGCAGCGCAGTAGGTCTGTTTACGCCAGCATCACCGCAAACACATGAGTCATGTGTTGTATTACAGTGGTACGACGTCACTAGGCAACAGCAATGTTTCAGCTCCATGATAATCTTATGGGACCACCAGCGTATATGTGGTCCATGGTTGACTGAAACGTTATGTGTTGCATGACTATATTATAAACCACGCTCACCATGCTATAGATCTCCAGAACGTATTCATGTGGAATAACGGCAATTTTGTACCCTTGATCAACATCTCCCCACTTCTCCCTCCCTGTAGCCCCTGGCAACCAAGATTCTACTCTCTGCTTTTCTGAGTTGGACTTTTGTAGATTCCACATCTAAGTGAGATCATACAGTGTTTGTCTTCCTGTGTCTGGCTCATTGCACTGAGTGTTATATCCTCAGGTCTCACCCATGTTGTTGCAAATGGCCCACCCTAATCCAGTGTGACCTTAACTTAACTTGATGATATCTGCAGAGATTCTCTTTCCCAATAAGGCCATATTCACAAGTTCCGGGTGGACATGAATTCAGGGGGACACTGTGCAATCCAGTATACCGGAGAATGAAAATACACAATTGAAGGCATGCCTGCCAAAAGCATTGAAAGGAAGAAAGCCTTGTGGGCTTCCTCTTCTGCCGAATCTCAGGAAGCCTGCCTGTTTTGTATTCTTTCATGATATGCTCAGTCAGCAGCTGCCACAAGAGGAGACAGAGGAGAGGCTCAGGAAAACACAATGCCTTGTTCCAGCAGGTCCTAGAGACAGGAGGCAGGGCCACAGGAGGAAGCACCAGGCTGGTCAGGAGGCAGAGGACAGGAGAGAGGGGAGCGCTTAGGCCACAGCCTTTCCTGGGGTTTCCACAGGAAAGGAAAGACAGGGCAGAGCGACCAGTTTAGGATTGGCTAGTTTGAATAATTCTGGTGGGCTTTGATCTATCGAGGTGGTCTCTAGTTGTCTGGTACCTGGTACCTGGCCCTTGAACGATTAGGACCGAGGAAACTTTCCTCCAGCGATGCACAGTCCAGATGGAGGAGGTATGACTCGGGATTGATTAGTTTGCATATTAAAGTCATGCTCAGGCTGGGCTCTTTGCTATTTCTAGGAATTGACTAGCCCAGGGAGGGGCAGTCTCTCCCCAGCCGGGAAGGTTTTTAAAAATGTCAAAACATCATAATATACAGAAATTCTTAAGTACATATAATACACCCCCCTCCCCTCGAGGGAAAGAGGAAGGACGTGGCTTCCTTGGTCCCCAGCTCCTGTACACCAGTGTAGCTCTAGAACATTCACATTTAAATTGGGCTCTGCCTCTCACCTTACCGTGTGGCCATGGGCAAATCAGCAGCTACACCAGAGAGAACAGGACCCCACACTGGTGGTCCAGCCTTCTGCTCAAGGTCCCAGCCCTGCCACTGGCTGTGTGACCTTGAGCAGGAGGCCTTGCCCCTGGGAGCCTTGGGACCTGATCGTTTGGCAACTGATCAAGGGTTACTAGTTGTTCTACCTGGAAAACCCACTTCTACTTTGGGGTTCTTTAGAGGTTGTATCAGGGACCCCACATTGACAGTTTCTGGACCAGGCCATCGAAGTTCCGTCAACTTTAAACAATTCAAGATCCTAGGAAGTGACCATGGCACTTGCTCCCTTGGTGTTCCCCTCTTGTATCCATTTAGCACGTCTTTCCTCTTGTTCTTGTACTAAGGCTGGTGGTTTCTACATTTGACTCCCCACTAAACTGACCTCCACGAGGGCAGAGGTCATATTTGAATACCTTTGTATTGTCCACATTAGCCTAGATTTGGGAATTACATGGACGGGTTTCCAGTGCCATCTGCTCATTTTTCATTCTGTGACTTGGGCAAATCACTGAACCTGTTTGAGCTGCAGTTTGCTTATCAGTGAAGTGGGAATCCTGATGCCATCCTCTGAGCAATGCGATGGCCCTTGAATGACCCTTTACGCAGCCACCATTCCTCATGGAGTCACAGTCCATGTAATAATACACTAACTCTCGGTGTGGTCTACACAGGAAACTGCTTAGTCCACAAACAGCAACCTATTTTTTCATGGAGTTGATCATTCAGAAAGGCACTTTATCACAGATCTCCATGGGACCGATTGAATGAATGTGTAGATGGTATCTTTTAACATATATTCAAGTAAAAATCAGCGCTGGGGTTCCTGGGCATTGCTGAGGGAAGACAGGTTGTGCCACCTTGAGACCTAGCCACCTGGACTGCAGCCCCTGCCCTGTCCCTATACTTTAGTGGGTTCCACTCAGCCCATCATCTGGCCACATCCTACCCCATAGCAAAGAGTCCTTGGGACTAAGAGAATATCCCAGCTGGAGTCCATGACCCCCTCCTTCTGGGCTGTGCTCCAGGGACTTGGCACTCTGGAATTTCCTCCCCAGCTTTCTTCCAGGGCCTCTGAATCATCCTGCTGAGGACAAATCACATTGCTGGCCAGTGCATGGCTGCATGGGAGCTTTCCGATGTGTTTGTAGGTATTAAGGAGCCTGGGAGGATGGAACTAGGCTGTGCAAGCTGGAGTGTCCCCCAAGCATGGGCATAAGGCCCCTTGTGGCACAGGACTGCACAGGAGGTGGGAAGGGGTGAGGTTCTCATCAGGCAGGGCCTGGACTAGGTTCTGGGTAGGCAGATGTGTTCCTGGCACCTCCAAGGTCTGGCTCTTGTCAAGGCTCAGATGTGGGTGATTTAATGGCAACAAATGTGTTGGTGTCATTGCCTTAGACCCTGGGGTTGGCCTCCAGTTGGCAGTGGTGGTGCGCTAAGCCCTCCCCTCTTTGGTGGCTCTGGCCCACCCCCTGTTACAAGGACTCAGGGCAGAGGCAGCCAGTGGGTAGCATTGCTCTCAGCTCAGGTTTCACCATGAGGAGCCAACAAGTCGAACATATTTCCTGTGCCTTCTGGGTTCTCTGCTCGGGGCCCTGTTGGTGCCCTCATACCTGCCTAGGACCAGCCTGCTGTTTCATGCATGGCAGTCCCGTCAGCCCAGCCAGCTCCAGTTCTTCCCGATGTGTGCCTGTTTCCTGTGGCTGGGCAGTGTCCCACCCACTGCAGCCCCCAGCTCCCCTTTGGAGCCACACCCATGTCTACCACCCTGTCCTCACGCAGGCCACCTGTAGGGGAGGGCGCAGACCTGAAATACTGTCAGGCAGGGGGTTTTCCCGTCACCATGAGCAAAGTTTTCACAGGGAAGAGCTCTTTTAGTGGGATGTGATCAATGCAGAAGGAGGCCAGTTGGGGGTGAGCTATGTATTCCTGCTAATCTGCATTCTTCTTGCCTTTCTTGCATTCTGAGTTATCACGGTTCTACCATGGACTGATTCCTGAGCTGCCCCATTTGTAGTGCCCAAGCGCCCCCACCTTCCCGCAGGGCAGCTGCCATCCTCACCACCAGTGCCACCATACCATCACAGAAGTATTGTATGTCCCACTTTGCCCTCACACCATGCTGTGAGGTAGATGCCATCATCCCGTATACAGATGAGAAGATCAAGGCCTAGTGAGACCAATAGTTCTCACAGGGGAATAGATAGTTGTTCATTCAATTTAAGTGGCCCTGAGCTGGGCTTAGACTCCGGTTTCTGAGTCCAGAGCTCATCCCACGAAACCCCACGGCCCACTCATGGTTTTCACCCAGCCCCACGAGGGAGAGCAGATCAGTTGCGAACTACAGCTCTAGGCCAGGCAGGAAGGCTCTGCGTACATGTGATCAAAATGGGCCTGCGGCTTGGGGCCGCCCAGGTTCACTGTTCTGTCCACCATACCACATGGCCTCTGGGCAACAAGTAGCTAGGGAAACTGAGGCACCTGGTCGTGAGGGACAAGGGCAGTGATCTTTCACAAAGAAGGCTGGTTCCAAGTCAATACTCTGTTCCACCCATTTGTGTTGGATCACTCAGCCTGGCCATGTGGGGTTTTGTGATGTCTGCTGGTACAGTACCTATTATACAAACAGATCTACAAAAAGGGCTGTAATGCTGCATTGCAAATTACAAAGTAAAACCCATGAACTCTCAAGGACGGATTTTTAAATTTTCTTGATAAAACTGAAGGTTATGGAGAAGTTGCCATTGCTTTCTGCAGCCACTGCTTTCGATTTAACTAGGCGTTGGGGGCTGGAATAATTTTTTCCCCCTCTCAGTCTTGGAAAGTGTCCCACAGCTGGAGCCGCCTGCTCTCAGCTGTTTGTTTTTCCTCCTTGGAGAGGGACTTGGGAACATTACCCACCAAACCCCAGAGGAATGGGCAGTTTGAAGAGCACTCAAGACCCCAGGCACACAGCCCCCCAGCCCATGGGCCCCAGGCTGCATTCTTCCTCCAAGTGGGCTGAAAGGCTGGCTGGCAGTCCTGACTGCCCAAAAGACCTGGGCCAGTCCCAGGCTCTTCCACCTTTATATTTGATGGCAGAGGAGATGGGGGATGGGAAAGAAGATTATAGCCCACAGGCTTCAGGCCAGGCTCTGAAACTTCAGTTGTGAAAGCTGAGCTGGGACTGCATTGAGTGGCTCCCAGTAGGCCCATTCATCATCTGGCCTTGGGTGGGACTGGGCAGAGCCTGAGTCATGCTTGCCTGGAGCACTTGCTTGGACCCAGTCAGACTCTCCCATAAATCCCACCCTCACCCCAGGGGTTCAGTCCCCAGACCCAGCTATCTTCCTGCTCCACCCCATCTCAGCTCCTCTTTTTAGTTGCCCTTTAGAGATGTTTTTGATTATGGTAAAATAGACATAACATAAAACTTACCGTCATAACCATTTGTGTACAGTTCAGTGGCATTAAGTACATTCATACGGTTGTGCAGGCTTCACCACCATCCATCTCCAGACCTTTTCATCTTCCCAAACTGGAACTCTGTCCCCTTTAAACACGGACTCTCCATTCTCCCCTCCCTGCAACCCCTGGCAGCCACTATTCAGCTTCCTGTCTCTATGAATTTGACTACTCTAGGAACCTCATATAAGTGGAGTCAGACAGTATTTGTCTTTTTGTGACAGCTTCTTTCACTTACCATAACTAATGACTTCAAGTTTCACCCATGTGACAGGATTTCCTTTCTTTTTAAGTCTGAATAATATTCCTTTCTGTTTGTACCACTTTCTGTTTATCCATCCATGCATTAATGGACACTTGGGTTGCAACCACCTTTTGCCTGTTGTAAACAATGCTGCTATGAAGATGGGTGTGCAAGTATCTATTCGAATCCCTGGGTATTGTCTTGGGTACATACCCAGAAGTGGGATTGCTTGCCTTTTGGATGTTTATGCCAGCTTGCACTTGAAGGTCCATCAGGACATCTGACCACCTGGGACCGCTCGTTGCTAAGAGAGATAGAAGAGGTTAAAGGAGAATTGAGAACAGAACCAACAACCATTATAATGAACTGTAATCATCCTACAGCTTGGAGCACAACTATGGCACCAAAACAGAACTGGGACAGGGTTGTTATTTCCTGAACTAGAATCTCCAGGCTGTAACCTCAGCCATACTCAGGTGCTTCTGATTTGCAGGAAGTTTTAGAACCACTGCCTGACATGCCACTCAATGGACTGAAGATGGCAAAAGGGAACTCATTCGATTCTCTGTCTTCCTGGGTACACTTGGGGGTGTCAATAATGCTCAGTCCACCACACCCAATCTTCTGGTTATCAGATCCTGGGATATGGCCATTAGCCTGACCTGGCTGGGTTGATTGTTTATGTTCTGTATTAGTTTTCTCAGGCTGCCATAGTAAGATACCACAGACTGAGTTGCTTAAATAATAGAAATTTATGTTTCTTACAGTTCTAGAGACTGGAAGTCCAAGATCAAGGTGCTGGCAGGGTTGGTTTCTCCTGAGGTCTTTCTCCTTGGCGTGTGGACGGCCACCCACTTATGACTGTTGATGAGGTTGTTTCTCTGCTCACGCTGGTGCCTGGTGTCTTTTCCTCTTCTTATAAGGACACCGGTCAGATTGGCTTAGGGCCCACCCTAACAGCCTCATTTTAACGTAATCACCTCTTTAAAGACCTTATCTCCAAATACAGTTAACATTCTCAGGAACTAGGAGTCAGGATTTCAACATATGAAATTTTGGGGGAACACAACTCAGGCCATAACGTTATCCTTTCTTCCTTCATTCAATAGATGATTATTTGAAATTCTTTATGTTGCTCACACATAACAATACCATCAGGAAATGGAATAAAATCACTCATAATTTCATGGTTCTAAAAAAATTAATTATTTTCAATAATCCCAGTTGTCTTATAATTCTTAAATTTATATGTGTTTGCTTAATATTATAGCATCTGCATTTGCCACATTGTCATATAATAGACCTCATAACTGTCATTTTTAGGCTTTCATCCAAGTCAATCTGGTTGATGTACCATGATCTAATTATTCTTGAATTTTTCATTCATGATGCTCCAGTTTTTCACAGCTATAAAAAGTAAAAGCAATGAATTTCTTTGTGCTATAGCGTTTCCCTTTTTTTTGGGATTATTTCCATAGAATTACTTCCCAGGGGTAAGATTATTGAGCAGAGGATGTGAACGTTTTCATGGCTCTGGATACATTTTGCCAAATTGCTTTTCAAAAGTATTTTACACTGTCATCAGCAATGTATAAACACACTAGTTTTCACCATAGTCTTGCCAGCATGATGTAGCACTTGCTCTGTAATTTTGAGAGATTTCATTTTGTTTCATTTTGCATTTCTTTGATAGCTAATGATCTCATAAGGGTTTTCATACATTTGGTTATTAATTATACCATCTTTTAAGGGAACTGGCTCTTTAAGCCTTTTGCCTGCTTACTACCTATGCGAGGCCCAATCAGATATTTATTAAGCATCTACTACACGCTTACTACCATGGGGTACTTATTATGGGGTATCCAACAAAGTGGAAGACCTAGTTCTTACCTTCCAGAAGTCTATAATCAACAATTACATCTTTTTTAGTTATTGCTGATTTCTTTGTACCTGATCTGTTGCTTTCCACATTGTGTGTCCTGAATAAATTTTGTTGCATGTAGTTCAATCCCAGTTAGCACGTTGACGTAATTGAGATCTGCATTCCATTCAAAGGAATGAAGAACCAGAATTGAAAATGAGCCTGAAACCTAGAGAGAGAGAGCCCAGGCCTGAGAATCTGATATGGATGTGCCTGAGGTCCTCTGCTACAGCACAGGGAAGGTGTGCTTGACAGCAATTTTAAAGCAAGGTTCAGGGTTTGAGGTTGGCAGTATGGATAATTGTGTGATACGACTGCCCACCAAAAGCTATTGCAATCAAAGTTATATTAATAGAGGTGTAGTATGTAGAATAGGGGAGGTGATAGTCCTGTTTGGCTCCACGCAGATTAGACAACTCCACAACTCCTCAATGTTGATCTTTTTTTATTATAATTTTCAATTTCTTTATTTTTAAAACATTTTAAACCTATAGAGATGTTGGAAATATTGTATAATGAGCCCCCATATACCCTTCATCTTGGTCCATCAATTGTTAACATTTTGCTACATGCCCCACCCCCTTTCTCTGTCTCTCTTCCACACTCCCATTATTATTACGATCTTTATTGTTAGGGAACCATGTGAGAGGCCATTGCAAACTTCACCCATAAATACTTTAGTATGTATTTTCAAGAACAAGGAAATTCTCTTATATCACCACTTACAGCTATTAAATTCAGGAAATTTAACGTTGGTATCATGCAATTATAAGTACATATGTAGTCCATAATTAACTTTCCTCAATTGGAGAACAAATGACACATTTACCACTGGAGGCAGATATGCTGAGACACATTCAAAGAAGAACAATTTGGATAGTGAAGGGATTTGAAACCTTGAGGAAAAGGAATCTGTCTTCAAATGTTTAAATGACTATCTTCTGGGGAATCCTTACTTTTTAGGCGGTGACTCTTAACACCCTCCCTCCCACATAGTCCTTGAAGCAATCACAGGCCCTGCACATCTCCCACCTGTGGGGAGCCTTCCTGTGGGTAGCTGGCAGGGGGTGGCATGGAATGCAGAGGCTGCAGGTCACCTTGAGAAGGGAAAGGCATGCTTCTCACTCTGATGCTGGAAGAAACAATGTGGATGCAGAGAGATGCGAGGTGCAGAGGACACCGAGTTCCTCCTAGAGGACGTTCATATTCTTGGTATCATGAGTACAGAGAGTTACTTCTAAGAATGAGAGGGATAAAGCAGGCTTCCGCAGTAAGGAGCATGAAGAGGTTTTGAAGAGCAGCTAAGGAGATTTTTTTCCCAGCCCACCAACCCACTCCAGTAGTTCATGTCCAATTGTATTCAAACAATGCAAGAATAGGCCAAGTCACCACAATTCCCAGCAGTACTATGTGATCCAAGAGGTAAAGCAAGGGAAGGAGGTGGCTGCAGCTGCCCAGGGTTAGTCGTTGATTAGTATGGAAGTGAGAAAACTCCCCAGAGGCCTGGGGCATTTGGCAGCTGAGCTGAATCCAGGTGCAACAGTGATTCAGGCATAGCCAGAGGTGATCTACTGGAGGCCGTCAATCAAGTTCCAGGATCAATCTGCTCATTGAGGACAGTGAGTAGGTCTCTTTACGGTGAGAGAGCTGACAAGCTTGGCCGCAGTGGTTGAAAAGAGGGGAGTCAGCATTCTGGATCTCTTTGGAAAAGACCAAATAATTACCAGGTCCTAGGGTGAGCAGTACTGGGGGCTACTGGGGGTGAAGAGCTGTGTGTTCAGGTTGTTGGAAAGTCAGAGACATAAGAAAGATGAATTTTAGAATTATAAGTCTGAACCCCAAACCTTGGCTTTCACTAGCTAGTGGTGGAAAAATAGTTTCTTCTCACCCCCCCCCCCCCCCCAGTAATTTAGTTTATATAAGTGGGGATGAAATGCTGGTCCTGAGTAGAAAATTAGGTAATGTACATAATAGTGCTTTGTAAAATGTAAAACTCTATACAACTTTGATGTTCCATAACGAATATCAATGTCTACAAATCGGATACTGAAGAAAGGGTAAGGTATCGAGAGCAGAGGGTGTACTTCTGTATAAATGGGAACAGGGCTTTACAATATACAGAGGGTGCCAAAAAATGTGTACACATTTTAAGAAGGGAAAAACTGTATTAAAGTTGAAAGATGAATACAAGTCATGTGTATACATTTTTTTGGCACCCCCAGTATATGGGGTTTTCTTCCCACATGTTTCATTTCCTCAAATGAGGTAACATCTGCGTAAAACACCTAACACAGTGCCTGGCCCACAGTAAGTGCTCAATTACTCTTTCCTTTAGTCTTCACAATACTCCCCAAGGTAGCTGTTGTTAATTCTATTTTTAGATGAAAAGGGAGAGACTCAGAATGACGAATTTCCTTGTTCAAGAGACAAGAGGAGCAAGTGAAGTGGTGGCAGGACTTGAACCCTGGCTTTTGGATTCTAAGTTCAATTCTAATTTATATCTAAGATTTATATCCTTCTTTTCTAATTTATATCTAAGAACCCATTCAATTCTCAGAGTCTATGAAATTCTAAAATCTACTTCCTTTACATTATCTGCACTTCATACAACACTGTCAATTTTGGAAAAATTGGAAACATGAGATGCACGTGGTGTTTTTTTTATTACGATATGTTAAAAGTTGTTATTAAAATTTTTCCCTTTTGTAGAAAAGGCTCTGAAACCACATAACATCACATTGTGATTGATGATTGTCACTGACGTAATTTCATATGACTCTTTTGCAATACTGAATACTTTTGCAATACTACAGATAGCCAACCTAATAATGCAAGATACTCTGAGGACCAATTAATATTTTAAAGTAACTCTCACTCTTAGTGTAAATGTTTTTAACTGGAAAAACTGTGCCTCTTTGGATGGAAATGCTTTTTGCATTATTGTCAATGATGATTCACATGGGTGGATGGATGGTTGGATGGATGGATAGATGGACGGATATGTAATTCTGCTTTCCTGGACAGCAGTGTGGTATAGTAGAAAGAGACCTGAACTGGGTTTCAAGAAATATGGGTACTAGCTCTGGTTTTGCCACCAACTACCTAGATGACCTGGGCGTTTCACGTCACTTTTCTCAGCCTGCATTTCCTCATTTGAAAATAAGAAGTAAATGATTCTGAAGGTCAATCTTGGCTGTAAACATCTATGATCTTATGGTACCATGAGTCTGCTTTTTGAAAAACAGCAATGTGAGAGATTTGACACATGGGCTGCAAACCCCACGTTCTGAAAGAGGAAACCCAATAAATGTCTCAATTCCTGGCAAGTTTGGCTCAGATTCCTTACATGCTTATTAGTGAGAATAATTTCCAACCTTCTTAAAATACTTTATGACAGGCTCGACCAGTAAAGAGAGATGAATCTGAGAAAATTGGCCATGGGGAGAGCTCACAGCACTACAACCCAAAGCCGGGTAGAAGCCCTGGGGGACTGATACTGAGCTGTTTGAAAACAAGCACTTACGGAACAAATTGTCCAGAAAGATAGAAACAGAGACACAGCCTTGCCACCCTCACTGATATCAGATTGTGGCCTCATGTGACTGTGCTGGGAGGCAGACTGGAGAGATACAAGTAGGCTCCTGCTAGCCTGAGAAGGATGGACTGTGCAGTAGGGTAGAGCAGACGGTCTGGGCTTTACATCTGGACTGGCCGTTCACGAGCAGTGTTGTCTTGAACGAGCCGCTCAGTCTTGCTAAGCCTCGTCTGTAAAACTGGACACGTGAACATGTTTGGTATTCTCCCATGAAATAGTCAGATGTGGTCGCAGAGGAGACAGAGGAGAGGCTCAGGAAAACAAAGTTGATTGTTCTCACAGGTCCTAGAGACAGGATGCATGGCACCCCAGGCAGGGCCACAGGAAGAAGCACCAGGGTGGTCAGGAGGCAGAAGAGAGGAGTGAGGGGAGCGCTTAGGCCATGGCCTTTATTGGGGTATGTGTGAGAAAAGCAAGGCAGGGTGGGGGGAACAACTTAGGACTGGCTAGTTTGAATTCTTTTGGTGGACTTTGGGCTACAGAGGTGGGCTCTAGTTGCCTGATACCTGGCCCTGGGGATATTTCGGCAGAGGAATGTTGCCTCTCAGGCCAGAGAGAGGAAGTGTGGCTCCAGAGTGGGGATCAAAGTCATACTCCCAGCTGGGCTTTCTGCTGTTTCTGAGAATTGGCCAGCCTAGGAAGGGGCAGTTTCTCCCCAGCCAGAAAGGTTTCTTAAGGTGTCAAAGCAAAGTAATCATATATATAGCTATAGATATATAGATATAGATATATAGATATATAGATATATAGATATAGATAGATAAAATTATTTTCTGTATATTATTACAGAATACATCTCATCTGTAAAACTGGTCATATGAACAATGATCTGTGAGGATCATGAGATAATATACATGGCAGCAACCAGTCCTCTGTCTGGCATCGAGTAGACACCCATTAATTTGAGTTTTCTCTCTTCGTCCATCAGTTTAATGAATGGACCATTGGATTAGTCATCCCATCTACACCTGTGTCTAGCTGTGTGACCTGGAGCAAGAGGGTTCTTCTGTCTAGGATTCTGTTTTCTCACCTGGGAAATAGGGAAGGGCAACAAAATGGTCGTCAAGGTAACTTTTAGGCCCACTGTTGCCACTTTCTTGTCTGATTCCTGCTGAGACCCACAGTGCACCTTTATGGGCTGGAAGGGCAGAGATAAGGGGTCCCACTGAGGGACGTGGAAAAGGCCACTTGGAGGTTGAAACCATAATACCAGAGAAGAGATTGTCCACAACTTGTGGGCAGAGACCCCAGCTCTGACACAGAGGCTTGTACTGGACTGTCTCTTTAGGGTCCACACGATTAATCTCCCTCATGTCCAACCATGGGCCCAGCCTTTGGTGACACAGGGAGAAAGGGCATGGTATTTGAGGTGGTCGAACACAAAACATACCTGTTCCATCACATACATTTAATTTTCACATTGATGTGGTGGGCGCCTTACCTGTAGATCAAAAACCCTAAGTTTCTCCACAACATCTACCTCTGAGGACTGCTATAAAAATGAAAAGATATGTTCTGAATCAGATATTCCGTATATAGCAAACTGGCCAGTGCAGTGCCTAGCAATCAGTAAGTGCTGAATAAATGAATTAATTATTCATGACCCAATTATTCCATAAACAGGATATTTCTGCAATAAGCATTGAAACTATCTCATGTCTTGTCTTAATAACATTCAAACATTTATTTGTATTTTTTAAATGTGTAAATCACTACATTGGATGCCTGAATCAAATATAGTATTGAGTACCAACTATAATTAAATGAACAAATAATATGTAAATTGTCGATTTGCTAAATCAGTGTTGAAATGAAATTCTAGAAAGGAGTTTCTATTGATGGGTGGGCACCACATTTATAAAGAAGGGCCATGCATTAAGTGAAATCCAGCAAGTTAGGGTTTTTCTTTTTTCTTTACTTTTCAAGTAGAATGAAAGTGCTGGAGATAAGATCAACTCTGGGCTTTACAATAGCAATATTTACATCTCCTTTCCTAATGCACTGCTTTATTACAGGTTGGACGCTTTATTATATTGTATATCAATGGGGACTTCGGCTTAAATGCCACTGAAGCATGCCTAGGAAAGTCAGTGAGCGTGTACCATGGGGCAAGTCACCTTTCTCTAAATGGGACTCTGCTTTTCATGTGTGCTTTGAGAACAGGGCCTAAATTTATCAGGAGAGATTTTTATTTCTTTATAACTAGATTCAACTAGTATGGCTATGAGGGCCACTGTCTGGAAATAACTGCAATAAAAGACCAACAAATCCCACTGAAGTATAGAGAAGATTCCCCACTAGATTTTTGTTGCTAAACAGGATTGTCAGATCCCAGGAGTGCATTACCCACTGGCAGTAATGACTTGAAGAAACACTTCATCCTCAGAGCTCCGGGCAGCTTGGCCCCACTCAGACCGGCCACGTTCTAGGCTCCTCTGTCTGTCGGGTCAGTATCTTAAGGATGTAACTAAGGTTTGGAAATCAGCACCCACCTTTACTGCCTATCCCAACTTCTTCCTACTTCACCCCCAGTAAAGACCCTCACTAACCACTTGTTATGGGTTAAATTATGTCCTCCTCAAAATTCCTATGTTAAAGTCCTGACCCCCAGTGCCCTAGAAAGTGACTCTAGAGATATGGTCTTTAAAGAGGTAATTAAAGTTAAATGAGGTCACTAGGTTGGGCCCTAATCCAATGAGACTGGTGTCCTTATAAAAAAAGGAGATTAGGACACAGACACACACAGAGGGAAGGCCATGTGAAGACACAGGGCAAACACTGTCACCTACAAGCTACAGAGCGAGGCCTCAGGAGAAATCAAACCTGCTGACACCTTGATCTCAGACTTCCAGCCTCCAGAACTGAGAAAACAAATATCTATTGGTTAAGCCACCCAGTCTGTGGTATTTTGTTATGACAACCTGAGCAAATTAATACACCACTTATTTGTGTTTTTGAAAAAATCCCCCCCCCCAGAAGAGAATAACAAGTTTAAAGAAGAAGAAGAAGAAAAGAGGAAGAGGAAGAAGAAGGAGAAGGGGAAGAAGGAGAAGGGGAAGGAGAAGAAGAAATAAAAATAACAACAACAAATATTTACATGTACAATGTGTTTTAGGCCTGTCTCTCCCTGGATGGCCCATTGAAGCTTGGCAGGGTGATTTCAGATGCAATCTTAGAATAACTACCAGCCGTCCTCTTACTTACAATGCCTGATTATAACATCATACCACTTTGTTTTCATGGTGCACGTTTGCTTCCCCCCCCCCCCCCAATCCACCACCACGATGGGAAGCCAAGAGGGGGGAGTCTGGTGGAGAGACTCTGGAGTCGGCCTCAGAACATCTGCTCCCAATTCTGGTTTTGTCCCTTCCTTGCTATAAGACCTTCAAAATTTTAATTCATTCCTCTGAGATTTACCTCCCCCTTCTTTAAAACAGGGATAATAATGCCTACTTCACAGGTCGTTGTGAGGATTAAATGGTGTGAGTCATATGGAATAGGTAGGAATGTGACAAATATGAGCTAACTGATGTGGAATTCAGGGATCTCTTTCAGAGTTTCGATTGTAAATGCAAAATACCGCACTAGTCCGTTTTATATGTAACCCTCTTACCTTCAGCTGAGATTTCACATTGATTAAGATAATTTTGAAATCTGACGTTGTCATCTACAACATTACTCTTGCCAGCTTTGCACCTGCTGTTGACCATCCACAGCATAATTGATTCCACTGCGCTGAGGATTTCATTTCACCAGACACCATGTCTTTCAACACTACTAAAGCTTTCCTCTTCTTCAACCTCCAATCCCAGGAGGCCGCTGAGCCCTGACAGTGTTATTTCTTACGTCTGTGGGTGTCGCTCCTCTGCACCCTAACAAGCATGGCCTCGCTTCAAGGCCCTCCTCTGTCATCGGGACCACAGCTTCCTACCCCATTCCCCAGCTCTAGTTCCTGTCCTTTCCAGTTCATTCTCCACACCACTGACAGAGGCATCTGACACAAATACAAGCAGAAGCCATCCCCTCAGCCTACTGAAGAATGTTCACAAATCACAATAATTATGTCCAACTTCTTCAGATAATCTTAGTGTTGGGTTTGGCGTTTTCTTTTCCCAATGGACATTGTTGATATACATTAGAACAGAGGAGTTTTAAAACAGGTTCCTTGGGTTGCGTAGTTTTCTAAGTAAATGATAAATTTCTTGATAGGAAAGGTGGGATTTTACTCATAGACTAAATTGGACAGTCGGTCCTTGGTATTTGTGGGGGATTGGTTCCAGGGCTCCTGCAGATCCCCAAATCTGAGGATGCTCAAGCCCCTTATATAAAGGGCTATGTAGTAAGAACTGCAGAATTGTCTGTCTGTGCAAAATATTTATCTACCAGCTCCTGTCCGCATAGATCGGGGCTTCCCCAAGGCTCAAGGCCACACATACATGAGGTCCAGTGGGTCTCCTGATTCTGAGAAGTCACAGTAGCCTGGGGGTAGAAAGCTAAAGATCAGAGGTGTTGATAAAGTGAGGTCCTGCTGGGTGACACCCACCCAAAGTTGGTCATTGTAACCCTGTCTGGAGTTAAAGGTGGGCTGAGAGTGGGTGAGGCAGGACCAAGGGCTGACCTGTCCATCACCACTAGTTCAAGCTCTTCTGTTTCTAAGAAGAGATGCGGGCACTTCTGTGCCTCATAATGTTCTTCACTTTCAATCACTCACGTGTTCACTTAACAACTATTTATTGACCACCTACCAGGGTTCAGAATTTTGCATTGAGCCTTATGTTAGTCCAAATAACAAGTCCCTAATTCCACTTGCAAAGTCACAAAGAATTAGTCTCTTCCTTATCAGGTTTATGCACGCCATCGAAATGCTGGGTTTCCTGACATTGCCAGTAATGGTTTCAGAAACTCTAGCCTCTGAAATGGGAATCCTGGGGACAGTCTCCGCAATAGGAGACTTTTGATTTGTAATTCCTCTTGGATCCCATTTTCACAGTAATCAACAGTGAATTATCAGAGACTCTGTCTGCTTGGACCACCAAAGAGAACGCTTGTGCCAGGAACACAGAGGATAGAGCCACACCTCTGGGGAGAGGGATAAACATAGTGGTGGGGTTTTTATCCTCTGAGGTTGTGCCAGACTGTCTGAATATGGATATTGTGGCTGTCAGGAGGCCAGCAGTCAGCATGTACTGCATGTATCCTCCAGGTTTGTGCTCACTGATGTGCCAGAGCCTGTTCTCGTGCTCTACCAACGACTTGAGCTGCTTTATCTAAAAATGGATGTAATAATCCCTACTTCACACGGTTGTTAGGAAGAGTCAACGAAGCAACTTCTAGTAAGAGACCAGGACTGAGTCTGGCATACAGTAGGTGCTTAAGACATGTCATTTTCTGCCCTGCTTCCCCATATAGATTTTGGAGTTCAGCATGTGACTGACAATAATCCAGCAGCAGGGTTAGAGGACTGAGTACTGGATTAAGGGACAGATGACCCCAATTGACCCTTATTTTGTACTTCCAGCAATCTCTTGACTTCTCTGAGCCTCCTTTTTTCATCCTTAAATGAGATTATGAATATGTACTTGCCCTGCCTACCTCCCAACATTAGTTTTGTTGAAAATTAAGTGAGGCAATAGACAGGAACGTGCATACAAAGATAAAGGGTTTCACTAGACATCAAACAGAAAGCTTAGCTTTCTTCCTCCTGACCGGTGCTGGCATTGTCATCATGCCCCATGTTTGGGAAAAACAGCCGCTCTGTTCAGTCACCTCTGGAGCACCCTGACTTAACCAGCACGCAATTATATTTTTCATGAACGTTGAGGTCAGTTATGGAACACGGAGCCAACTTGGGACCGAGGTGTAAGTGGGAAGGCAATGCCATATAGATGAAAAGGCTGCAGGAGATTTGTATGTGCAAGCCACCTAGCCCAGGGGGTAGCCTGAGGCCAACATTAACGCATTACTCATATATTATTGCAAATCGTACATTAACACGTTAATTAGTAGTCCGCAATTAATACTGAACCAGAATCTACATTTGAGTCTCTACATTATTCCTGCCAAGCAGTCTGACTCCAGCCTAAGTTTATGATGAGGAACTTACTACCTTTATAGTGCATCCCATATTTGTGTATCTCCTAAAAAGTTTGTTCTGTGCCTTCCACCCTTTCAGCAGTATCCCAAAGTGGTTAAGTACCCGGAGCTCCAGAACCAAACCAGCCAGGCCGAGTCCGTCTCCTCCACCTACTGGCTGTGTGTCCTTGTGAATGACTTACCCTCTGTGTGCCTCAGTTTCCTCATTTGGAATATCAGGATAATAAGAATAATACTTACCTCATAGGGTTGTTATGGGATTAAGTGTATTAATACGGAAAGCACTTAGGACAGTGCCTGGCACATAGGAAGGACTTAGGAAATGCCAGTTAGTATTGTTAGTCTATGATTTATTTTCCCCTTTGTGAAAGTATAAAAGTTGAAGAATAATTAAAGCACATTAAAAGTAAATACACCAGGCAGAGAGATAAATGAGCTGTTTGCATAAACATGAATTAAGAGAGTCACACTCAAAAAAGAATTGTTCCTTGTTGAGAACAGCAAACATCTGGAAGGAATTAAATGGGGGAAGAGGGTGGGTGGTGGTGGTGGTGTGGGCTGAGAACACACTGTGACTGTTGGAAGGAGCTAATTCATTTCTGGGGTGGGTAAATGATCCCAGAAAAGGGAGGCTGCTGTGGGCTTTTACAGCGTGATTTGATGCCCAAAGAGTATTACCCCTCCAAATAATTTCTGTTCTGATTAACCTGGGTAACTGAAATGTCTGTATCATTCCTTTGAGCTAATGCATTGCCTTGAAAAGGCCACTTCCCAAATGCAAATATGCTAACAAAAAATAACCATTTTATATCTGTGAAATTAACAATATGAAAATTTAATACTCAGTGCACTGAGGTTTCACCGAAACTGGCACATTTCAAAATCTGTAATGTACATGTAACTTCTATCATGTAAGTAGAACTTTTTGGGAAGTGATTTGGCTGGAAGTTTTGAGTCATAAAAATGTCTATACCTTTTGATCTACTAATCCAACTTCTGGGAATTTATTGTTAGGAAAGATTTCAAAAGAAGGAGAGACCTTTCTGTATTTCTTTTCCATGACTGAAAAAAAAAAATTCAACAGTAAGAGAATGGATAAATTACAACACATCCTCTAGATGGACTCATGTGGCCATCAAAATCATAATTGTAAATGACAGAGAAGAGGATGGGAAAATGTTTACGAAATAATCATATTAGGTTAAAAAACAAAAACCAGAAATCAAATTTTAAAGATGGGGTAATGCATATGGATGGAGCTAGAAAATGAAAACAAGAAGAAAACCAGTGTGCTTTGTTGGAGGTTGTGGGATTGTGGAAGATTTTTTTTCTTTTATTTGGATTCATATTTACATTGGTTGTGGAATGAACGATAATAAAAGACCCAAATGAACTTTCTGGGGAGGGGTCGCTGATTGTCAGCCATCACCCAATGGGCATGTTTCAGTTCAGTTTCCTGGACAGAGAGGTGGGGTCCTAGAGCTGGTAGGTTCTGAGAGGAAGGGGCCGATAGGCAAGGCCAGGGGCCCCCAAAGTCACAGGGCACCAGTCAGGTCTGAGGACCACCTGAAGAGGAAAGGAGGGACTGGTGGGAACTGGAAGAGAGTGGGAGTAGGGAAATTGCCTCTTCATGATGTCACCTCTGGCAGGCCTGGGCAAATGGAGCCTTACGTCAGTCTTGTGACTTAAATCAAGTTGGTTGCACTGTTTTCTCTTAGTCGCTCACGATCCCAATTTTAAAATGAGAATTGACAAAATTCAGAGTGTCCTCATTATTTCTGATAAGCTGCAGTATCTCTTTGAACTCCAGGGACATCGTGAGCAGAGAGTGACACTACCATATCGGACTTTCTGTTTTCCAACTGCCCTGTCTCTAGGACTTATCAACCAATTTAAGTCAAATACTGGACAAACACACTGGCTTTAAAATCAAATCCTGGCTTATGAAGATTTCTTAAGCAGACAGTTCCTGTGGTTACAGGGGTTGTAATTGGGTCATGGATCTATTTCCCCAGAACCTTTTCTTGTAGTGACAACTCTTTAGTTAACTTTCCAAAATGGTGGAGGAGTGGAGTGAAGTGCTAGACCAGGCAGGAGTCAGGAAGCATGTCTCTGGGCAGATCACTTACACTCCCCTGGCCTCAGTCTCTTCATCTGTAAATTGGGGAAAATTTTCACCAAAGACTGCATAGATGCCAACCCAATGGCAAAAGTCTGAAAAGCCCAAATGAAGCTAAACAGGGCCCAGTTTGGGCCACATTAGTAGAAGTTTCATGCCCAGAATGAAAGAACTGAACCTTCTCCCATACTTTGCCCAGTCTGTCCACTCCTTGGAAAACCACATCTAGATTTAAGGCGTATGTGCAGAAGAGGGCAGCCAGGATGGATGGAGGCGGGGAGCCTAGTCATGAGAGAACAGATGTAGGAGCTGAAGATTTTAAACCAGAAATGTTATTACGTAACAAAGACATGATAGTTGTCTTTGAAATTCCGAGGAGCTGTCTTGTGGAAAAAAATTGCATTTGCTCTCCATGTCCCCAGAGGGCAGGCTCACTGGAGACAAACTACAGGGAGGCAAATTTCCAGACTGAACAGAATGCAGAGTAAGAACTAACTAAAGGTGGAGAGATGGGTATAATCAGAGGCTGGGTGACCACTTGGCAGTGTGATTTTCTTGGAGAATAAAGTGCTGGGGGAGGGAGAAGTTGAGGTGGGGCTCCAAGGCCCCATCTAGCACAATGAGCCTCTGAATCTAATCTGAAATGATTTATCTCCTCCAGAGGGGCCACCATAAATGCTTGTAGTTCCAGAAGCATTGCTGAAGGATTGAGGCAGCTGGTCTTCATGTGCCACAAACACCCTCACAACCAATCTTCCCTCTTCCCAACTTGAGGTTCTGGAAGAGAGCGGTTCTATCTGAATTTTCTCAACTGTTTGAACAAACTGTGTATCGGATTGCCTGTCTCTATCCATTCCAAGATTTCCAAGACAGAATTCCCTCTACGCCACATCTGTCTCACCTCCCAGTCTGCCTCACCCCCACTACGGTTGCCATTTCTCTAGTGTGCGGAGCAGAGAGGGAGATAGCTGTGGACAGCACACAGAAAGCAGACAGCAAGGGTCCCTAAGCATTCCAGCCCCAGTGTACCTGAGTCGGTGCAACCCACGAGCTTCCAGGAGACACTCAATGCCAGATTCTAATGCTTAAGATGCACATCTCTCCCCTTTGCTTGTGAAATAGCTGCATATTACCAAGGAAAGGAACCTCCCCAAGAGGAAAGGCGGGAAAGTCACTGAGATGGGTTGTTTGCCTGCAGAGGGAAATAGGGGATCCAGAAGAAGGGTTGGAGGAGCAAGAGGAGGGAGGATAGCAATATGAAAGTGTGTGCGCCCATCCAGGGGGGCCCTCCTCGCAGCAGGTGAGCATGAGGGAAAGGGTCTCAGAACTCAGAAGGCCAGGAAATAGACAGTGTTGCTTAGAGCTGGGCTGCGTCTGCTGCAGGCATGGTTCCTTCAGGCAGTTCTGGAGTGGACTTGTGGGGAAGCACCCAGGTTCTGGAGCAAATGAGCCCTCTGGCTCCACGACTTACTTGCTGGGTTATCCTGGGCCACACTTTAACAGCTCTAAACTAACCATGAAAGGGGACAATAATGGTACCTGCCTCTTGGACTTGAGAGGATAACCACACACAGTATGGTAGGCTGAGCCACATGAAACTGCGGATATCTGACCATTTCAACACACATAAGTGAACATTTCATATGAATCAACCTCATACATCATTAGAGAAGTACAGTGGTTCCCAAACTAGCCTGCATCTTGGAAGTATTTCTGGCTCTTCTAAAAATTCCCAAAATGCCCAGGTCACACCCAGACCAATTCAATCATAATTTCTGCTGGTGGTACACCTGGCCAGGTCATTCTAATGGGCAGACAATTTTGAGGACCGTTGGCTTATCCCAGCGCTTCGGATCCATTAAGGCACTCAAACACAGCCACCTCTGCTTTCCCTTCATCTATGGTTTATTGAGCACCTACTGCAAGCCACACTTTGGCTAGGCCGGCCTCTTGGGACCCAGGGACCTCCCCAGTGGCGCTCATCTCTCCCCCTCCTCCTCTGCAGTGTCCAGGCCCCGGAGCTCCCCAGATGATCTGAAGGCGTTGACTCGCAATGTGAACCGGCTGAACGAGAGCTTCCGGGACCTGCAGCTAAGGCTGCTGCAGGCTCCGTTGCAGGCAGACCTGACCGAGCAGGTGTGGAAGGTGCAGGATGCCCTGCAGAACCAGTCGGACTCACTGCTGGCACTGGCTGGCGCGGTGCAGCGGCTGGAGGGCGCGCTGTGGGGGCTGCAGGCGCAGGCGGCGCAGACCGAGCAGGCGGTGGCCCTGCTGCGGGACCGCACAGGCCAGCAGAGCGACGCAGCGCAGCTGGAGCTCTACCAGCTGCAGGTGGAGAGCAACCGCAGCCAGCTGCTGCTGGGGCGCCATGCAGGCCTGCTCGACGGGCTGGCGCGCAGGGTGGTCGTCCTGGGCGAGGAGTTGGCCGACGTGGGCGGTGCCCTGCGTGGCCTCAACTACAGCCTGTCCTACGACGTGGCCCTCCACAGCACGCGGCTGCTGGACCTTCAGGGGCTGGTGAATAACGCCAGTGAGGACACACGGCGCATGCGCCTGATGCACGTGGGCATGGAGCTGCAGCTCAAGCAGGAGCTGGCCATGCTTAACACCATCACAGAGGACCTGCGCCTCAAGGACTGGGAGCACTCCATCGCTCTGAGGAACATCTCCCTCGCCAAAGGTATGGAGCCCGCCGTGCCTGCCTGGGCCCCTTCTGCTCAGGCCCTCTCCCTGTGCACCCTCCCCAAGGGCCCAGGACGCCCTTTACCTCCCCATGCTGACTTGACATTGGGAGCCCGTATCTCCTTGATTAAGTCTTCCCTGATAGGACCCGGGAATTTTCTGCCTATACCCATTTCCAGGCCTGCACATGTGCCTGTGAACTCGCACCCAAGAGACTACACTCTGTGTCCACACCCCTAGGCATGAGAAGGGCCAAGGGTGGCTAATGGGAGACTGGGTAGTCAGCTGGGGTGTGCCAGCTGGGGCCTCCAAGGGTTTGGAGCTGGGGAGAACAGCAGGGGTCAGGCGGCAGGCTCACGCTGGGAACAGGGAGGCACTCGTCCCGTGTCATGGTGTTCTGATGGGTAGAGCTATAAGGAGCTGGAATTTCAACCTGGCCTTCCAGGCTGTTATGAAGCCACCGTGTTTCCCCAAAAATACGACCTAGCCAATCAGCTCTAATGTGTCTTTTGGAGCAAAAATTAATATAAGACCCAGTCCTATTTTAATATAAGACCGAGTATAATATAATATAATATAATATAATATAATATAATATAATTAATATAATATAATAATACCGGGGCTTATATAATATAAGACCAAGTCTTATGTTAATTTTTGCTCCAAAATACACCTTAGAGTTGATTGTCCTGCTAGGTCTTATTTTTGGGGAAACAGGGTATATTCATCCAGGTAGATGGACATATTTTATTTAACAATTTGTTGGCTTCATTTATAGCTTTTAAACATAATGGCAAAAAATGGGCAGGCCTCCATTTGTACTCTTGCTTGGGGCCCTTGAACATTAGAGCCTTTAGAACCAACTTCTCTGTCTTGCTTCTGTCTAGTCCCTTCCCCGCCCCCATACCTTCCTGTTGTTGTCCACCCTGCACATCACTTTTCCCACTTCTGTACTTTTCCCACATCACCTCCCATCAGAACCCACCATGGCTCCCAAATTCGGCCAGATTCAGTAAAAACTCCTTAGTGTAACAGCAGACAGTAATAGTACCATTTTGAACACCACCTATGTCAGGTGCGGTGCCCGGGGTATCTCGTGTATTGTGTTGTAAAACAACAAGTGCATTGAGATTCAGGAAGCTGCTCACAGGCTAGGAGATGATGGAGCCAGGATTTGGACCCAGGCGTTACTGATCCCAGAGCTGGTGTGCTTTGCATCATATACCTGGCCCCAGCCTGCCTTCCCCTCTGTTTCCCTAATCCAGGGGTTGCAAACAGAACTGTCTGCAGGGACCAGTGGAACAATGTCAGTGAGTACAGTGACCATGGCGTTGGGGGAGTAGTAGGGGCTATGGCAGATCCCGCCCATTTTGGCCAGGCTTGCAATTGACAAGGTCTTCCCATTTTTCAAGAGAAACTAGAAATGTGGAATGTTCTAGAAATTTTTAATTGTTTAACACTGTGCGCCAAATAAAACACATCTGGGGACCATATATGGTCCAGAGACTGCCAGCTTGCACCCCTTGTCCTGTATAAAGCATCCAGTCCAATGGGACATGACTTGTCACTGCCCCAGAGACATAGCCTGCCTTCCTGCTGTCATAGCTTTACTCCAGCTGTGCCTCTTACTGCAGTTCCTCCTTCTTCCTCTTCCTCCTCCTCATCCAAATCCCAATAATCCTTCAGTTCTCACTCCAACTCACTTCCTCCAAGAACCCTGCTGGCCTCTCTAGCTCACTCAAGTCTCCCTCCTCTGAGCATCTACGTTGATCAGAGTGGAAAGTAGTAGTGATGAAGCCTCCCGTTTGCATAGTTCTTTCCAGTTCACAGAGTAATTTCACGTACATTATTTTGTTTTACAGTGGGTCCTCATGACCAGCTGGGAGGTTGGTGGAAGGCAGGTTTCATTGTTGAGGGCGGGGTAGGATTCTTGCAGAAAAACAATTGAGGCTCCAGAAGGAAATAGCTGATTTACTCAAGGCTACACAGCTGGTAATGATCTGACTCAGGACTTTTGTTTTCAGCAGCTTTAATAAGGCATAATTTATATGCTGTAAGAGTCACCCATTGAAGTGTACAATTCAGTGATCAAGCCAGGACTTTCAGCCCAATGCCCAGTGCTCATCCTGCTACACCACAGTCCACCCCCATCTGTTCACCCCTGTGTTCCCCGGCACCTAACAATGCAATACGTGTAACTGGAACTCAATGAATATTTGTGGAACAATCGTTAAATCCTGAACATGGACAATCAGAAAAAATTGGTTTTCTTGTCCTGGGTCATTTTGGATTTTTACCTCTCAGAAGTCAAAGGAGGGCTGGAGGCAGAATTTCTTCTTTCAAGTCTACACCACTGGGATCTTAGCTTTTCCCATCTTCTCTTTTCCTTGACCTCCCCTGCCCATAGCAGCTCTGCCCATTATTTAGTAATAATAGCAGCTCTACCAAATCATGACCTACTATGAGCCAGATATTTTGTCAACATTAATTCTCTAAATTCTCATTAATTCTCTAAATTAATTGTCCAAGACATTGAAGACCACTAATTCTTACATCCTGCAAAAATGTATTAGTGTCCCCATTTTATAGATAAGAAACTTGAATAACTTTGCCACTGTTTCTTATGCAATTGACAAGTGGCAAAGTCAAGGTCTGAAAAGTGAGTCTTTCTGGCTCAAAAGCCATGTTCTTATCGCTGACCATCCTGCTTTCCAAGTGAAGAGATACCAGCTATGAACAATGAAGAGAGTAGGGTCCATAGTCCCTTGGACTCCATTCCTATATTTGGGGGTAGTCTCTCCCAGGCTCTCCCCACTTCCTTCCTCTTCTGGTCAACAAACATCACCATGTTTCCTCCTGGTACCTCATCCTGGGCCTCACTGAACATTTCACATCCTGGATCTTTAATTTCCAAGTCCACCCTCCTTGGCTCGAACTGAAACTGCTCTGGGCCATTCATTTGTCAAGGTTCTTCCAGTGGAATCCTCCAAGTAGTCTTTCTTTCACACTCAATTGCCTTGAACTGAAAGTTTCATCTCAGGCCTGCCTTCCAGTCTTCAAGCTCTGCATTCTTGATGAGCTGCTGGTTCTTCAGAAGTGACCACCACTCTGCCCCTCTAGTTCCCAGGATCACCACTGCATCTAGTACCTCCCTTTCCCACCTCTCTCTCCCATGGTTGCCAACTGGTATGAGTAAAGAGAGTTCTGTTTGGCATATCCAAATGTAACTACCATTCAACTTGAATGAGATAAAACTCTCTACCCTGGCTTTTGGATAAGGAATGTTTTACCAGATAGCATTCATACATTTATGTACTGCTGTCTAGAGTGACCTTTCTGCCCTAGCATTGTCCAGTTCCTCTCTTAGTCTTTACACACACACACACACACACACACACACACACACACTTTGCCCTTTCTTGGCTCCGAATCCACAAATACTCAGCTATGTATATTTTTCAAATATGAGCTTATTTATGTTATTCTTGAGCTTGACTCCGAATGGTTTTCATTCTCTGGCTTTGTTATAGTTTTCTATGAATTTTGTCTCCAGTTTGTCTTTTGTGTACATTCCCAGCAGTGCTTTCTGTTTTCTGATTTGGGTTTTCAATCAGGTCTGTTGAACTCTGTCTGTGGCTTTGAAAGCAGCAGAAAACTTAGATGATCAGAGAGAGGAGGCATACCCGGAGGGGAAAGGTAACCAGAGAGGGGAGGAATACAAGGAGGGAGAAAGGTATCCAGAGAGGAGAGGCATGTCTGGAGGGGGGAAGGTGTGAGCAAAGGCCTGAAGGCAGAACTCTCCAGCCATATTCCGAGTGTCTGCTAGATGGTCGTTTATAGACTCACAGAACATTAGAGCGATAATAGATCTCTGAAATCATCTTGTCCATGCCTCTCGTTTTGTAGTTGAGGACCCTGAGGCTCAGAGATTTGGCCAAGTCCGATCTCCAGGCAGTGGCCCAGCTGGGACTAGAAAGCACATCTCTCAATTCATGAAAACAAGTTGGCAAAGCCAATTTATCTGTGGGCTACATTTTTGAGAAAAAATGCCATCTAGTAGATTAGAGATTCCAGTTCAACAAACGTTTATAAAGGGCTGGTGTAATGTTGTGGAGTCTTGGATTCCAGGCTCAAACGTTGGGACTTTGGCCTCTAGTGAACAGGGATATGATGGAGGTATGGAGCATCTCTAATGAGAGCAACATGTTAATAGTGTTTCTCCTCAACCAGAGATTGGTAACCATGAGCTGGGCAGTGGCTCCCTGGGTGGGATGTATGGCACTCTGTCATTTCACTTTCCACATCTCATTCTGCTGGGAAGGAAGGAGAGAGCATGCTGTGGAAATTAGCAATTGCACCCAGCCTTGCCCACCACCCTGTTTGCCCTTGAGTCTCAGAGGAAAGCTGACCTGGAAGGCCAGGGCCGCCCTCTGGGCCCCAGTTTTCTCAGCAGTGAAATGGGGCTGACGATCCCTGCCCTGTGTATAGGCTCAGGGTAGTGGAGAGGATGCTGGAATGAGGGACGTGAGAGAGCTTGCAAACGGGTAAAGGTAATAGAGTCCAGTGCCTCCATGACATCAGGAAAAAGTAATTACTAGAGTAATTAATTCAGGGACTCCACCTCTGTCAGCCACCCAGGGATAAGCATGATTCTGGGAGTGGTGTTTACATTACGATTTTGGTCACTGTTTTGCTGGCCTCAGGCCCACTTCATCAGCTATCAAGAGAATTTGTTCTTGGCAGGTCACTGTCTAGATTCCAGCACACATGCGTCCCCCACCCCATCACTAGTTCCAGGATCTGGGAAGAGAGAACGGATTGCTTTTCCCTCCCTGTGGGCTGGTTCCCAGAAGAATCCTGGTATTTCTCCCAAATGCTGGGTCACATATCCTTTGTTCTGTTCTGAAGATGCTTCCAGCTGGAGCAGCTCATGGGCAGTCTGGGCCAGGGCAGAACTGCCCTGGGAGCAGCATGGTGGAGTGGGCTAGACTGGGGGACAGGCTTTGAGAGGGGACCCCGGGTACAGAGGTCCCACTCCCCGTTCCCCCTCTAGGAGGTGGGTAGGAAGGAGAAGCTGGCACACCAGACCAGAAGCACAGTGGAGGGGGTTCTGGGGCTGTTTTCATGATTGAGAAGAAATAGACCCTGCTCTCCTAATCCCGGCCCACCTCTATACTCTGGCCTAGTCCAGTGGTAGAAAAGATAAGAAAGTGATAGTGTACAAAGCTAAGTTAAAAAGTTGATCTGGGTACCACTGACACCATAACGGCTTCTATGACTGCCTAGAAGTCATTCTTTGAATCTCTATGTGTGACAGGTGTTGTGTGAGGCTCAGAGCCGCAGAGAGGGGGGCTCCAGACCTATAGAGAGGCCTGTTCTCCTTGGGGTCCACAGTTCAAGGTGAGTGATAGTGCCCCACGAGTGGGCACAGGATGGCTTGACCAGGCTCAGGGGTGTCCTCCATGGGGAGTTTGTGAACAATGATGGTTCTTTCCCATGATTTGGGGGGCTCTGTCCCGGTGCCCTAAGAGATCAGAAGGATGTGCATGAAGGTGAGCTCCAGGGCTAAGAGGGACAGGGCGCTTAGAAAGGAAAGGATTTGGGGACACCACGAGAAGAGTGTTTCTGCTGATGTGGAAGAGAGTTAGTTGGTGTCCAGAAGCATCCGACTGCTACGTTTGCAGAAGGGATCATTTGGGAATGACCTGCAGGGGTCTCCAGCAGAGGGCGCCATGGCACATTGTCCTGAACGGGGCTCTGAGTTCATTTGATGCTGAATAGGATTAATCCACAGCAATGCTCACAGTGCATTGAAGACAAAGACGAGATAAAGAGGTCTCTAAACAGGCTGGGAACGGATACTTAATGAGCTTGGTGGCAGTGAGGAAGGAGGTAGAGACATGACACAAGAATCGCCTCAATGACAAGCGCCTTGCAGTGTAACGGTGGGAAGGGCAGAGGAAAGGGAGGAGTCACACAGAGCAAGCTTGAGGTTTTTAGCCTGGATTCCTGCGAGAATGACAAAAAGTCAGATCCCAGGAGTGCATTACCCACAGGCAGCAATGATTTGAAGAAAAGCTTGGTCCTCAGAGTTCCGGGCAGCCTGGCCCCACGAGACTCAGAACGGCCACACTGTATGTTCCTCTGAGTCGGGCAGGGCAGTACCTCTTGAGGACACGACTAAGGCTTGGAAATTAGCACCCACCTTTACTGCTCACCCCAACTTTTTCCCAGTTAACCTCTAGTGAAGGCGGCCCCCTAACACCTTATTTGTGTCCTTAAACAATGTCCACGCGTAGGATGTTTTTCAGACCAAGCTTGGCAGGAAGACTTCAGGTGCAGCTTAGAATCCCCATACACAGTCATCCAGGAATTGTTCCAATGAAGCATTATGAAAAGTGAGGTACAGATAGGTGGTCAAGGATGGCCTTGCTACTCAGAGGTTACCAAGCCCCTTTATATCCAGATGGCATTTAATCCACTTACTCCTCACTACAAATGCCCGAGGAAGGAATTTTTACTTAGATTTTATAGAACCAGGACCTGAACTCAAGATGCTCCATATCCATATTCAACCCCCACTCTCCAAACGATAGCTGCCATCCTGATGCCCCACTATCAGGGCCATTCCGCTGGGTATCATCCTCCCCTTGCAAGAATTACTCTTGGGAAGATCCATACATTGAGTCACACCGGAATCAGAGCAAATAAGACAAATTGGAGTGTGTGGTTCATGGTATGCTTAACTTGCTCAATTCCTGGAGAGCTTTGTTCCCCATGGGGAGACATGGAGGGGGCAGAGGAGCATGAAAAGGGGTGGGGGATACTGGGGACGGAAGGTCCAACACAGTGGCAGCTCATGGAATGCAGAGATACAGGCACCTCTCTTGGTTCCCTTTCTGCAGCCTCGCCCTGGCCGGGAGATTGCTGGCATGGGAGTTGGGGGACGATGTGCTTCTTCACTCTGTCTTTCCTTTGCTGTATAATCTTAGGTGTGTTCCAAACAGGCTCTGTGTCTCAACCTTGTCACCTGAAAACTGGGATCAATATGGCCAGTCTGCCTTTGCTTTTTTTCATAGAAAACAGGAAGATGGCTTCAAAACCTGCCAGTCCTCCTTAAATGATTTGTGTAACTTTGCATTTTTAAATTGTTGATTACTTTTTCTCTGTGCATGTGCCATTGAATTATTAAACAGCTGTCAACTTTGATGTGGGCCTGGGGACAGTGCCAACTTTTGTCATGTATCAGTACATCTTGATCTTGGCCTCCTGGTTGTTTTGTGTGTATTAACACACACTGATCTCATATACTCATTCATTCATCAAATATTTACTGTGCAAAACATTACTGCTATGCTGTGAGTATACATGTTTTGGTTTCCTAGGGCTGCCATAACAAAGTACCACAAAGTTGGTGGCTTAAAACAACAGAAATTTATTCTCTCACAGTTCTGGAGGCTGTAGGTCTGAAATCAAGGGGTCCATACTCCCTCTGAAAGCTCGAGGATGCTTCTTGGCCTCTTCCAAACTTTTGATGTTGCCAGCATCCTTGGCATTCCTTGGCTTGTAGACACATCACTCCAATATCTGCCTCCATCACCACATGGGATTCCCCTCATGTGTCTATCTGTGCTTCCTCTTCTTTTTTTTACCCCCCTTTTTCCACCTCCCCCTCCCCTTCCGGTTCAAGCCATTGTTTCTCAGTCTAGTGTGTAGGACACAGCTCCCTGGCCCATGCAGGTATTATGAGCCCTGCGCTCCCCCCGGCTGAGGCAGTTGGCGGCGACCTCGGCGTTAGGAACATGGTGCCCCAACCACCTGAGCCACCAGCCCGGCCCACTTCCTTTTCTTATAATGACACCAGTCATTGGGTTAGGGCCCGCTCTACTCAAGAATGACCTTATGTTAACTAATTACATCTGCAAAGATTCTATTTCCAAATAAGGTTATATTCTGAGATTCTGGGTAGACACGAGTTTTGGGGGAACACTCTTCAATAGTGCAGTACAGTTTGGCATTTTCCTTGGTTCTCTTTTTCTCTCACGAAGCAGCAAGAGTGGAGAGCTTAGAGTCTGGATCTTCACAGCTGGAATAAGGATGACAAGGATGTAGCCCCGTCTCAGGGAGCTGGCAATGTTGTTAGGAAAGAGAGAACATGTACACCTATGACTACAGGACAAGGCGGTGTGAGTTAAATGTCAAATGGCACTAAGTACATATGTTCAAACACGCCATGCCCACTTCCAGCCAGAATGATGGATCAGAGAATGTTTGGCCAATAAGGTGGTAATGAACGTCCTCAGGTGGTGGGGAGCAGGTAGCTATAGCAGACTGACTCCGCAGCTCACCGCCTGGGAACAGCAGGCTGCAGTGGGGAGAAGGTTTGGTTTGCATTCTGGGAATGGCAAGATGTCTAGGGTGATGAGTGACGCAGAGTGACCGAGGACCAGACAGCCTGGAGTTGGAACCCTAGCCCCTTCACTTGCTGGCTGGTTGTGTGGCTTCAGATGAGTAACTTCAATACCCAGTGTTGTTGCAGGGACTGAATCCAATCACAGACCTCTAGAATTCCTGCCGTGCTGGAGTCTCACCCTGGAAGGAAACCCCACTCAGGAGCACTTAGAAACCCCTTCTTTCATTCAGGTGCTTCAGCCAGAAATCTGAACACGATCCTGGCTGCCTCCTCTGCCTTCACCTACATTTAGACAAGGTCTGTCTCTCCTACTTCCAACCAGCTGCTCACATCCCTCCCGACCACCACATCCCTAATTCAGGGCTCCAGCACCTCTCACCTGGGGTGCAGCCTCCTCCTTGGCCTTTCTTCTCTGCTTTCCCCGCTGTTCTGATCCATTTTCCAACACCGCAGCCTGTGTGATCTTCCTTGTGTGCAAATCTGATCACGCTCTTCTCTCAGTCCCCTCCTATGGGGTCTGGGCCCTCAGGGTCAAGTCCAGCACTTAGACTGGACTTTCAGGACCCTCCACTTTCTCACCATTCTCATCCCATTATGTTCCCTCAGCTTCTGCCATTATGGCTCACATATGTCTTTCTTTAAGCTCTTATAGGGGCTGTTCACTCTGCCCACTGTCACTCTGTCTTAGTCTGTTCAGGCTGCTTTAACAACATACCACAGACTGGGTGGCTTATTTCCTTCTCAGAGTTCCAGAGGCTGGAAGTCTGAGATCAGGCTGCTGGCATGATTAGGTTCTGGTGAGAGCCCTCTTTCTGGTTTGCAGACAGCTGCCTTCTTGCTGTGTCCTCATGTGGCAGAGAAGACATGCTCACCAGCGAGAGAAAGGGAGGGAGGGAGAGAAATCTCTGGTGTCTCTTCTTACAAGGGCACTTATCCCATCAGGAGAGCTCCACCCTTATGACTTTAACCCTAATTACCTCCCAAAGTCCCCACCTCCAAATACCATCACACTGGTGGGGGGTGGGGGGGGGCAGAACTTCAACATATGCATTTAGGGGACACACAAACATTCAGTTCATCACACACTCTTACTCCTCCCTTTGCTTAGTCACCTTCTATCCTGCCTTGAGATTTCCCTTTGGATATTACTTCTTCTAGAAAGCTTTCCCTGATTCCCCTACCACATACCCACAAGACTAGGCAAGGTGGAGCCCTGGCTGCTTCTAAAGCATCATGCTGACCCTTCCTCTCTCTAGAAGGGAGTTTGTGTTTCCTCTGCAGGCGGCCTGCTCCAGAAAGCCACCTTCTAACCTGGGTGCTGTTTATAATCCTTTCAGGACCACCTGGCCCCAAAGGTGATCAGGGTGACGAAGGGAAGGAAGGCGAGCCTGGAATCCCTGGATTGCCTGGACTTCGAGGTAATGGGGAGAGTCCTGGGAGGGACCTGGGCCCACCAAGAAGGGGAGGGGCTCCCCATCCATCCCCGACCCTCTGCTTTCTCATTGGTATCAGAGGTGGGGTTCCCTGGAAGAATACCCAGTCATAGCAGCCTCAAATGCGCTGTTCTGTTCAGAGACTGATAGGTTGTTGGTGTAACAATAGGGTGGAGCAAATGCTTTTCCATAGAAAGTACTAGGATTTGAAGGAAAGGGGTGTGTGAGAGGCTCACTGCTCCCTTAAGCCACTTTCCACCCCAGGAGTCAGGGTCCATGTGACCAGGGCCTTCAGAAGGAATTGAGGGTGTCCTGCCATCTGGACCAACCCTCCAATTAGGCTGTGCACCCCCATCCCTTAGTGTTTCCTGAATCACCAGGCACTTGATGCCCCCACCTCCTGTTGCACCCGCACAGGTCAATACACACCTTCCCCTCTCCTAACTTCCCCATCCTGCTACACGCGCTAGTGACAGCCCTGAAGATCCAGTGGCTGGTGGGAGGGTACTTTTTGGGCTTCTGGAAAGAGCCCTCACTTAATGTCGTCAATAGGTTCTGTGACTTTAAGCAAAACAATGTAAAACAAAAACCAATTGGATCATAGGCTAATTGATACAAACAAGCATTAAGCTCCCATGGTATCTCAATGTTATAATGAAACGGCGCTGAATGAAACATTATTCTAGGAACTGCTGTATATTCTTCCACTCATTGCCTGGGGAAATTCCTGTTCCGTTACTTTATCACACTTTGCATCCCAGTCTGTCCGTTCCTGAGCCTCTACTGTGAACAACATTTTTCTAAGCGAGTACAGAGTCTTCTGATTAATGTAAGAAAAAGAGAAGTTTATCAGGGAAAAGCTGTCTACTTACTTATATTAGGAATCATACCTCCAAATCATCTCCTTCCTAAATCTCTGAGGAGGTTGCGAACAGGACAGGAAGCGGAGGCTGGCAGAGGGAGAGCCCGCAGCCTAGCCTCCACTCCTTGCTTCCCCCTCTCAGGGGAGCTCCCTAAATTCAAAATTGAGGATGCCCAAGGGTTCTCAGTGCCGTGAAACCCCTTTTTGTGCCTTAGTAAATTATAGGATGTGCCCTGGGCACTTCCTACACTAGATCCATAGTTCTGCAGCAAAAGGGCTCTTGGACTCTGCAAACATTGTGTTAGGGAGGGGAAAAAAAATTAAGCTCTTCTCTGAGGTCCTGCCACCCTCTTGGGGCTACCCATCCTCTCGAAGACTAACTAGTGAGAGACAGTTTTTCCATGTCCCAGAAAAAGCCCAAAGAAAACCAAATAACAGTCAAAGCAGGAAAGAACAATCAGTTAATTAAGGCTGCTCTGTTCTGCAGAGATAACTGTGGGCTTAGGTCAGGCCCCTGGGGGCCCAGGCCCGGGTGAAAGCATTTGTTGATTCTGGCTCTCCCTGGTGATATAGCCATGGCTGTGGGGTCTCATTTTCAGGAGCCCTGGTAGTCGGCCATCCATCCCATTTACTGACTTCCTCTCTCCTCCTCAGCCTATGATCCCCATTTCTAGACTTTCCTGTGTTTACCACAAGGAAGGGACCTTTTTTGTTTTTGTTTTTTTCCTTAAATAGGATGGGGAGCTAGTTCATCTTCCTCCCACCCTAAGTTCCAGTAAGCCCTTTCCATCAGCGTGAGATGAAGCTGACTGACCATGGTCTTAGTTCAGAAAGACCAGGGCTCAGATCCTGCCTCCAACACCCTCTGCTGTGTGACAGGTTACTTAATCTTTGGGCCTCAGTTTTCTCATTTGTAACACAGGTGAAATAATACCTCAGTTTAGTGTGAAAATTAAATTAGATACTTTTAGATAAAGCATCCAGAACAGTGCCTGACACATAGAAAATGCTCCCCCAAAATGTTTGCCAAATCTAAATCTCCAGTACAGCTAGAGGTAAAGGGACATCTCCCAAATGGGGTTGACACCACCACCATCACTCACAATACAATTGGATCTTTGGTGGGGAGGGACCCAGCCTAACTAGATAAAAGGTGCTGATGGGAAAGGTTTGTGCTGACTTTTGGGACACTTAAAGATGCTTTTGCAGCATCTTTAAATTACCTGAGAAGAATCAGGAAACGAAGGTAATGGGAGGATGTACAGTTGAGGTCGACTGCTGAGCCAGACAATGACCGCTAAGGGCCCTTCCAGTTCTGTGTCTCAGGCTCCCCAATTTGTCTCTTGTCTCCCCAGGTCTGCCAGGAGAGAGAGGAACCCCAGGACTGCCCGGCCCCAAGGGTGATGATGGGAAGCCAGGAGCCATAGGAGCCATGGGCATGCGTGGGTTCAAAGGTAATACTAAATCTCAGGGCGCCCTGGCTCCCTGCCAGCCCCTGGGCACCAGCACGGGCATTGGAGTCAGTGGACTGGCTTCAAATTCTGGCTATGCCACTGACTGGCTGAGTGACCTTGAGCAAGTGGCTGAATGACCTTGAGCAAGCCACTTCATCTCATCGTTCACCATCGGTGTCTTTATCCCAAAACTAGCAATCCCCATGATACCATATTTCACAGGGCTGTCGGGAGGATTAAACGGGATGTACAGGTGTGAAAACACTTTCTAAACTCTAAAGTGCTGCAGAAGCTCAAGGAGGAATCAGTGTTCCCACTGGGTGCAGCTCAGAGGAAGCCAAGCCAGGAGAGTGGGCCTGCGGGAGAAATACAGAGGCTGCAGACCCAGGAGAGCCACCGCCTCCCAGGACGGCCAGAGCCTCACAGTGCCTCATATTCTTTTAATTCCCCAAATAGTTCAAACTTTAATCAGTTCTCAGCTTTACATTGCCAAGAGTGTTTCTTCTGATTTGTTTTTCTTTCCTATTGATAGTCCCCTTGTTTTTTAAGGGAGCCCATTTTATAGTCAGTCCCCATCTTTCCGCGTGCATTTCAAGGGCAGCTCAACCTCCTCTCATCATTGCAGAAGAAGCTGAGGAAATCCGACGCTCTTTCTCCAGGCATGGCCTTCACACTTGTTAAAATCAAATCTAAGAAAAACCTATTATTAATCCTTCTTACCTCATGTCCAGGATGGTCTCTTAACCTTGCATCCCTGGGAATTTTATTCTACTTTCTGGTTGGTGATGAAACAAGCTGAAGTTTTTCTTCCTTTGATGAGCCACATGTTTAAAAACTGATTTTAAAACAGATGACAAACGCAGCACATGCTTGTTGAAAAACTTTAACAACATAGGAGTGTAGAAAATGTAAAGCAAAAAGTGAGCCCTCTCCTCTTCTGTCCCTTAAGCTCTTACTCTTTAGAAGAATTACTGTAAACAGTTTGGAGCATATCCTGCCAGATCTTTTTCTCAGCACACTCATATTTACAGGTAGTATGGTTGCCTTTGTTTTTTCCGAAACTTGGATCGCGCTTGGCGTCCTCCCCTGGAACTTGCTGGCTTGCTTTTTTTCACCAGACAATATGCCATGGGCTTTTCATTTGCAGATATCTTCCTGGAGGTACTTGGAATAGAATTCCCTAGTCATCTGAATGCCTACTTTAGTGGTGTCAGGACCTACTACTTCCTTGTAGAGTGAGATGCTAACTGGGAAAAGAGTTCTTTTAACCACATCCTGCAAAGGAAATTCCACAATTCCCTGGGAACTCTCCCTTATGTTTTATAGCCTCCGCCGCTGGTAAATCTGCCTGACATATAACCTGCGTCTCTCCCTATGTAACTGAAGACCCTGACTCCTTTTCTATCCGTGTGCTTATTAGAGCAAACGTGAATGTGAACTTCTAAAACCTTGACTATTTAATAGGAATACCTTTGCTTTGTCTCCTTCCTGCTGAATACCATGTAGTCCTTTAGTCTGTGCAGGTCTGCTGTCTAGGCATTAATGAGGAGGGGAGGGGAAGAAACCTCTCAGCGGGGCCCATCCTCCTTCCCGGGGTGACCAGAACAGGCAGCATAACTGCTCAAGCTCTTCTCTTTCCTGCTGTGCCCTCCACTGCTGCAAGTTCCTGCTTGAGGTTCTCTCTGGTCTTGGGTTAATAAGTCTCCTGCAGATAAAACTTTGTTGAGCATTAGAATTTATTTCCATTTCTAATGCCAGTTTTTCTCCTCTGTTTCAGGTGACCGAGGCCCGAAAGGAGAGAAAGGAGAGAAAGGAGACAGAGCAGGAGATGCCAGTAAGAAACTTCTGTTGGGGGTCACTGGATTCTGTGGGAGACTGAGCTGTGTCAGCATAGGTGTAGCTCTGTTGCCCAAGTAGCCTCACAGGTGTGGGGGTCCAGAAGCTGGATCCGTGGGCCAAGGCTTTAGTGTCAAAGGAGCCTCTTACCTGCTTCAGGGCTCTGCTGGTCCAACAAGAGATGTAGTCTTACTCCAGGGGCACAGACTACATTTCCAGACATGGTCTCAGCCCAGGGGGTTGTGTAGAAGGATCTGAAGGCAAACTGCCTGTGCTCCCTTCCAGCTGCCTCACAAAGCTAGCTGTAGCATCTCTGTGCCTCAGTTTTCTCATCTATAGAATGGGGATAAGAAGGATCATTGTGAGCATTAAATGAGTTAATACACATAAAGTGCTTATTACAGTTGCCTGGACTGTGGTTAGGACTCCGTAAGTGTTCGTTGTTATTATTCTATGTAATACATCAATTCAGACCTACTTCCTAAATTCATCGGAGATGCTTGCTAAAATTCAGTTACTGACCTTCCCCGGGTACCTACATGGGGAAAGGTGTAGAGGCAAAGCAGAATGCCTTTGGTCTTCCTCCTCTGCCTCTAACTGAGCAGAGAAGGGAGAGATCACAGTATCTGGCAGACCACCAAGTCTAGGAAGGGATATCTTTCTGACAGGCATCCTTCCTAAGATGGGAAAGCCAGTGTCGTTAGTTAACACTCTTTTCTAGGGTTTCTTGTCCCCCTGCCCCAAAGGGCTACATGTAGAACCTTGGGGAAATTGCCAGAAAAGAATGAATCTCTTAGCCAGATCTAAGTGAATAGCATCTCCTAACCAAGTTGCCGAAAGTATACCAGCATCTAGTATGTGCTGGGTTCTGAAATGCTGCCACCCTGTGTGAGGCATAAACAGATTATCGTCTTCCAGGGTATCTGTGCTCTGGTCTTGGCTCTCTTACAGAGACTGGCCTGGGGAAGAGCACCTTCCTCCAGGTTCTGCTGTAGACACTCAGGGACCTGGAGCTTGGCAGATTCATACTTTGGACCCAGATCGAGGGTTTCCCTAGGGCTGATCTTCTTTGGTTTCAGTGGGTCCTTAAAATGACACTTTTATCCCAGTCATGCCGGACCTGAAGGAGACCTCACTCCTGAGTAGGGTCACTCTGGGGTCTCCTGAAACTGTAACTTGCCTTCCCTTTCCTTAGCCTTGCCCTTTCCAGGGGCAGTGATTAAAGATCAAACTGGGAGAATGTACATAAGAGCATTTTCTCACCCTAAAGTGATGGACGTACCTGAGGACAAGGTATACCTATGCTTCCTCTGGACTCCACATGCCCACCTCACCTGAGATGCTGTGATCCACAAAGCAATATGTATATGCTTTACAGTCTTTCTAGCATTCTCCAGAGTCCCTTTCAAGGGCAGCCAAAGACTAAACTAGGAGTGTCCCAGCTAGATGAGGAGATCTGTTGGACCCTGCAGGAGCCAAAAGGAAAGTTTTGATGGCAAAGAAAGGGAGTCTGGATAGGATCTAGGACATCTGTGACATATCCGAGTCACATTTATGAATTGGGCTGGGCACCATACTTTGTCTTTGGGTTGCTGCCTTCTCCTGCTCTCTTTGTTGATTGCGCTCTGATGGCATGCTGCCAAGGTAGCCGAGAAGGACTGTGGCATTTAGCTGTGTGAAGTAAACAGTTCCTGATGGGGTGGCAGGAAGGGAGGCGCTGTGGAAAGATGACCTTTAGAGGGAGATCAGAAACACCGCCCACGTACCAGAGGGGTGCTTGTCAGGAACTCTTTGGCAACTGTTCTTCAGTCAATGTGAGAGGAGAGGGGAGGTCTGTGCAAGCTGAGCCTGGGGAGAGGTGGTGGTCATCAGTCACCATTAATCCCAAGGATGCTTTCATCACTGTTTCACTTGCCTGTTTGGGCCCAGCCGGCTGGATTCTGCACTTGGATTGAGTTCTGAGGCTGGGGGCACAGTATGCAAGGTGGGAGCTAAGCCACAGTGGTGTGGAGCTCTCCCAGGCATGGGTGGGGAGCTTGGGGGAAAGGCATCTAATCCACTTGGCCCTGGAGACTATTGACGACCGGAAGAAGCTGATGTAAGCTCTGGACAGCCCTTCCTCAGGGACTGCTGGCATTTTTTCCTGCCCTGAGGAGGCTACACCCTCAGTGGAGCCCAGAGGTCAGACAACAGCCCTTGCACAAAGCTCGAAGCTTCTCCTTCCTGCCCCCTGACAAGATCCAAAGATGTCACCACTGGCGATGGACTGAAGAACTAAGGTGGCTCAGCAGAGATAGCTCCATCAAAGGGAGGTTTTCTACGCATGTGGAGAAACAGAGGAGACATGCAGGAATTGTAGAACAGCAAAACCGGAGGCCTGGCCTCCGTCTCCTGTTTTCAGAGGCCCCGAGTAGAGAGCTGACTCTCCCAAGGCAAGGGCAGAGGCAGAACCGAAGACGTAGGCCTCTGACTTCTCTGATTCTGGAATGAGAACTTCAGCCCCTGGTCTTGAAGAGTAGAGTTGGGCTCCTTAAAACCCCTAGCGATTCCATAACCTGGAGGTACGGATTTAAGCGTGTTAGGCTGAAAGGGAGAGGGAGGCTGGGCATTGCAGCAATGCAGGGCTGAGAGCTGTGCCTTCTCACGGCCTCCACTCCCTGGCTTGCCTCTGACCACGTCACACCCACGCTGTGTTCAGACGCCTGGTTAAGTTTCCAAGGAACTCCAGTCCCAGAGGCATTAACTGGATCCCTGGGACTGAGGCTCTGAGGAGGAAGCCGAGGATCGTCTTTCAGAAAAGTGCAGAAATTGGGACCCATGCTGAGTGCCCGCTTCCGTGGGCAAGGGGTGGGGCGGTGTTCTTAGTCATTCCCTGGGCCCAGGACAACCCCACTGTGAGAGCTAATGCACAGGAAGAAGGAGGTCTCCGCACCAGAATGCTACCTTCCTTCGAAAAGGAATACATTGGAGGAGGGACCCTCTGGTAACGCAGCTGGTGCTCCGTCCATGGAATCCCTACCAAACACCTCCCACCTTTAGCGGCACAAACCTCAAGTTCCAGCAGGTGGAGATGTTACTACGTGAAAGGGTAGATGAGACACGTCAGATAGATACCCCTCAGGTCAGAATGGGAGATTGGGGGCTCCTTCAAAGAAGGCATTCTATAGAGAAGACTGCACAGTACCCCAAGTTTTAAGTCAACATTACAGTACTTTTTACAAGATCTTGTAATTGTTTATCCATGTTTTGGTCTGGAGTCACAGGATTTTAAAGTTGGGTGGAGTTTCAGATCAACCCCTCTCCCACTCCCAAGCCTACCCCACCTCACCAGTTCATTCAACAGGGGCACAGAGAGCTGGAGAGACTTCCCACAGTCCCAGGGCTAGGTCATGGCCAAACTGAGTCTAGAATCCAGATCTGATTTCTGCTTGATGAGTTGATGAGAGGTAAAGGGTTTTTTTGTTGTTGTTTTGTTTTGTTTTGTTTTGTTTTGTTTTGTTTTGTTTTGTTTTGTTTTTCAGGCAAGGGTGATATCAGTTATTTTGTTACATGTTTGGTTTTTGGGAGTTTGGCGGGGGTGGAGAAGAGGAAGTTCCATACACACATCTCAAGATAGAAAGATGTTTGTTTTACCCTCTTATATGGTCCATTTGCAAGAAAAATAAATGGTATTTTTGCAGCTAGGGGGTGGGTAAAGGATCCAGTTTTGTTTAAGCCCCACAGCATGAATTTAAAGCAGGATATAAGTTCAGATTGTTTAAAAAGTTTTCCTCAATTTGGTTTCACATGGAGAAAAATATGCAGAATACCCAGCGGTCAATTCTAAGCCAATGTGTGTTGATAGTTATCAGTGGCATCTCAGAATACTTGAAAAACGTTCAACATCTTGTGCATGTTTTTAGTATTTAGGGAAGTAAATTGGGGAGGGGGCAGTGGGCTCCCCAATGTGCAGTATAAGCTCAAAATAAATTATCAGGATGGTGACTTCTAGACAGTTGTTTTTGTTTTTTCTTCCCCCTAGCTGCTGAGATATTTCTGTTTCAGAATAAGGGTGCAAAGAGAATCCTTTGGAGTCCATGAATTCCCTTCGTCTGCTCCTTGCACCTACAGTTGGCTGCAAGCAGTGGCCCCAGGAATCTGTTCAGGATGACGTAACACCGGAAGTTAGCATTCTTTCAGGCAGGGAGAGCGACAGACAGTCCCTGGACCTTTTATTTCCAATTATATTTCTTTACTCACTTCACCGCACATACAAAAGTTCAGACCATTAAGTTTGCAAACTTAATTGTCCTCCATTCGTACATCCTTAATTCCTCATACAACTTTAATACCCCAGCAACAACATGATTTCAAAGTAAACCACACCTCTAAGAAAAATTAACCACTCACATAATACTGTCAACAAACTTGTACCTGGCACTACAGGGGGAAGTTTCTGTGTACATTATTTCACTTACTTCTCACAGTAATATTCAGGAGGCATGCTTGTGTGCATGGGAGAGAGAGGAGGAAAGCTGGAGGAAGAGGATAAGGAAATCTGCCATAAGTCACCAGAGTTCCTAAGGGACAGAACCAGGACACAGATCCGGTCTGTCTGGCCTGGATTCCTTTCGCTACCATCTCAGATCGTCTTTTATTCTTCTGACCTTTGACAGCCTGGGATCCTCCTGGACCACTCTGTCTGTTCTTAGTGTTCTTAGTGGTTTAGTGTGAAGGTGCTAATTCCCTCCTCAGCAATTCTCATTTTCTTTTAAGGTACTCTTCCCTGTCTCAGAGTTTGCTCCGCATTTCACCAAGCCTTGGCTGCCTTACCGGCTGCTTCTGTGGCTCTGAGACAGGCCAGAGCAAAAATCTGGCAGCAAAGCCCTTCCCATCTTGCTGGTTTTCCCACTCTTTGGGATTGTTTGAACTGAGTACAGCAGCCTCACTGAGATAACCTGAGCAGAAGCTCCCCGGTACCTATCTGACATTGTTGAGTCACTCACACATTTGTTTAGTTTGTGCAGCCATTCATGCCTTCTCTCTAGCCTTATACAGTGAGCGCTCAGCAGATGCAAACTCCAAAGGATGTGTGTGTGCAGCTAGAAAAGTGTTTTTCTCCCTTAAGTTTACATCTAGTCACACTGAAAATACACAAGGACACAAAATTCACCCAGAAAAATTGTCCTGCGGCAAACACTCCTTCTAATCCTGGCTGAAGCAAAGTTGGAGACACCAGAGAGGGGGAAAAAAAACAAAAAACAAAAAAACAAAAATGAGAGCTAGGACGTGATAAATGAAGGGATGGTAGGAATCCGATGAAACCTGGGCAGGGACAGCCAAGCCATGAAGACCATGGGTCAGAAAGCAGGCTGGCATGGAGCTGACTTTGAAAGGAGCAAGACGAGAGAGAGGGAGGCAGGATTCTAGGGAAGCGGGAAACTGGCGTCCCTCACTTTCGTCATAAAGGAAAGATAGATGTGTGGAAGGAAGAAAAACATTTTAGGAAACAGAATATTGGCTTATTCACATACTTGGCAAACATTTAGTGAGCATTTGTTGTGTACCAGGCACTGGTTGAGGACTGGAGAACCAAAAATGGGTCAGGCCCGGCCTCACCTGTGAGGAGCTCACAGTTTAGCGGTTGAGAAAGACACACGATCACCGTAGAGTGTGGTGAGGGCCACGGTAGATGTATGCGCAGAGGCTAACTTGCCTCCTGTTATGGAGGGCAGTTGGTAATGTGTCTTTGACTAAAACGCAAAGGTGGTCTCCACCAGGTGGATGTGGAACGTGAAGTGTTCCCTGTAAAGAGAACCATGCACGAAACAGCAGCACATTGTTTGATACACATAAATAGTTTGACGTGGCAAAGGTTTGGGATGTAAGAAACAAAAAATAAGGCCAGAGAGCGGATCAGTGGTCAAAAGTTCAGGCTCGACATCTGGGCACTGGGAAGTCAGGATGGACTGGACGCAGGACGTGACATGACAGCAATGGGAGGCGACTGACCATAGGGAGACTGGGGCCAGAAACAAGGGGTAACGAAGCCTCGGCTCTTGTTGACAGCCCCCAATACCACAACCAGTGCTGGGCACAGGGTGGGCAGACCCTTCCTCCCCATGGAGAGGTCCATAGCCCAAGTTCCTGTTTCTCAGTTGCTCCCACTCCTTCTCTTGTCTGAGCTGCTCCCCATTTAAAAAGTCCTGTTTTTCAGAAACACAGTTCCGAGAAGAAGATGAGACGTGAGCTCTGGGGAACAGCACAGGGTGGAGTAGCAATCCAGAGATCCGAGGCCCCTCTGACCCAACCTGGAGGCCAGTCCCTCAACCTCCCCCAGGCCGCAATCTCCTCTTCCCTGGTTCTTTGCAGAGAATGGGATCTGGCCTGCCAGACTTTCCGGTTCGCCAAGAGCCTATCTTAAAGCCTTCCAAAACCAAATCCAGTAACTCTTCCTGGAAGTTTCCTGGTGACCCCTTTCCAGAGAACTTTTACATTGCTATGTGCAGAAAATGGTTCTGTTCTGATTAATCCCTGTTGCCCTTGGTGTGATGGCTTCACATAGACTCAAGAGGGGATGAGGAACCAAAGGCCTGGCTCCTGTCAGAAGCCAGATGGTAAAATACACGTGTGTGGCAGGGGTGTCTGAGAGTTAGCAACAGCTGAGCTAGAGAGCCATGTTACATTCATGTCTTATAAAAGGGAAGAGAGGAGAGCTGCAGCATGGGCCCTGGGGAGGAAAAACTGCTTAGGCAGGAGAAAGGAAGCCCCCTTAGGGACTCAGGGACTCGGTGCTCTAGCAGTGCTAAGAGGTCATTAACAGGACCGCTAATGCTTGTATTCTAAATACATGCTAAGTGAAAGCAGGAACCAACTGAAAGACAAAACTGAAGGGTAACTAGAAGAAAATAAACATGCCAGTGTTTGGAGTTTATGTTAAGAATTAGCAGCCAAGTGTGTAAGTGGAACTTGAGAAGATTTGCTTTTTTAACTGGTAGTCTCGCAGGGCATTTCCCACTTGTGAGTGGAGGTAACCAGTTTGACTGTTCCCTAAGCACCTATTTTTTTCATGGTGAGGGAGCGAGGGAGCCTGTCCATGCTATGTCTCCGTGTCCTTCATTGCCCATGTTTAATGGATGCTGCGGTGCCCATCCTTCCAAGAGGGGCCTGTAGGCAACTCCCACGAGGACTGGCATTCCCAATTTCCTGGCAAACATGCCATCATCTCTGGGATTTGCCCTGCAAGACGACTCCTTTAGTAACAAACCTCAGACCGAAGGTGAGTAAGGAATTCTCTGCAAAAACAACGCCTTGGCACCACTGAAGAATCGAAATGTTTTAGTCTTTGATGTGGGTTTTGGACAAAGAAAGTCTTAAGTTGAGACATACTTTAAAAGCAGGAATGGTTACACGGTTTATGTAGAATGCAATGCAAACAAACTCAGGGATTGCTCTTAATCCCCGTGAGCCTGCACTCTCTCCTCTTAGGAGGGGAGGTAAAGCATGCTGAAGGCCCTGCAGATTAAAACTGGGAGGTCCCCAGGGTGTCTCTGATGTGACTGGATCAGCTTTAGCTGCCACTGCATTAACTTCACAGCTTCATTTGATAATGGAAAACACCCTCAGGGTGTAGTTGGAACCAGTTATCTACAAGGACTTACTTCCCCTGGCATAGATTTCAGCCTCTCTTCTAAAGAACACTGTTGTAGAATTCTGATGGAAGAAAGAGAAGATGAGAGAGGGAGGCAAAGCCTGAGGACATCCGGAGGGCTTGTAGATGCTGTGGTAGGAGAGGGTCATGGTTAGTGTCCTCACTGACTCAGAGGTTGGAAAAGCCCCTCGCTGCAGTGCCTCAGTCTCCCACCACAATCCTTGGGGCTTATATTGAGTTCAACACTATTTCTTGAGAACCGACCACCCAGTCATTGAGCTCATGTATATTTCAGAGTAACTCTCTAAGGTATGTGTGGTTATCCCAGACGAGAAGAAAACTATTCTGACAGATGAAATTACTTGCCCAAGGTCATGGAGCTAGAAAGTGGTCAACATGGTGCTAGAAGCAGGTCAGGTCCTGTGTTCAAGGATTTAAAATACAGGGATGGCGAAGCATTCCAGACAGGGGTCTCAGACCTCGACCTGGAAGGAGAGCAGAACTGAGGCAATAGGACAGGGCAGGGAAAGCGTGAGTTCAGGCAGAGGGTGTGAAAGAGCCTTCTTAGGAAAGGCCACTGGTCCTAGTCATGGGACTTGGAGGGAAAGGCAGTGGGTCCATGAAGCCTTTAGAGGGCTGCCATACGAACATCACACCTCTGCATAGCTATAGGCCTGATAAGATGAGAGCTTAGCATCATTGACTTTCTGCTGGTTCTATAGCACTTCTTACTAGTCCCAAGAGCCTGTTGACCCTCACTGACCACTCACTGCCCTTTGAGAGGCCCAGAGCAAAAGCAAGGCAAAGGACTCACCTCTATCCTGGGCTGCCCAGTGACTCCAGCTCTGAGCAGAACTTCGGGGCATTAGTGACATCCTGCCACTGCAATGTGGAGAGCTTTTGGTTCAGGGCTGGGCAGGAAAAGTGCTTCATTTATTATTTGATCAGACACATTTTCCTTGAACACCTACTAAGAGACAGGCAGCCATGAGCAGGGCATTGGAGAAACAAAATCAGCCAAGACAAAATCCCAACAAACAAACACGCAGTAGAGTTGAGAAGACCAATGGGTGAGTCAACAGTTAAAACCAATCCAGCATGATGAGTGCAGTGATAATTTGGGAGATATTTCTGCTACTCAGCAACATCCCGAGCACTCCGTGTGACCCCTCCCCCCTCCAATCAAAGGCATAGTGCAGTAGCCCCGCTGGGTTGTGGGTCTGGAGACCCAGATGTAGCCATTTTATCATGTGACCTTGAGAAAGTCACTTTCCTTCTCTGAGTCTCAGTTTCCTCACCTATTAAATGGGTATGATACTACCCACCTTAGAGGAGGACTGCAAAGAATTAAATGAGACCATCTAACAAAAGTGCTTTGAAGAGGCATAAATACCATATTAAGTTAAGAACATATTAAGTTTCCTAATTACCATTAGGAAATAGCATTTTATAAAGCACACCCACAGGCCAGACCACATTTTAAAAACGATGCCCTCCAGCAGACCCTGGCCAGAAACTCCTTAGTTTGCTTGTGGGATGGCTCCTGTCCTTCCCAATACAAACCACATTTCCGTGGATGTCAGGGACAAGAGAAGTGTCACAGCTAGAGAAGGATGCAGTCCAGCCTCCACCACAGGGAGGTGGGGCGCAGAGCCCCTGGGCTGCAGGCCGGCTGGGGGCATGGCGAGTTCTTTCTTCACAAGAGAATAAAAGTTCAACTTCCTTAATGGGCAGCTGGTCCAGATTATCCCCCAGGCTCTCCTCTGCAGCTGCAGAAAATCAGAGCCTATTTTCCCAGCCCCATGTGTTTATTTCTATTCTCCGTAACCTCCTTTCTTTCGACTTGTTTTGCTTTGGCAGGGCCCTGGAAGTCAGGATAAACAAACCTAAAGGAGCTGTGATGTTTCAGGCTCAGGCTGGGTTTCCCGCCTCTCCTTTTCTTTAGAAGCAAAGTTCCCTGGGCTTTGGTGCCCTTCTGATGCACCGCCAAGCAGTGTCTGGGGAATTTAGGGATCAGTTCTGTCTCTAGAGACTCCCAAAGGTCTGTGAGTCTCACTCACTCACTCACTCACTCACTCACTCACTCACTCGCTACAGTTTGTTGAGCACTGTGACGTCCCAGGCTCTTTGCCTGCAAGTGAGGCTGCAAGTGGGGACCACTGGGTACTACGGCGGTCACTCACAGAGCTTACACTGCTGAGTACAGAGAGACCTAGGAGAGGGAATAGCAGTTTAACATTTCTCATATGTGGGGAGCGCATATGAGGGCCGCAGGTCAGGGAAACCCTCCCAGAGGAGGTGACCTCTACATGCCTTGCTCATAAGGCCTGACAGCTGTGTAGCTGGGGCTTGATTCCGGATCCATCCCTTCGAACAATGCTTCTCAACCCTGGCAGTGGGTGCATCACACGCAAACTGTTGGAAACTGTCCCTGCACAACGGTAGGTTTTAAAGCGCCCCAGAAAATTCTTACAAGGCTGTGAACCGCTGCTGTAAGTCCAAGGCTCTTTTCCTTACTCCTAAAGACACTAATTACTGCAGACCCCGGAGGGCTATTTGGAGACAGATGAAAGGTACTTTATGTATGGAGAGGGCTGTTATTAAATATTTGTCTTAAGTATTCAGCCTGACAGTCATCTCTGTGGTTTGAAAATGAAAGGCCTTTGCTCTTTTCCCTGGCTCCACCTTGTAGCAGCTGTATGACCATGGGCAAATTACTTGACTTTTCTGGGCTCCTTTTCTCCTCTGTTAAGTGAGAGCCATAATAACTAACTCATGGAGCTACTGTGAAGAATAAATGGGGAAAATGCATGTATGAAGCACTTTGCACAGTGCCTGATATGTAGCGGGAACTGAGTACACATTAGTTACTTCCCTTCACTGTCCATCCTTAACTTGAAATCTCTCTTGGGTAGCACCCAGAACTTGGCTTTGTTGTAGTTGGGTTTGAGGATGTCTCTGAGCCAGGTGTGAACAAGCCCTGCCAGTAGCACATAGTTCTAAGGCTTGGCTCCCCCAGCCCTGGACACCAGTTCAGAGATGGTAGTCATTGGCCATTAAGTTGTCCCCCCAAGACCCACTGAAAGGCTGAGTAAGAAGCTAACCTTGGTTGTGCTCCCACCAGATGCTGGAGAAAGAGGGAGATATTATGCATCTCGCTCCCCAATTATAAGCACAAAACCCAAAGCATACAGAGTAAGACAAGGTAGCAAATCATTGGATGAAAAAAACACTGGAGCCATTTGGAGATGCCAGTGCCCTGTAAATGAAACCAGATGTTTTAAAATCCTGGAAGGGATTCCCAAGAGATACTGTCAACTTCCCTTCCATTCCCAGAGGCAGCATGAGCAGCTGCCAGGCCTGGTACAGAGTGGAGAGGATTCCTGTGTTTGAAGCAGGGGAGAGGAGCACAAGCTCCTTTCCTCTGGGGGGAGAGGAGGGCAGATAGTCAAAGCCAGGGGAGTCTCGGGTAGACCAGGCCTGCTTTGTCTGAGACCTTGTTTTTCCTACATATATATTTGCAAGGCAAAGAGAGCAAAGAAACATTCATTTGGTGACAAGAATCCCCCCATATGAGATCTGTAAGGTTTGTACTAGGAGGCCCACAGTAGCTCAGCCCTAGTGCCACATGCCAGGGCCATTCCAGAGCTGCCTCGCTTAACAAATCACATCTAGCTCACATTAGAGAGCAGAAAGTTGCTGACAGCAGGAGCTGGTCTTCTACTGACACCCTTGTCCCCCTCCTCTAAAATACTAAGGAGCCAGGAACTGTGCCCTGGGGAGAGCAGAGGACATTAGGAAGAAGATTCATTCCCCCCCCCCCGCCCCCCCCCCACACACAGCAGGTTTGCTTTGCAAAGAAGCTTTCAAGGATACATCCCTGCTAGGGCCAGTGTATCCAAGCCATCCTCAGCAACTCATGGAGACCCCTACAAGATGACCTACATGTTGCTGGCAAAGTGCTGACTGGCCAGGAGTGGGAGCTCACAGTGAGAGGTGCCCATGACGCACCAAGTCCTGGACATGTCCTATTGCTCCCCACCATTATAACCATTTTAAGAGGAATGTAGGCTCAACACGAAAAAAAAACCCCTAACAATCCAATTGAAAAATGGGCAGAGGACACGAAGAGACTTTTCTCCAAAGAGGACATACAGATGGCCAATAGACATATGAAAAAGATGCTCAATGTCACTAATCAGAGAAATGCAAATAAAAACCACCTCATGCCTGTCAGAATGGCTATCATCAATAAATCAACAAACAAGTGTGGGAGAGGATGTGGAGAAAAGGGAACCCTCGTGCACTGTTGGTGGGATTGCAAATTGGTGTAGCCACTATGGGAAACAGTATAGAGGTTCCTCAAAAAATTAAAAATAGAACTACCTGATGACCTAGCAATTCCACTTCTGTGTATTTATTCAAAGAAATCCAAAACACCAATTCAAAAAAATATATGCACCCATGTGTTTACTGCAGCACTATTCACAATAGCCAAGATATGGAAGCAACCAAAATACCCATCAATAAACGATTGGATAAAGAAATTGTGGTACATTGATACAATGGAGTATTACTCTGCCATAAAAAAAGAAATCTTACCATTTGCAACAACATGGATGGACCTAGAGAATATTATGCTAAGTGAACTAAGTCAGAATGAGAAAGACAAACACCATATGATCTCACTTATATGTGGAATCTAAAGGACAGAATAAATGAGCAAACAAAACTGAAATAGATTCATAGACACAGAGAAAAAACTGATGGTTGCTAGAGGGGAGGTGGGTTGGGAGATGGGGAGAAGGTGAAGGCATTAGAAAGTACAAATTTGTAGCCACAAAACAGTTACAGGGATGTGAAATACAGTATGGGGAATATAGTCAATGTTGTAAAGACAGTGTAGGGTGTCAGATGGATACTGGACTTATGGGGGGATCACTTTAAAGATTACATAAATGCCTAACCACTGTGCTGTACACCTGAAACTAATATAAGATAATATTGCATGTCAAGTATAATTAAATATATATATTTAGTATTATATATGTATATGCTCGTATACTGGGGGTGCCAAAAATATATATACACATGACTTGTATTCATCTTTCGTTATTGGTATATATTGAGTATTACAATTTTAATACAGCTATTTCTTTTCGTAAAATGTGTATACATTGTTTTGGCACCCTCTGTATATAGTCATAGGATGTAAAGTGTGGCACAGGGAATATAGTCAATGGTATTGTAATAGCAACGTGTGGTATCAGAGGAGCAGTAGACCTGGGTGGGTGTTATCACTTTGTAGGGGGTGTAAATGTCTAATCATTATGTTGTTTTGTACACCTGAAACTAACTTTAAAAAAAGAAAGAAAGAAGAAGTTAGGTGTAGAGAGGTCACATCTGGCTAATGGTGGAGTCAGAATTCGAACCTTGTGCCTGAGTCCAGGTCCAGCCTCTTTCCTCTCCCCTGTGCCTCCCCACAGGGACCACCACTACCCTGTTTTCCTCCATCCAAATTCCCAAATCCACCCAGGGACCAAGAGACAAGTAGCTAAGCAGCCCTTAGATGGGTGTGCGAGATTCACAGGTGCTGTCTTTGGGCATTTTTGCTGGCGAGGACCAGATCATTATTGTGTCACTTCAGTGAGTGCGCTTATCGTAAGGACACCTGGGGAAACTTTAGAAGATCAGGATTCATAACACAAATGGGACTTTCAGAGCCTGGAGTGAAAGTCATTCAGATCCAAGGCAGTTCTCGGGTCACAACACTAGGGGTTCATGTCTTTCCACTCTAGTGTCTCGTCTCCAACATGGCTTATAAGTGACACTGTCCCTGCCTCTTTTTGCTTCTCCTCAGAGCTCTCCATTTCATCAGCTCACATTCCTAAGAGGATCGGGGTGTCCTGCTAATCATGATCATGTGATGATTAGAAAAGTCCAAAGACTGTGTGACTAGTACCTAAAAGTAGCGCCGTGCACTAAGTAATGATGACATCTGTAGCTTTGATTTGAGAGAATTCTTCTCTGTCTGCTTTTCTGTATAAAAGGGGAGGATCTCTGATCCCAAATCTGGGACAACAGGGGGAAAAAACAGCAACCCAGAGGCCCTGTCCTGTAAACATCTGGGTGCCCCTGAAATGGCCAGGGGTGGGGGGAGGTACAAGAAAAGTTCTGCCCAAGTCTCCCCATCCAAAATGGCGCCTCCCCTCACTCTTCATTTCCTTTCTGTGCCTCTCCCCCATTCGCATCTATGCACTCCTTATTACTTGGCCGTAGTTATGTTTGTATTTGTTTTCTAGTTTTATGGCCAGTCTTTCCCACTAAAGTATTTATTGTTCATGGGTGTACCCTACGAGATGGTCAGTCACTTACTTGGCTAAACAAAGATATGAACACAGTTCCGCTGGCCCGAGCAGAGAGGATAAAGGGGAACCTCTAAATGTCAATCCCACGCAGCCCACCCCCCCACTGGCTTTTTTGTATTATTTTGACCCTGAACTCTGCCTGGGCTGCTTGGACCCACAGCATCCTCCTGCCACTTTCCCTCTACTTATGACCCCACACTGAGGCTTCTGTTGGAGGCCTCCCAGCCTGACATGTCCCACTGCCACTGTGACAGGGTGCTGACAGAGGCGAGGCAGGTCTGTGAGAAATCAAGGCTAATATCTTGACCTCTGCCAACTTCCCAGGGCCAAGCCCCCAGCCAGGGGCCAGGCCTCATTTGCTGCTGCTGGCTCTGGGTTAGATGTCATTACTGCTCCAGGAGAGTTTCTCTTTCAGACCCGGCCTCTGCCTTTCAGCTTCTCTCCCGGTTTTCCTTCTCCTGGATTTCTGCGTTCTCTTGCTCATCCTCAGCCTTTTTTTGACAACCTGGTGGGAGCTTATGTTTTCAGGAAATGTGTATGGGGAGGGTGGTGAGAGGTGCAGGATGCATAGAAAATGGCATTAAACATTTTGAAGAGCCTTTCGAAATTGTCACCCTGTAATCTTTCGGCATCTTGGGAATGGTGTGGTTTCCTGGTGCCTTCTTTGGTTCCCTGTGCAGAATATTCTGGGATTTCCCATCAGCAAGTAACAGTCACATGGCCAGTTCTGACTCGTCTACTTTCTCATGTGGCACAAATGGAGGTTTTTCAATTCTGCCATCTCCCCGAAGGGCCTACGAAGGTCTTTGCCGAGTTACCTGGGCAAAACAAGGAAGAAGTAGTCCAAGGCTGCAGTGCTTATGGGGAATAGAACTCCATCGGGTTGGCTGTTTTCTCTGCCCGTTCACATAGGGGTTTTCCTGCACCGTGTCACCCACTTGTCACTGTGTCATAGTACGTTGTCTCCACCTCCACCCTCCATATCCCAAGCAATTTCTTGCTGCAAAAAAAAGATAGACTTTGACCTCTTCCCTGGTCTTGGAATCACAAGAGCTGAAAGGAACAGTTTAGATCATCTGATCATGTCACTCCCAGTGCCACCCACATATATATATTACCTCAAAATCATTTGGGACACTTTTGAAAAATACAGATCCCTGACTGCTGCCACCAAGATTCTGATCCAGTAGGTCTGAGTGGGCCCAGGAATCTGTATTTTCACAGGCAGAGCACAGGGGATTTTTAGGGCAGTGAAACTACTCTGTGTGGTACTATAATGGTGGATAAAAGTCATTATACATTTATGCAAACCCACAGAATGTACAACTCCAAAAGTGACCCTAATGTAAACTATGGACTCTGGGTGATAATGACGTGTCAATGTGGGCTCATCACTTGTAACACATGTACCCCTTTGGTAGGGGTGTTGATAGTGGGGGGTGCTGTGCCTGTGTGGGGGTAGGGGTCTATGGGAAATCTCTGTACCATCCTCTCAACTTTGCTGTGACCCTAAGACTGCTGTGAAAACTGAAGTCTACTAAAAGAAAAAATGTGGAGGGAAGAAGGCAGATAAAGGACAGTGGTGACACACCATGCTTTCTGCGGCTGTGGTTTTGGTCTTGCCTATAGCCCCAGCCCCCTTTTCCTTACAAGGGAGGAGGTTAGTAGAGGGGAGTCAGGGAAAGTCCCTGGGGGGCAGGGGCTTCCAGAGCAGAGTGGTGACTCTGGGCTGTTCCCAACAGGTGGCTTGGAGGCATTGATGGTGCGGCTGGTGAACGGCTCGGGGCCGCACGAGGGCCGTGTAGAGGTGTACCACGAGCGGCGCTGGGGCACCGTGTGCGACGACGGCTGGGACAAGAAGGATGGGGACGTGGTGTGCCGCATGCTGGGCTTCCGGGGCTCTCAGGAAGTGGCCCGCACGGCTAGATTTGGGCAAGGTAAGGTTCTCCAGAGGAAAAGGGCACAGGAGGGGGCCAGGAATTCTAGGACTGGTCTCCTCTCTGAAGTTCAAGTTTCCTTGGCTGCAATCCTGCCATGTGTCACCTGGCCTGTTCCAAGATACGTCCTGCAAAGTGAAGCTCACTGTCCCCCAGGTAAGCCTGTCTGTCTTCAGACAGTTCTGATTGTGACAACATTTTTTTCTTTGCCCAACCCTCTGTGCTAACTGGCTAAAGGGGCATGTGGTATGTGGCATGAGACGAGGGACCAATGTGTCCCTTCCAGATAGGGAAATGGAGCCTGTTCACATACAGAGTGGCCATGGAACCCTCCACTTCTCACAGCTGCTTTTCTGCTCACCCCCCACTCAAGGCTGCTGCCATTCTTGTTCAGAATCTTGTCCCTTAGACCTCAGTCACTGTTATGGACTGAATATTTTATCTACCCCAAATTCCAATGTTGAAATCCTACCCCCATGTGATGGTATGAGGAGGTGGGGCCTTTGGGAAATGCTTAGGTCACGAGTGGGATTAGTGTCCTTATAAATGATGGGATTAGTGCCCTTATAAAAGGGACCCCTAAGAGTTCCCATATTCTCTTTCTGTGAGTCAGGAGTCTAAACGCAGAAGCGGGCCCTCGCCAGAACCTGACCACGCAGGTACCCTGATCTTAGAACTGTGAGAAATACATTTCTGATGTTTATAAGCCACCCGGCCTGTAGTACCTTGTTACAGCAGCCCAAGCAGACTAAGGAATCCTAGGACTGGTCTCGTCTCCAAAGCTCAAGTCAGATCACACTGACTGAAATCTGTTGTGACAGCTGCCAGAGAGCGGCCACTTGACCCCACACACATTGGCCTCTCTACTTAAAGGCCCAAGTGCACAGGGAGTTCAGAGGATCCAGCTCCATGGAGGGCGGCCCACTGGGACAGGGTATTTGGCCCCCCCACTTAAAACTTTGGGCTGGATTTCAGTCTGTTTTCTTCTTCAAGAAAAACTGCCCTTTTTGTTTACATAAAGAACAGAAACAGTAGGAACAGTCCTCACTTTTCAATGTTTGAGTCTAAGGACTTCTTCCTAATAGGTGGAAGTCAAATCTTTTTGGAAAAGAAAATTACAAACTCTTAGAGAAGCCAAAATAGGCCCTGTGAATGTCATGGGCAGCATTCGCCTAAAACCGAGACTTTGTGGCCTCTTTCATTCCCCTTAGATTTGTTATTTTGTTATATGTATTTTATTCCACCCCCCTTGATTTTTGTATTATATGACATTTGGAGAAGTTCTAAAATTGGCACTTGATTCTTTAAACCAGTCAATGGGAAGCCAGACTTGCTTCCGTGTGTACATCAAATTTGCACCAATATTTCCCCGTTGTAGTCCAGTAACGTGATATTCGCGATCTTGAAAGGTAGGCAACCAGGTGTTATGAATGGGTGCACAGAGGGAAATGAGGGCCCGGAGAAGGGAAAGGACCAACCTAGCTGAGTCTCCTAGGCCAGGCTGCGCTCCCTTCTTTCCTGGGCCGGGAGTTGGGCTCAGTGCTGGGGCACAGAGCTGAGGAAACATAGTCTCTGATCTCAACATGTTCAGTTTGGAGGTGGAGGCAGACATGTTTATAGATTCTAAGCAGCATCGTAAGGGCTATCATGTCATAGCAGCTATGGGGACAGAGAGAACGGGATGCTCACCTCTTCGTGCAGCGGCAGGGCTATGCATCAGGTCCAGATATCCCTCTGGCCACAGCCTCCTACCCCACTGGTGCCCCGACTCTCAATCCCAGTATGCCCACTCCTCAGCCTCACAGGGGCTCCCAAGCCCTCAGCCCCTCCCTCCATTGGCTCTGCTTCTTTCTGGGTGTGTTTCCTGCCCTGCCAATCAGGACTAAGGGCCTGTTCCTCCTCCTCCTCCTCTACTCCTTATTTGGTGCCCTTATCTCCTTAGGTTCTACAGATTCCACCAGTCTACCTCTCTGGCATCCTTGGGATCTGTCCCCTTCTTTTTATTCTCACCACTCTTGCCTTAGGAGCTCAGGCAGGGTACAGCAGTGGTTAGGAGCTCAGGTTCAGGAGTCAACCCCAAGTTAGAATCCCACATTTGCCACTTACTAGCTGGTAACCTAGAGCAGATTGCTTAAGCTCTCCAAGCTTCCATCCTTCTACTTTTGAAAGGTGATTGCAAGGATCAGGTTTGGTTTCCTTAGCTTAGTCCCCAAGGCTGTTCCTCATCTGCCTCCCTCCCGCCCCTCTCTCACCTTTCAGCCATATGCATGCACGTGTGTTTTCTGGACTCACATAGCTGTTTCATGTCTCTTATCTTCTCTTGTGCTGTGTCTTCAGTCTGAAATGCCGTCCCTCCTTCTTCATCTAGCTAGATCCTATTCACCTTTTAAAGTCAGCTCAATTATCACCTCCTGAGGGGAGCTTTACTAGCTCCTTCCATGCCTTTCTCCATGCCCACCCCATTCAATACTGTACTCCCAGAGGGGTTCTTTTGTGCATGTCTGTATCATAGCATCTTTCACTCTCTGATCTCTGATATATGTATGAGTATCCTGAGGGCTTTTCCTTTATAGCTCCAAATCCCAGAGCTGTGCCTGGGACCTAATCGGTACTGGATAAAAGTGAGAGGGAAGCAAGGGACGGAGGGAGAAAGAAACTTCTGTGCCTGCTTAACCTGAATCCTCCCCTGTATAATACAAGAAACTGCCTGGCAGTTTTTTCAGTGGTCTGGCACCATAAAATTTTTCCTAGACAGAGCTCAATAATCAAATTATCAGTTTCCCTGAGTAGAAGCAAGGCAAGACGCAAGTGAGAGAGACTTGAAAATGTTGGGGTTTTTTTTGGTTTGTTTTTTAATTTTATATTGGTCCAAGACCTGTTGGAGAGGGAGTGAATGTGGGTAGGGAAGATAGAGGGTGATAGGTAGAACCAGGTCTAGGAGGAGATGGACAGGAGCAAAATCAAGCACAGCTGGGAATTGGGCTTGGGCCTGCAGAGAAAATCTGTGAGACAGACAGACGAAATGGAGGTGAAGGTGGTACTTACACAGACAGACTTGCAGGTGGGAGTAGGTGGATAGATATGATTTGCTCCTAGTCATATCATTATTACCATTTTTTTGCCCTTTTTTCTAGGATAAAATTCAACTACTGGGAGATAGCTTAGTGCAAGACTCAGCAAACATTAAAGGGCAAGGTAGTAAATATTGTAGGCTTTGTGGGCCTGATAGTCTCTCTCACAACTAGTCAACTCTGCAGTTGTAGCTTGAAAGCAACCATAGACAAATTGTAATCAAATGGTGAGGCTGTGTTCCAATAAAGTTTTATTTACAAAAGCAAGCAGTGGGCCACATTGGCCCACAGTTTGCCATCCACCAGTTCAGTGTGTCTGCTGCATACTGTGTACTGTGATTCTATAAGAAAGAAGGACTGGGTTGGCTGGACGTCAGAGGCCGGGGTTATAGTCTCGTCCCTTTAATAGTTATGGGATAAGTCACTTAATCTTTCTGGGGCCTCCGTTTTCTTATCTCTTCAGTTTTCTTATCTCATAAATATCTGTTTGATTGCTGTCCTGCTGATCTCTGTGTGAGGCGCCAATGGAAGCCTGTAGGATTCAGTGTAACTTATCCCTTCTTTTTATATTACTCTACATAGACATACAGAAGCTCCAATGTTAGCTCCTTGAAGCAGAGATGTTTGTCATTGTCGTTTTATCTTTTTCTGTTCAATAACATAGTCCAAACACCCAGAATAGTGCTGAGCAAGGAGTAGGCCCTCAAATATTGGGTGATGAATGAATGATAAGCATAAAAGAACATCTCCACCGACTCATCCTAACAATATCACCTTCACACAGCCCCTAGTGCTCTAAGTGTCAGAAGTCCTGGCCTCTAGTCCCAAGTTTGCATCCCCAAGAGAAAAACGTCAGCCTGTTTCTCCATTGTTTTGATGAGAGTGAGGAGCAGAGCACCTACCCTGCTTACCTGATGAGGCTTTGTTAGAGAGCTCAAGAAAGAACGTGTGTGGACGTGCAGACCTGATCTCGGGCCGGCCTCCTCAGACTTGAATATGTACGTGAATCGTAGAGATCTTGTTAAAATTCAGGCCCCGATTCATGTCTGGGTGGGCCCAAGACTCTGCCTTTCTGACAAGCTCCCAGGGGATGCTGCCACTCCTGGTCCTCGGGCCACACTCTGAGTCATCAGGTCAATTGAAGCAAAGAGATGACTGGTACCTAGAGTCGTGGGAGTTCTCGCTTCTCTGACACAGCGAGGACAAGAGATGGTTTCCTGGCTCATTGACCCTTCACCTCTGGGCTGTGTGGTAACTGCAGATATTCAGTGCTGCTGATTTCACAACTTTCCTCTCGTTTTATTAGCTCTTCCATGACAGAACATTAGCCAGGACTCCCTGGCTAAACACCAACTGGAGTTAGGAGCTTTGCAATCCTCTATCCGCATTTGGGCTGGTAACCTTGGGCCTGTTCTGTATTCGTCAGTCCCCTTTATTTGTTTTGGGTGTGACTAATCTACAGCCTTTTCCTAGGCTGTCGGAAACATACCAATTTGTCAACTGATATGTTTTTCAGGAGACATTTAACCTGCAAATTATTGCTCGGCCTCGAAGGGTTTATTGTGTAAGAGGCATAGGGTATCTGGCCAGGGAAGAGGTTCTGGTGAAGAAACACCATCCAAGAAGACAGTAGAAAGAGACAGCTCTTCCCACCTCTGTCCCCGCATTCACGGCTCGGCAGTCCCAAGACAACAGATGCTGCAGATCTCTGCCTAACAGAAGTATTAGTCGTGCGGGAGATACATTGGGCAGCAAGGGGTTAGAGGGTCCCTTGATGTTCTTTGCACAGGGTTTCTTTCATGCAGCTTGAGAGTGAGGGACAGTTTTAAGGTTTAATAGTCACTGCTGACCATCCCTGTACGAGGAAAGACTGTCTGGCTACCGAGAGATGGGATGGGAAGGAGGCACCAAATGACAGGACTGTAGTACCTCATTGAACTGGCCCGGTTGTCACAGCCAGTAATGTGGAAATGCAGTTGGTGACCTTTCATTTAACCACATACTTTTTGGTACCGGCTCCTAGACCTAACACATGAGGATGCTGGAGTGACTGGTCATCCCAGTTTACCTAGAACTTATTCGGTTTTGGCATGAAAAGTCTCGTCCCAGGAATCACCCCCCAGTTTGAAAAAGGAAACGTTCCTCCAGATGTGGCTGGGACTTGAATTGAGGTCTGTCCTACTTATTACAAAGCCCTCCCTTTTCTGCGGTACCGGCACTTCTTACATCGATGCATAACCACTTGGTTAAAAGGTAGATTCTGGTTCAGCAAGTCATGGGCGGGACCCGAGGTTCTGCATTTCTAACAAGCTCTGGATGATACCAAGGCTGCCAGGCCAGACCACACTCTGCGTAGCAAAGCTCTAAGCACTGCTTGCATGGGAGCCCTGAAGCTCAGTCACCCTTCCAGCGCGTTCCCAAATGGGCTCCCACCTTCTGGGGCCTGCTTTGGCCATCAGCGCAGAGAACCCACAAGAACCATGGGTGATGGTCCTGCCAGTTCATCAGTGGGGACTCCAGGTGACTTCTGGTACAGCCCACTCCCCTCTCTACTGACCACTCTGACCTCAGACAAGCTCTCTCCATTCCCTCTTGGAGCCTCACTTAGCTGCCTTATTCCCTGACATTTATTGAGGAACCTCAATGCCAAGTTTATGTCTCTCAAGGCTCAGGTACAATCCTGGGAAATCCTGGAAAGGCTCCCCTGCATGGACACCTTCAGAACAGCAGATTGGTCCCCTTACGAGCTGGATGTCTGCAGGCAAAACTAAAATAGACTGTCTTAGGGACCTTGTATTTTGGGGTCTGACCTATTTACTATGGTTAGGAATGTTTCTTCTGCTTATCAGTAGATATATGTCTAGTTATAATGTTAAATTCCAGGGTCCCCAGCCATTCCAGCACCCTGTTCTGTGCACATAGAATGGGAAACGTCTGTTTTAAATGTCTGGTTTAAACGTCAAAAGATTGGAGATAATGTTGACACTGACTTGCTTGGTTATGGGGCACTGGATCTGTCCAATCCAGCATCTGACACCATCTCTCTGATTTGGCCCTGCCCGAGTATTCATCATCAAAGACTGCAGTATATCATATGTCAAAATTATGCAGTGTGTGTCTCATATAAAGTATGGGCCTTGAAGCGGTAAGACTTGGGCTTGAGTTCAGACTCCACTAACAAGCTGAGCAACCTTGCACCAATTGCTTCCTGAGCCTTGATTTTCCCATCTATAAAATGGATTTATTAATACCTATCTCACAGCACCAGCACTACAGTGAGAATGGAGGAAAATCATAGGTGTAAGATACCTGACACATAGGAGATTCTCAGTAAATACTACCATCACCACTTTCAATTATTGTTATTCTGCTCTCCTGAGACTGAACCTAGAAAATAAGTATTTGGTCTTAGGGGGATGGAGAGGGCAGATGGGAGCCACTAGATCTGAGAACTACCCGCACAGCCTGGAACAGCCTGGTCAAGGACAGACCCAGCAGTGCCCCCATTTCTCTTCTGTCCTGCTCTCCTGCATATCTGCTAAGAAACCATGTTCACTTGTCTCCACAGGCACAGGGAGGATTTGGATGGATGATGTCGCCTGCAAGGGCACAGAGGATAGCATCTTCAGCTGCAGCTTCTCCAAATGGGGGGTAACAAACTGCGGACATGCTGAGGATGCTGGGGTGACGTGCAGCAGACACTGAAAGTAGACACAGCCAAGGTCCAGGCCCTACTGCCCAGCCTCCTTCCTGCATTCTTGGGGTGGGGCCATGGCATGGGGCTCCCTTGATGACACCTCTTCCCTGCCTAGTCCAGCAGCCCCCTACCCCATTATCCCTATCCCAGGACCATGGTGGCCCGTTGTCATTCTCCTCTTGGACATCTGCTCCAAATAACTCTGGGATCTACTGCTTGTCTCTGCCTTCCACCAGAGTTCCTACATGTGGAGCCCAGGTCAACTGGATGGCCATGTTGCCTTGCCTCCTAAACCCCATGCATCAGGCCTCAATATCCGTGTGCCCATTGGTCTGTCAGTTACAGGTGAATTCTGAGAGTACATTGAAGACAAATGCTGCCGTGAGGATGGGAGGGAGTTATAAGAGATCATTCACATTTTAGATAATTCCCAAACCTCAGGCCAAGAGTTTTGACATCTCTTCCTTCCCAGCAAGAGACAATACTGAAGATTCATTTTCCCCTCTTTACTCTGGCTCTGCACACCTTTTTTAGTTTGGGGAAGTGACACAGAGGAGAGGCAGCTGTCGGAGGGAGAGGGAAATGCAAGTCACCTGCAGGAATTCATCTGGATTTGGAGAAGGGGAGTGAAACGAACACTTATTGCGTGACTGCCATGTGTGCTACCTAGTATCTTGAGTGCTAAATTCATTTATCCACTTTGCAGCGTTTCTACAAGCCATGTTAGCTTAGGTAAGTAAGACCTTACCTCCAAGTCGCACTCCACTGACCCATTCACCTGGCCTATATGTCATGAAATTGAGAATGACAGAGACCGTTGTTTCCACCTGAACCTTAGCGTGCCTTTGCTAGGCTTAAGCAAGAAACTCAGGTGCAAGACCCGTGTGACTAGAAGGTTACATACTCCAAAGCCTATGGGGTGTGACTGCACGAGCAGACACGACTGGCTTCCATGCCAACCATCCACATAGGAGGACAGGTGGTTTGGAGGGTGACATGGGGGCTGTTGGGGTCACACCGAGACCAGCACTCAGTCATCTGGCCATCAGGGTTAAAGCCAAGTTGTCTGTGTCTCAGAGCTGTTTGGAGGTGATGGTGTTCAACCTTCCAGGCCTCTGATACGCCCTCGAGGCATAGAAAGCAATGGGATTCCTTATCATCTCTGGTGAAAGAAAGGGCCCTGGGCCTCTGCAAATCCTCAATCTGTACCCCTCTCCCCATGATAGGTAGATCATATTCTGCTTTTGATACAAGGAAAAGGTCAAACTGGGCCATCTATGTGTTCTAGGACTAGGAGAGCGACATGGTGGTGAGGGAGCACAGACCCACCTCACTTGGGGGAGTCCCGGACTCACAGGCACCTGTCACCTGTCATATTGGGTGAGCATCACCCTGCGTGGGGATACTGGCACCTGGGACCAGTATCTCAGGTGTGGGACCAGCAAAGTTCCTGGCTGACAACTAAACCGATATGTGCTATTGGTTCTTTGCTTACAGTATGCTTGTTATTCATTAATGTCCTAATGATCAGAGACTCTCCTTCTGACCAATTGCTATGTTTACATAACACGCATGTACTCATGCATTGTTTTCCCAGAGCCAATATATATATGCATATATAAACATAGCACTGTTTACCGCATAGCTCAGCACATTGCAAAGTTTGTATTAAAAAAAAAATGACCAGAGGTGTAAAGCTATCACATTAAATGAAACAGATTCCCAGGTTAGTTCTGGCAAAGAACCCAGGTACGCCACTGATGAAGATCGGCACGCCATTCTTATTTGGGCTTTCCATTTGGGAAAACGCAAATCTTGTTTTACATCAAATAAAAATGATGGTGATAAGTGTTTGAACCTTAAAAATAAAAGTCTACTAGTTTACATACCTACTTAAGAGGACATGGAAATCACCATGGACCTGTATTTCAGGGACTAACGGCAATTAGGCCTGGCCTAAAATACATCAGAACTTTTGTAAGGAAGAATTTCAATAAAGCTAAAAACATGTCACTGACAAGCGTTGCATCCCATTCTTTCTTATGAAAACCCATGATCATGGGGAGGACTGGTGAGAATTGGAAGGTGGGAAGGTGGAATTCTCAGTGGGGACTGTGGTAGAATGGACAGCTTATGAGAAGCTGCCTTCATACTTCTGGAGGACAACAAAGAGCGTAAACCAAGAACATGGTGGAACGTGAAGTCTCAAGCCTTGTTTGGTCACCTCAGGACAGAGTCCCAAAGCAACAGAACAATAATCAAGGCCCTGCTTGTAAGAGAATTGCTTTTGTAGTCAATGAGGGAAACAACACCTGTCTATTTCCTCACATCTCCAGAGTTTTTACTCAGGGATGTGCTTCCATCTGGAGTTCTATTCACACGTAAGAAGATTGCCCTGAGGTCGGTACAAGGTCTGTGAAGTCGCTGGGCCTCATCACTTAATGAGAGGCAGGTCCTCCCAGCCTCAGGACCTAAGCAGTGCATGGGAATGGCGCAGGCCACTGCGTAGTCCTGGCCACATCCTCCTTGCTGGCACCTGGGAATACCTAATGGCCCCAAGCTTGCTATGGGCCATGATAATTTGCAAAAGGAAGTCAGCAGAAAGAAGCTAACTTCTGGAAATCCCCAGAGGAAGCATCCTGTTTTTCTCCTCTAAAAGCCTGGGGATAGCCCACCCCCAAATCATTGTGGTTGCCATTCTGGAAACAGCCCCCATGGAGAAGGCCAGAAGCCTCTCTTGTCCTGCCTTCTCTAACGCCTACAAGGCACTGCTAGTGCCCTCATCTGAAATGCCTGTGAGGAAAAAGCCTTGGGGCCTACATGTGCTGTAGCTAAACCACCCACTGCAGTGGATTTGATATGCAGAAAGGAGTTAGGACTGTCTCCACCATAGGTACACCTTAGTTTCTTCAGCCACATTGTTTTATAATAGTTATTCTCCCATTTCTATAAAATGTTAAATGTGTGAATCACCTGTCTTTTTCTTCTTAGAATATCTCTCCCTTCAACCCTTCATAAAACACCCTTCTCCCTTCCTTCCTTTTCCTCTCCTTCCTCTCCACCTTTAGTTTTTTGAAGCTGAGCTGGGGTTCTGACTGACTGGAGCTTTGGATTTTATCCCTCTCAACCAGCCCAGCCCCCATCTAGAATGGACTAAGGAGCTCTCAAGAAGGACTTTCAGTCCTTTGGGTATTTCTCCTACTCTGGCTGGCGGGAAGTTGAACAATTCCTAGCTCTGTGTGAACTCTGGGAACAGTGCGTCCTCAAAAGTTGTTCTAGATGGTCTCTAGCTGAGGTTCATACAGCTTGGTATTCAGCTGAAAACTCAAGGGAACCCTATGGTCTTTCTGGAACTTTCTCTGTGTAGCTCACTACTTTCAGATACTGTGCCCTGAAAATTCCTACCTTGTCCTCCCTTCTCTCCAATCTTTGTCTCCTCACCTTGGTGAGATGACCGGACTCCGGCCTCCCCTTATTGTGCTGCAATTGGAAAGAAAGCCTGGCCAGGGTGGGCTCACCTCACTTGTTGCCTTTTCTCAAGGATCACACTTGTGCTACCTATTGTCCGATATCTGAAATTATATGTTTTAAGTATTTTGGACAATTTTCTGGTTATGACAGAGGGAGGATAATTCTGGTAAGTACTATCTCATGGCTTGAAGCAAAGTTCTTCCTGTGGTTATTTTCTACTTAGAATCATAAAGGAAGAGCCTTCATTGTTAAAATACAACACCATGTGAGGATTTGGCAGAGACTACCTCTGGAAAGAGCATCTTCCTGTGGGTAGGGGGCTTCCCCTTTATAGTCTCTCATGGCCCCCACCCACTCAGACCCCTTCCAACGGCCAACCCCAAGGCTCTTGCTTGTTTCTCCTTAGTACTGGCTCAGTTAAACTAACCATGAGCAGCAAGGAAATCATGTCAGAAAAATACAAACAGCTTTAAAACAGACAGATCTCCCAATACAGAAGTCTTAGACCCTTCAAGAACTACTTGAGTTGTGGTCCCAAAGAGCTGGTGAAAATATCCTGGCTGCTTACCTGACCCATTTGCCTCTCAGCCCCACTTATGTTCAGACCATGGGTGTTTTCTTATTTTCCATCTTGTGTTCTCCTCAACAAGTAGAAAAGTGTGCTGCCTGCCCATGCTCCAGTCACTGAGAATGCATTCTTGGTCTGAGAGACACATCATCCTTCTGCAGTTGACTAAGTCAGATCAGTTTTAGTGGGCACAGTGAATCACCTTTCTCTCTCTGTGGAAACCCAGGCCCTGTCCCCACAGGGGAATGGTTTTGACAAAGTTCTTGCCCTTCTTTCGTTTGCATGGTCATTTCATAAGTATTATTGAGTGTCTACCATGCGCAAGGCCCCATACTTCAAATAAGTTCGTTCATTCAAAATGGTAGTAGTAGCTCATGTGACAGAAACAATAGCTAATATCCCCCGAGCATTTACAAGTGTGACAGGCTCTTCGGGGCTTCACAAGAATGAACTCCCTGAATCTATATAACCACTGGCTATGTTCTAATCATCCCAGTTCTGGGGGGTGGGGTGGGGGTGCAGGAGAGACTCAGCACTAAGAGGATCACATAAACTGAGAAGTTAGGACTTGAATTCGAGAAATCTGAAACACTACACTCTATGTAACAAGCAGTGATACTACTAGAATTCTAAAAGTTTAACTCTAAGAAAGGTGGAAATGGAGATCACAGATCAATCACGGAAGAATACAAAATATTTGAGTTCTTGAGTCCTATTAACGTGCTTACAGAAATAAACAGCTCTGCATTCATTTATCTACATTCAAATGACCCAATGCACTTCCTGTAGAGTGAAGCCATAGAGAGCCCTTTAACTAGGACCAACCCACACATAACAATCAAGGGTCCTCTGATCCCCAGTGGACTCAAAGGAGGCTGGAAACTCCTTCCTGACCAATCCTGAAAGATCTCCACTTTTTTCCCCGCATGTAAAGGAGTCAGGAAACGGTGAACTTATGGAGCGCCTAGGATCTGTTTACCTGCTACATCATAAAAGGAGTCCATCTATGATCCAAAATACTTTGGGCTCTCTTACTCTGCCCATATTCTTCAGCACCTTTGGTCTTTCTAAAATTATTCCTAAACTCTTCTCTCTTAGCAAAAAAATTTCAATGCGAATCATTTTTGAGTATCATTTCTTCCCTCTCTAAAATCATTTGACTATTTGTTCTTGAATCATTAAGTTGGACAGAAGAGAAAGGTGTTTGACTTTTGAAGCTGTATAATTTTATGCAAAGAAGAATGTCAAACAGGTTACCAAAACACATGCTAATTGTAGCAAGTGGGGGTAACATTTCCTGAATCAAGATGAAGCGTCATTTACTATTTAGGCTGATCTGATTTCCTAAGATATCTAGTATTAACCAGACAAATATCTTATTTCCTTCAGGTATTTCTGAAACATAACTATACTTGAACAAAGAAAACCAGAAAATTAAGAAACATAAAGGGCTATCTTTTGAGATCCTTCTTGGGTAGCTTAGTATTGGACAGAGGAAGGTAAAAAGCAGGTCGAGTATCTCTGCATTTACACTGGGAGGGGTGTGCCAGAGGGCGTGCGTTCAGACTGGGCCATGAGGCAGAATGGTGGGGAAAGAAGTGTTTTACTAGGAAAACCAAGATAGGAGTTGGGTTTGTTAGAAACCAACAAAACTTTTTTTTACCTTTCTATGAGGTTTCAGAGTTTTCAAATCAGGGAACAGAAACTTCACATACTGTTATATACACAAACCCAGAGAATGGTGATTAAAATCACGGATATTATAAATAGTGTGAACCCTCTCCTACTGTCAACTTCTTATCTATAATTCCAGGCAGCAGTATCTTCCGATGGCAAAATTCCACTGTCTAAGAAAGAGAATGTTTGATTATGTCATTTCGGTGGTTGTTACATATACTTAGTTGATCAATATAATTGGACAATGTGCCTTCTGGGTCCTGATGTACCTGATGTGTCATCTTTCATCAGGTTGCCAGTGATACTGCCTTAGTGTGGGCATTTGTTGAAGTGACACTACCAGTATAAAATCTAGAACCATTCATTTTCTGCTCATTCTAGTAAATGTAAAACCAGAAGTTTTTATTAAAACAGTTACACATAATGATATTTGCTCTTTTACTAAAATAATGATTGTAACGAGTGAGATTTGATGAAATACCCAGCCGAGTACTTACTTCTCCACGTGTGTTATAATGCCCATTCAAAACCCAACCTTTTACAAAAGTTGGATTCAAAGATTCTGTTGGAATTCCTTGGTTCTTTGAGGATCCACAGCCCTGTGCATGCGTATGGTCCTGGGGCATCAGACCCACTTGTCATCTACCCTTTGTCACTTTGCAATGGCCCTCTGAACATTTGTGACAGTTACTCAGTTATTCTCCCTCAGCCCCAAACACATCCTGACACTCAGCTTCTGGTACTTTGTGATACTCTGCAAACCACACTTCTGTGTTGGGCTTCCTGTTAGGCTCTACACGCAGGCAGCAATAGAGGGAGACTGAGGCTGAGGACTGAGAAGGGCTTGATCCTAACTATCTGCTCCTGTTTGCTGTCGCAGGGACAGCGCTTTTCCCTCTGGGAGCTTTTCTTGCTTGGTTGAGGTTTCTGTAAACATCACCCCATCAAGATGCTCCATCTTCCTGGAGCATCTGAGGTGCCTTTTGTGGCATCAGCTGGATCTAGTCTGCAGTTTCCCCAACACTGTGGAACCAGCCTCATCGTGTCCTCTCAGAGACACCCACACCACCAGCCAGTGCCCCTCACCCCAAGCTCTGCAGGGCCCCTGCCTCTACATTCCTCCCTTAGTTTTCTTGGTTCTTTCAACTATAGGGAATCATTAGGTTAGTGCAAAAGTAATTGCAGTTCAAAAGGTTAAAAATAATTGCAAAAACTGCAGTTACTTTTGCACCAACCTAATAGTGGCTTCTTATAGTTGCTACCACCATGATCTCATAGAGTCCCCCACTTGCCCTTTCAGTTACCTATGTAGTTCACAGGTTTTTTTTATATTCAATTTTTTTCTCAAATAACTAGTTATGGTTCTGCCTTCTGGTTAGACCCTGACTTCTGGTTAAACCCTGATATAGTATTGAAACTTGTCAAGTGATTGCTGGGGACTCCCTTCTTCAAAGAGAGCTACCCAAGGCCACCATTTGTTCTAGAATAAGTCATATTTTTGAACACTTAAACAAGCAAAACCACAAAACTTTGAAAAAAATCAAGGAGTAAAATTGGCTTTACCCTCATTAAAATCAAAGATAAATGGAAATGTAGTAAGTACTTACAGCTGAATCATAAGCCTTAAAGCAGTTCTGTAGGTTAGTTTTCCCATTTTATAAAACAGGAAAATGACCCTCAGAAAGGAGAGTACATAACCCAGGATGACACAACCAGTAAGTGGCAGAGTTGGGACTTAAGCTCAGATCTAAACGTAAAGCTGTACATGGTGCCTCCACAAGCTGGATGGCATGAAGCCATTCCTTAGAGTAAAGAGAATGAACTAATTCAAACTGAATACATATGGTACAGTTCTAGAACATGGGAAGGTGGGTATTAAAAATGAAGAAAACAGCATTCTTTGCCTCCAGGAAGTTCTCAATCTAGTGGGAAAGACAAGATAATGACCATGTGTTATTAATTAGTGCAACCCAGAGAAGTGGAATAAATTACGTGGGGTAAGGACTAACTTTTCTATGGTTGGTGTTATGGATAGCGACCTGGACAAATGTCATTACTAGAGCTTCTTTAGCAGTCAGTCGTTGATTCTGCTATGGAATATCAAGAATGTGGAATGTGGCCGAAAAAAAAATGAAAAAGGAAAGGGAACTCTGTTTATTGAATATCTAACGTTTGCCAGATACTGTGCTAGGCACCTCACTTAGTCTGCCTTACTTAATCATCACAACCATACCATGAGGAATAAATTATTAGTGGTAGTTCCATTTTGCAGATGTAAAAAACCGAAGCTCAGAAGAATTAAGTAACTTGCCTTGGGTCAAGTTACTTGACCCCAGCTACTAAGACGTAGGGTTGAGATATAAGCTCATGTCTGGACTAAGGCCATGGCCACAGGTATAGAGATAAGGGGTCAGACCTGAGAGATTTAGGTAGTTGTGAGGACAGAGCCAGGAGTGCAGTTTCCAGGCTCTCGGCCTCACATGGAAAGGTGCTCACTCGGGTAGTAAATGGCCATCAACTGTGATTGGATGGCCATCAGCTGTGGCTAGTTGGCCGTCAGCTATAACCAGTGAGCCATTGGCCACTAATATAACTGCCGTGGCTATGCTGGCAGCAAAATGGGGGCTAGCAAGAAGGTGGTGGCTGAGCTAGCAAGTGCGGATTGCAGTTAGGATGGTAGACTGCAGCTAGCAAGTGGGGTTGGTTGACTGGCAGAGAAAAGCAGGCGGCAGGTTGCGGATCGTGTGGCTCCTGCTTCTTGTGTCTCCAATCCAGCTGCCAGCGAGACTATAGTGGTATGACTCCCCTATCTATGGCTCCGTGGGTGTTCCTTTTTGGCCTCATCATGTCCTGCGTTCTTATATGGGAAGTGGGAGCTGAGACCCCACATGCGACCCAGCATGACAGTAGTGATTACTTGCCCATGATGCTTCTGATTCTCTGTAAGGTGAAATGACAGATGAAAAGTTTATAAACATAGTACCTTGTGCCTCATCTGTGCCTTGGATATACTAATGATGCTACACATTGTGTTTGTCACAAAGAAAGGAGATAGAAATTCCTTAGGGTAAGAAATTAGATTCATGCCCTCACAGACATTTGTGTTACCAAGTTAGAAGGAGGGAGCCCTAGCCTGCTCTTCAGTGCTTTCTAACAAATCAGGTAATGTCTATCAACCTTGCCTGTGTCTCACTCTTACTCATAATCTATCATGAACACACCCCAATCCAAATATAGTCGTGCACCACATAACGACATTTAGATCAACGGCCAAATGCATATACAACAGTGGTCCCATAAAATTATAACAGCTGAAAAATTCCTATCACCTAATGACATCCTAGTGCAACACATTCCTCACATGTTTTGTGGTAAATAAACCTACTGTGCTACTAGTCGTTTAAAATTATAGCACATATAATTATTTACAGTACATAATATTTGATAATGATAATAAACGACGCTGTTACTGATTTATATATTAGCTATACTATAGTTTTATTGTTATTTCAGAGCGTATGCTTTCTACTCATAAAAAACTTTGATGTAAAACAGTATGTCTGTTACGCCAGCAGCAGCCTCATATATCTAGTGTTTACCTCATCTCTTGAATGCATCAGTTTCTCTTGTGCTTGGCTTAATCTCGTGTTGTTTTGTTCATCATGGCCCTTAAGTGTACAGCATCAACAGCTAATGTTATCAGTAAGAGGCCACGTCGAGTGATTGAACTGGAAATGAAATTAAGTGATTAAGGATTATGAAAATGGAAAATCAGTGATGGTTATTGCTCCCCAGTCAGGCATGTTCTGTTCCACCACTGCTACAATCTTGAAGAACAAGAACAAAGTGACAGAAGTTGTTAAAGGATCAACTTCCTTGATAAATGAGACTAACAAAACTTCTAGAAGGGCCTATAGCAGACATGGAGAAACTTCTAATGACCTGGATTGAACACCGGATACAGAAGCCTGTCCCTCTTAGCACCATAATAATCATGGCCAAAGCAAAAAGTTTGTTTGCGATGTTGAAAGAAAAGGTTGGACCAGATTATAATGTTGAATTTACTGCTAGCTCTGGGTGGTTTAAATGATTCAATAATTGTTATTCATTACATAATGTAAAATTGAGTGATGAGTCTGCAAGGGCTGATGTGAAGACAGCTGAAGAATTTTTGGAAACTCTAGACATACTGATTATGGAGGGAAATTACTTGCCAAAGCAAGGAATATTCCGTGTAGATGAAATCTCCTTATTCTGGAAAGGACTCTCTCATCCATTAGGAAGCCAAGTCAATGCCAGGTTGCAAGGCTTTTAAGGACAGGGTAACAGTCTTGCTTGGGGGCAATGTTTCAGGCTACAAATTGAAACCTTTTGTGATCTGGCACAGTGAAAACCCAGTGCCTTCAAGCATATCAATAAGTACATGTAGTGAGTATACTACAGGAACAATAGGATGACCTAGCTCCTTTTCCAAGATGCCTTCCTGAATTGCTATGCCAGTGAAATGGAGTACAGTTTGGAGAATAACATACCTCCCAAGACTTTGCTTACTGTTGATAATCCTCCCAGATAGACTCCTTTTATTGGTGATCTTCAGCCTTATATCAAAATGATGTTTCTCCCTCCAAACACCACCTCTTTGATCCAATCAATGAGTCAAGGAGATGTAGCAGCTTTTAAGGCCGCCTCCCTGAGGAGGACCTTTGCCCAGGCTATTGCTGCAACTGGGGAAGACACTGAGAAGACACAGATGCAATTCTGGAAGGATTTACATCTGTGACTACATCCAGAACTTTGCTTGGACTTGGGGTGATGTCATCAAGTAGCACATTAATGACCTCGAGAAGAAGACACTCAAAAGGTTCATTCATGACTTCAAAAGATTTTCCAAGGATGAGGAGGCTGCAATAATCAACAAGGCTGTGGCTGAGATGGCACCCAGCTTGAACCTGGGTGTGGGTGAGATGACATTGAGGAGCTCCTAGGGGTGATTCCTGAACCACTGACTAATGAGGAGTAGTTGGAACAAGAACAGGAACGCATAGTTGAAGAAGAGGCAAGAGAAAAGGAAATTACAGGAGAAGAAAAAGAAGAACCCCTCAGGAAAATTCACAGAGAAGGGTTTAGCAGAAGCTTTTGTAGACCTCAACAAACTCCTTAAACAGTTTGAAAAGTGGACCCCAACACTGAAAGGTTTTCATTAATAGAGAGGAATGTTCATGGGGCATTACCTGCTTACAAGCATATCTATGATTAAAAAAAGAAATAAAGAAAAGAAAAGATACAAACCAAGCAAACTACCATGGACATATTTCTGAAGAGTGACACCTCCTCAAGAAGAGCCTCAGGCAGGTCCTTCAGGAGGTGTTCCAGAAGAAGTCACTGCTATCATAGATGACAGCTCCATGCATGTTATTGGCCGTGAAGACTTTCCAGTGGTACAAGACGTGGAGGTGGGAGACAGTGATGATGACAAGCCTGACCCTGTGGAGGCCTATGTCAGTGTGTGTGTGTGTCTTAGTTTTTGACAAAAAGTTTTAAGTAAAAACAAACAGACCAAACAAAACAAGTTTAATAGCAAAAAAAAGCTTATAGAATAAGGATATAAAGAAAGAATATATTGTTGTACAGCTGTACAATGTGTTTGTGTTTTAAACTAAACATTACTATTACAAGAGTTCAAAAAATCAGTTTATGAAGTAAAAAAGTTGCAGTAAGCTAAAGTGAATTTATTATTGAAGAAAGAAAAATACATTTATAAATGTGGAGGCTAAAAGACAGAGGTGTAGCATCTTTTAAGCACTGAAAGAAAAAACAAAACAAAAAACCTCTCAACCTAGAATTAAACGAATGAATTTATCTTTCAAACACAAAGGTGAAGTAGAGATTTTTTTTTCAGACATACAAAAGCTGAAAAAATTCATTACCAGCAGACCTGCGCTACAAGAAATGTTAAAGGAATTCCTCCACACAGAAATGCATTGATGTTAGATGGAAATATGGAGCAGTATTGGAAATGGTCACTACATAGGTAAATAGAACCAGTATTTTTCTCGGCATTTAACTCTTTTGGAAAGATAATGAACTGTTCAAAGCAAAAATAATAACCATGCCCTTTATCAGGAAGGGTTGTAAAGCAAAGGAACTTTCACGCATGTCGATGAGAATATAAAATGATAAAACTACTTTGGAAAACAGTCTGGCAGTTTCCTAAAAAGTTAAATATATACCTACCATACCCCCACAGACATTTCAATCACAGGTATTTGCCTAAGAGAAGCAATAAAAGCACATGTTCACACAAAGACTTGTATACAAATGCTCATAGCAGCCTTATTTATAATACACAAGATTTGGAACAACCTAAATGTCCACCAACAAGTGAATGGATAGACAAATTGTGGTGTATCCATACAACGAACATAACTGTGGATGAACAAAGCCAAAAGTTGTAAATTTAAAAAGACAAATATTGACAGATCTGAAGGAAAATTGATCAAGAAGAAAAAGACACAAATAAAAAGTGTGAGGAATGTAAGAGAAGACGAAGTAGAGATGTAGTAGAGAATAAAAAGAAAATAAGAGAATATTATAAACAATTTTATGCCAATGTAATTTTTTTTAACGTAGATAAAATGTAGACAAAAATTGAGATGACAGGGTCCCTAGGATCTAGTTCTTCTCTGGAAAGGCAGATGCTGAGGTATCTGTAGTGTGGACAGCTTCAAAATACACTGCATAGCCCATTTCTTTGTAGCTTTACTGAGTAATAGGCCAAAGAGCTTAAGGGAACTTGAAGGGCAAGAGAGAAGAGTAAACAGCAAGTAAATTGGGGGCAGCGGGGGGGGCGGGGGGGGGCGGGGGGGGGCGGTGAAGCTTTATGTAGTGTTTCCCTCCTCTTCAGTTAAGACCACTATTGGCTCTCTGGTGACATCTGCAGGCTAATGAGAGAATGGAAACTGAAAGCGTTAAGGAAAGAACACAAAATGTCTAGGGCCCAAATCAACTAGATTTCTAAGGCCGGTTCTAACATGCATGTGAATCACCTGGGGGTTTTGTTCAAATGCAGATTCTCATTCCGTAGGTATGGGGTGGGAGCTGAGATGCTGCAGGTCTGTCTCCCAAGTGACATTGCAAGGCTGCTTGGTCACACAACCACTCGTTGAGTAGCAAGACTGTAGGGACTTTCGGAGTAGGCAATGTCGGCGGTGAAAGGATGTTAGAAGTCATCTTGTTCAACCTTGTTCAACCTACAGGTGAGGAAGCTGAGAACAGCGAGAGAAGGCAGGAACCACCACAAATGTAAATAGTGTAAGATGGTTTATTTCTCTAACTCTGGCTTTCTTGTTTGTAATAGCAAACTATGTGAGCTCAGAAAGCCTTTCCAGTTCTAATATGTAATGATGATATTACTTGCCCAAGGCCTCACTGCTTAGATAGAACAATGCAGGCCTCGCTTAGTCTCCTCTGATGAACTCAAGAGATCACGTTGGACTAATCTGATCACCAAACGCCTTGGGCATAAAAATGGTTTTGCACAATGGATGATTATATATATATATATATATATATATATATATATATATATATATATATGATACATATATGATATATATAATTTTTCTGTCTCTCCTTGATGTGCTTGCTGCTGGCTGGGGAAGTAACCCGTTCTAGATTATGTAGAAGATGCTCCTAGTTTCCTTGTGAAACTGATATTTCAGAGGGTAAAAGCCCAGTCCAGATTGTTGAAGGGGAGTCCGGGTCAGAAGTCACTGGCTGCTTCCTACTGTCATCTCTGGCTGCAATAACCAAACCAAACAACAACAACAAAAAATCCCCAAACAGTCACTCTAGCACATCATCCACCAACTTACAACAGAGGTTGCCTCCAGCCGGACCCTTACATTTCCCAGAGTATCCACTTCCCCAGGTTCTGTGGAAACCCACCCCTCCTCGTGCCACAATTGCTCCCTGTAACCAGGATATGGGGGAAACAAACAGGAGTACTGATTTTAAATGCAAGGACATTTAGAGACAAATTCAGCTAACTCTCAACTACATTAGGTGTAATTGGTCCAAGAATTGGAATGAATTACCTTGAAAAAGCAGCTGACGCTGCGCTTTATAATCCAGGGCCTTGGAATGAATTACCCCCCAAACCACAATTAATTGGCAGAATATGGAAATAAGCACTGATTCGTGGAATTCATTAACATTACCATTTAAAGTAATGGTTAAGCTATATGACTTTAGAAATGCAGAAATTGACACTTGTATGTATGATCTGGCAAGGGGTAGTGGAAAATTCCCTGAACTGAGAAGTGGAAGATAAGGGCTTACTTTATCCCTGAATCTACCACTTACTAAATGTATGCCCTTGGGCAAGCTACTCGGCCTCTCTGGGACTCAAATTCCTACATTTGTTAGATGAAGGGGCTGCGTTAGATCACCTCTCCATTCCCTTCCAGCTCCAATATTTTCATACTTCAAAACCTGTATAGCCTAGGAGAAAATTCACAATGTCTACAGAAGAAAAATGGTGCTAGTAAGTTGTCACTGATTTCTTAATGTCATACACAGAAGTATCTGTTCTGCTTGGGAACTGTATACATGGCTAGTTGCTTGTCATCTGGGGCCTCGATCATATTCAGACTTGTTTCCTCAGCAGGTGTCACCGTGTTTGGCATATGGCAGGACCTCATAAATGGTGAGCAGGTGAATGAAAAGAGTCAAGTCACGATTGAAAAATTCTAAAATTCTGGCAAGTCTTAAGATAATTTCCTTGATGCTACTTCCAGTTACTATCTGATATCTGTCGCCTCTTTAAAACTGTATCTCAAGAGATGAACTATTGACTCCATTTCCCCACTTCCCACTTTCTCCTCAGTATGTTCCAGTCTGACATCTACCTCTTTAGGGAGACAAATAGTCCTAAGCTTACCAGTAACCTCTGTGTTGGTGTGATATTGTGAAATATGTATATTTGGTCTTGGTCCTTGGTTCCTGGGACAGAGCTCCTAAAACCCTTGTACTTTTGTGAGTGATAAGGACGAGAGGGGGTGTCATTTGTTATTCATAAGTTTCTTTCAACCACACTTGAGCTTGTACGAATGAATGACTATTGGAGGATAGAGGCTGGTTACTAGAGGAAACAACCATTTGATTAGAGGGTGAGAATTTTCAAGCCCTCTCTGATCTCTGGGGAGGGGAGAGGAGACGGAATTGAGTCAATCACCAATGGCCAGTGATTTAATCAATCATGTGTTCATAATGGAACCTCCATAAAAATCCTAAAGAGTGGATTGGGAGAGCTTCTGGGTTGGTGAGTATGTGGAGATACTAGGAGGGTGCTGCTCCTGGAGAGGTCATGGAAGCTTCTTGCCCCTTCTCCATACCTTGCCCTATGCATCTCTTCCATTTGGTTGTTCCTGAGTTATATCCTTTATAATAAACTGGTAATAGTAAGTAAAGTGTTTCCTTGAATTCTGTCAGCTGCTGTAGCAAATTACCAAACCAGAGGAGAAAGTTGTGGAAATACTAGAGACCCAGACTTGCAATTGGCATCTGCCATGGGGGCAGTCTTGTGGGACTGAGCCCCTAACCTCTGGGGTCTGCACTAATGGCAAGTAGTTAGTGTTAGAATTGAATGAAATTGTGAGACAGCCAGTTGGTATCTACAAAGAATTGAAGAAATGCTTGGTATGGAAAACCCACACATTTGGTGTCAGAAATGTTATGAGTAAAGAAACTGTTTTCCTTTAGTTGGCAAACCAAATGGGCCTTTTGTAGTGTTTATTGTTATGGTCTGAGTTTTTGTTCCCTCTCCGCCTACCCCAATTCACATGTTGCATCCTAATGCCCAATGTGATAACGTTAGAAGGTGGGGCCTTTGGACAGTGATTAAGTCACGAGGGTAAAGCCCTCATAAATGTGATCAGTGTCCTTGTAAAAGATCCCTAGCCTCTTCCAATATATGGGGATAAAATGAGGAGACTGCATCCCAAGAGAGGGCCTCAACCCAACTATGCTGGCACACTGATCTTGGACTTCCAACCAGCAGAACTGTGAGAAAGAAATTTTTGTTGTTTATAAGCTATCCAGTTTGTGGTATTTTGTTAGAGCAGCCTGAAGGAACTGAGACAGCTGGTAAATGACAAAGTTAGAATAACATATTTGTGTTTTTTATCCAATACCTTGCCTTAGTCTGTTCAGGCTGCTATAACTGAATACCATACTGAATAACATACTATACCACCCGTACTGGGTGGCTTAGACAATAAACATTTATTTCTCACAGTCTGGAGTTCGGGAAGTCCAAGATCAAAGTGATATAACATGTGGTCTCTTGTGATGGGTTTCTTTCACTTAGCCTAATGTTTTCAAAGTTTATCCATGTTGCAGCATGTGTAAGTACGTACTTCCTTTTTTAAAATTGGTGAATAATATTCCACTGTATGGGTATACCACATTTGGTTATCCATTCATCAGTTGATTGATGTTTGGGTTGTTTCTACCTTTTGGCTATTATGAATAATGTGCTATGAATATTTGTGCATGAGTTTTCATATGGACATATGTTTTCATTTCTCTTGGGTATATATACATGAGTGGAAAAGCTGGGTCAGATGGTAAATCTATGATTAAACTTTTGAGGAACTGCCAAACTGTTTCCCCAGGCAGCTGTACCATTTTACATTTCTACCAGCAGTGCATGAGAGCTCAGATTTCTTTACATCCTTGCCAACTCATAGCTGGGGCTGGTGAAAAATTCTGGTTGCCTGCCCCTCCCAAGAAGATACCATATCCTTTAACTGAGAGCTGGGAGAAGAGGGAGCCCTGTGTTCTTGTCTTTACCTACCTGGAATGGAGTTTCTGTCACCTTGAGCTTGGAGCAGGGAGAGAAGGAATTAGTCATGGTTCAAATGCTACAGATGCTCACTGTTCTTACCAAGTTTTACTAGATTTTCTTGAATAAATATTTCTTTATTTGCTATATGCCCTAAGGAAAATTTCCAGAGGTTTAAAAAATAGTTTTCATTAGTTATGCTTGTTTTGCTAGAGACTGCCGAGCTCCTGATGCTGTCATTCCAGAAGCTGAAATCTAAATGTTTGTTGTTTAAAGCTGCTGAGATTGGGGTAATTTGTAATGCAGCATGGAAAACTATTATACAGGGAACTCGTGTTCTATAAACTTTACTTTCAGAAACACTGAGGTAGGGTAATCAAGCATTGGAATAAATTGAGAATTAGATTAAGTTGAAATTGATATTTAATGATTAATGGAAAATGTATTGACTATACCTATTTCAACAGTGAAATATTTTAGTATGTGATTTTAAAAGGAAGAGCATATTTTTCACATTTGGTAAATTATGCATAGCCAAAGTGCCACCACCACCTCTTGCCAGTATATATTATTTACAGGCAAATACATGTTAGAAGGTTAAGTAAACCAGTGGATTGCACACTTTTGAGTTTCACTGGCCAGTTAATTTCCAAAAAAATATGGGAGACCATTCTAAAGGTGCCTACTTTTAATATTTGTTATATAAGGACACCTTTGAAAAACCACTGACAAAAACCATTTCAGATCTGAGAGGGCATTTAAGCATCAATAAAGAAAGAAGGTCATAATCTCAGGATTATGAAGGGTAATCTTTTAAATTGAATGCATTTAGCCTCTTAAAATGTCATTTATGCTCCTTATTTTTCTCCTCTTATGGTGGAGCTCTGGAAACTTCGTTACAGAGTGATTGGGAAATTGGTGTTTTGGAACTATCAAAATTTGCAAGTGAAACAAATAAAAATGGCGAACATAATGGGCTCCCTTGTTTTGGCAAGGCACCCCTCCCCCATTTATACATTTTGGATATATCGACTTAATTTCTGTCGATATATAAAAATTAACATACTGAGTGAATATACCACAATATTTCATAAGCATTCCTCTGCATACATAGCTATCATAGTGTACTATATTCACATTTTTTATATTCAAGTACTTGTGAAAGAAACTTGGAGAAGGAGATTTTCAGTCAAGATGGTAGAGGAGATAAACTGTGCTTACCTCCTCTCATGACCACCTCAAAATTACAACTAAACTACAGAACTACCATCATTGAGAATTGCCTGAAGTCTAGCTGAATCAAAGCCCTACAACTAAGGACATACAGAAGAAGCCCCCTCGAGACTGGTAGGAGGAGTGGAGATGTGGAACAGGCTGGTCCCACATCCACGTGTAACCACTAAAAGTTGGGAGGACTATCTCAGCTGTGGAGGTCGTCCCCCCCACCTTCCAAAGGTACCCCAGTCCAGGGTTTTAGTTCCAGGGAGAGAAGTTCCCATAACTTTTGGCTGTGAAAACCAGGGGAGATTGTGGCTGAGCGAGACAGAGGGCAGCTGGAATCCTAGGCATTCCTCTTAAAGGGCCCATGGACAGACTTACTCGCTCTGAGCTCCAGTTCTGGGGCAGAAGCTTAAAAGTCACCAGGATCTTATGGGGAGGAACTGAGTTGTGTGGCTTCAGGGTGAGGGCTGGAGGGGTAGCTTTCTCCCAGATGGAGGAGTTGGCAAAAGCCATTGTTTCTTCGTTGAGCCCTCCCCATTCCTGGCATGCAGATGCAGGTGGCTGCCATATCTTAGTCTCCATTAACGTAACTAATACCATTTGTTTGCCCTGCCCTGGTGATTCCCAGAGACCCCGCCCCACCAAACTTCCAGACCCACTGAAGCCACTTCCAGAGGTTTTTCTGTACAAACAGCCTGTCTTGGCTGATGCTGAAGAATTTCCTAAAATCTCTCAAAGGTGCACAAAACCCAAAGAAGCAACATCTGGCTTCAGCATGTCCCATACCTCTTGCAGAGCAGCCCTAAGCCCAGCACTAACCACAGCTGATCTTGGTTGACAGCTGGGCCTCTTGAGGCACCTCCAAGCCCAGCATGGGTGGCAGCCATCTGCAGATTGCTTTGTGGCTCCTACCAGGTACCTCTGGGCAGGCACAGGTTGTGGCTGAACTTGGCCTGCAATGGGGGCCCTCCCAGGAGGTCCTGGAAGCTGGTACACCCAGAAAACAGCTTCGGACCAAGCCAGAGCATCACCCAGCTGCCTCCAAGGACAGCACACCCAAAGGGAAGACTGGGCAGACACCGGAGCCCTGCTAAAGTGAATACTACTCTGTAGGGTCAGCCCCTGCACAATGGCTCCTCCAATGTAGTGGTGACCAATCCTCACAACCAATTAGCCCGAGGGTGAACCCTCCCATTGATGGGAAAACAACAACCATTGCTCAACTACAACAAGAGGGCACACGCAACCCACACAAGAGACACACCTGGCATACCTGGCTCAGGTGACCAGGAAGACTGTGCCACTGAACCCCATAGGACATCTATTACATAAGGCCATTCTACTAAAACCAGGAGGCATAGCAGCCCTACCTAATACATACAAACAAACACAGGAGGCAGCCAAAATGGGGAGACAAAGAAACATGTCCCAAATAAAAGAATAGAACAAAGCTCCACAAAAATAACTAAACAAAATGGAGACAAGAAATCTACCAGATGCAGAGTTCAAAACACTGGTCATAAGGATGATCAATAAACTCAGGGAGAACTTCAACAAAGAGATAGGAAACATAAAATTGGAGATATAAAACATAAAAATGGACCAATCAGAAATAAAGAATACAATAACCAAAATGAAGAATACATTAGAGGGAATCAACAGTAGATTAGATGAACGAGCGGATCGAATCAGTGATTTAGAAGGTAAGGTAGCAGAAAACACCCAAACAGAACAGCAAAAAGAAAAAGGAATCCAAAAAAGAGAAGTTTAAGAGGCCTTTGGATGACATCAAGTGTACCAGCATGTACATCATAGGAATACCAGAAGGAGAAGAGAGAGAGCAAGGAATTAAAAACCCATTTGAAGAAATAATGATGGAAAACTTCTCTAACCTAGTGAAGGAAATAGACATCCAAAGCCCAGGGAGCACAGAGAGTCCCAAACAAGATGAACCCAAAGAGGCCCACATCAAGGCACATCATAATTCAAATGCCAAAGCTTAAAGCCAAGAGAAAAGCAGTTAGTTACCTGCAAGGGAGCTCCAGTAAGACTGTCAGCTGATTTCTCAACAGAAACTTTGCAGGCCAGAAAGGATTGCCAGGAAATATTCAAAATGATGAAAAGCAAGGATCTACAACCAAAATTACTATCATTTAGAATCAAAGGACAGATAAAGAGCTTCCCAGACAAGAACAAGCAAAAGGAATCCATCACCACCAAACCAGTATTACAAGGAATCTTAGAGGGATTTCTTTAAAACGAGAAAAAGATAAAAAAAATTGAATAATAAAATGGCAATGACTATATATCTCTCAACATTTACTTTAAGTGTAAATGGATTAAATGCTCCAATCGAAAGATAGGATGGCTGAATGGGTAAGAAAACAAGACTCCTACATATGTGGCCTACAAGAGACTCACTTCAGATTAAAAGACACACACAGACTGAAAGTAAAGGCATGGAAAAAGATATTACATGAAAATGGGGAAAAAAGTATAAGTAGCAATACTTATACCAGCAAAGCAGACTTTAAAATAAAGGCTATAACAAGAGACAAAGAAGGACCCAGTAATCCCACTTCTGGGTATTTATCCAAGGAAACTCAAAACGCTACTTTGAGGGTATGTGTGCATCTATATGTTCATTGAAGCACTGTTTACAATGGCCAAGATGTGGAGGCAGCTGGGTATCCACGATAGATGAATGGATAAAGAGGAGGTGGTACATATATACAATGGACTATTGCTCAGCCACAGAAATGAACAGGTTCTTGCCATCTGTTGTGGCATAGATGGGTATTGTGCTTAGTGGAGTACGTCAGACAGAGAAAGACAGATGCAAAGTGATTTCACTGATATGTGGAATCTAAAGAACAAAATGAACAAACAAACTAAACAGAAACAGACATAGATACAGACACCATTTTGATGGTTGCCAGATGGGAGGAGGGTTAAAGGGGGTTAGTGAAAAGGGGGAAAGGATTAAGAATTACAAATTGGTTGTTACACAGTAGTCATGGGGCTGTAGGGTACAGCATAAGAAATATAGTCAATAATATTGTAATAACTGTGTATGGTGGCAGATGGGTACTAGATTTATTGGGGTAATAAATGGGAGGGGAATTGGGGGACAGTGAAAAAAGGTGAAGGGAATAAGAAGGACAAATTGGTAGTTACAAAATAATCATGGGGAGGTAAAGTAAAGCATATATAGTCAAAAATGTGGTAATAAATATGTATATGCCAGGTGGGTACTAGGCTAGTTGGGGGGGTGCTTCTTAAATTACATAAATGTCTAACCACTATGATGTACATGTGAAATGAACATAAAATAATATTGAATGTCAAAAAAAGAAGAAACTTGGAGAAGTAGAGGAATTGAAAGATAACAGTGTGTATGTACATTGACATTCAGCCATAGAGTTTAAGCATTTTTGAAATCGTAATGTATTAAATGCGGAAGTAGGATCAGGTAGAGACGTCAGATTTACACAACAATTTTCAGGAACAATTTTGTAAAATAAGGAATACTTAAGTTCATTATTAATTTAGGGTTAAACCCGAGGATACTTTTCTGTTATCATAATATATCTTTGAGAAATTCTTCTATACTTGAAGAGCCGTGCAGCTGCTCTGGGCTTCATCCAACTGAAGCTAATGTCTCTATAATTCTTTATAATAGCTAATAACTTCCCTGGAGTCTTCTTACTGTGATTAAATGCTGGCAAAGGCTTTTCCAAAGCCACTTAGCAAAAAACTGGCATCGTCGGTTTCCAGTAACTGAGTGGCCATAGGCAGTCATAGCAAAGATCAAAATCAAATTCTGTGGAAAACATGTCACATTTGAAAAAAGTAATCGGCATTCATTTCTGGCATGGAGTCTGTGGTCAAGGCATCCCCCACACAGTGTTTGTTGAAGGTAAATGGAATGTATCACTGGTGCCTCCTTTTCCATTTTTAATTCCATGTTGCTCCTCCAGAGAATTATAAGAGTTATTTTTCTCTTCCTTTTTTCCTCTTCACGAGAAAAATCAGGTAATGCACTCATCCCAAAAATTATTTAGGAGATGAGGAGTAACTGAGGCAAAGCAAAATATCTTCCAAAACAAATAACCTAAGTGTCATTTTTTTTTCTCTTCCTCAGAATGTAACATGTTTTGAAATAAATAACAATTCTGGCAAAAAGTCTCCCCCTCTGGACTTTAGGGTGGAGAGAAAAGCTCAGATTCCATCAAGCCAAAGGGAGATCTGGGTTGATGATATTCCCATGCTTCATAGACAGACTAGAATGGTCCTTTCCTAAATCTTTCTTCATGTTTGAAAAGTCCTACCTGTCTTCAAATCAGCATATTCAGGGCCTGCTCAGCTATAAGGTGGCTTAGAGCTGACAGTAACATCACCTGGGAATCAACTTGGGGTCAAGCGTGGTGACCATTCAATTAGTAGGAAGGTTAATAACCAAGAGAGGACTCTACCCGTGACAGAATCAGGAAGTGCAAATCTACCAGACAGGTGTTGAAACTAGGGGTCCTCAGGGGAGCACACATTTAGGATTTAACATGTAAATGATGCGGCGATTACCAGGGAATATGCAAGGGCAAGTCAGGGACTGAGCTGAAAAGAAACAGCATTATCTGAGCCTGCCCTGGTCTGACCCATCTTGTCACAAGCAAGACCAGGAGAGGGTAGTTATCCTCCATAAATATTTAATAAGGAGTAATGAAGTCTATACTTGCACCAGGAATACAAAGATAAAAGAAAGATTTCCTGAGCTAAAAATTGGTCAATTGGACATATGTGCCTTCTTTCACTCCCTGCCAAACCCTGGTGAAACAAGAATAAAGTGATTTTGTCTTTTAAAGCCATAAGCCTACAAGAATCGGCTAACAGAAAGAAAGGACAAAAGCAACATTTTTGAAGCTGGAAAGCTGGTAGACACGTGGTGAATGACTTAGACATGAAAAAGCTGAATGTTAAGCATGAAGTAAAGAAGGCTATCGAATTCCCAAAAAGCTTAGGACTCAGAGGCAGTAGCTGTTTGGGGTAGTGGGGATGAAGGTGTGGCTAAAACCAGAGGATTTGTTGAAAGTCTATTTGAAAAACAGCAACGAAACCAGAAGCCATGATCATCCCTAGCACCCGGATGGTTATCACTCCCATCTTTTGAAAGTTTGAAGTATCACTCCCAGCTTTCAAAAGAAAAACCTGGGGGCTTTTTGAAGAAATGGCTGATACCAAGCCTGGAGCAAGAAATATATGAGTCTGAAACATCTTGTCCTATCCATTAAAAATGAAGCTATCAAAAACAATTAAGATCATGTAAACAAGATTCAGGAGCCAATTTGAAGAGGCTCCCACTGGCCAAAGATGTTATACTATGAGTGTCAGTAAGGACAATAATTGCAATGAATTAAAATCCATCAAATCTATTGAAATCCATGTTTTTACAATATATTTTTTGAAACCTTAAGTAGTTACCTTTGGAGGATGATTGGCAACCAATTCATTATCTTGAAAATGTAAATAAGTGGAAATAATGAAGCATTTCTTCTGCCATTTTTATGTAAAAGGTGTAACTAGATAACAAAATAGTAGTTGAGAGGAAACTAATAAATAAAAAATGAATATATCACCTTTGAACCTAAGGGTTGTGCATCAATAACTACTAATATCATAAAAGGAGAGACAAGCAGAACTTAAGTACCTCCTGATGAGAAAACATGCCATCACCTAGGGTGTAATACACACGAAGTGAAAGCTAACAGGACTACAAGAAGAGCGAGAACTCTACAATAATTCAAGATTTTAACACTGTTCTCTAAATAATTGATAGAATGAGTAGAGAGAAAATCAGTAAAGATATAGAAAACACATATACATAGAACATATGTTGTTTTATATGTAAAACAACTCTAGCGATAACTTGATCTAATAGACTTTTATAGGCTAATCCACTTCAAACTGCAAAATATACCTTTCCTATACATGCACATGAAAATTTCTCTAATATAGACAAAGGGTTGGATCATAAAAATAAAGTCCAATAAGTTTCAAAATAAGTTTCAAAAAAACTAGTCTTTTCTCTGATTAAAAGAAACTAAATTAGAAATCAATAACACTAAGATATCAAAAAAACCTCCAAATGTTTGGAAATTAAAAATCATGCTTCTAAGTAATTTTGCATTAAAGAATAAATTACTAGAAAAATTAGATAGTATTTTGAATTAAAACATAATGAAAATGCAGTATATCAAAATCTGTGACGCAGCTAGAGTAATGCTTAGAGGGAATGTATAGTTTTAAATACTTAAAAAGGAAAAAAGATTTAAAATCAGTTATTTAAATCTATACCTTAAGAAGCTATGAGAGAAAAAAAAGAAAATTAAATTTAAAGCAAGTAAAAGGAAGGAAATAAAAAGGTAAGAGTAGTAAATAATGAAACAAAATATAGACAAACAATAGAGAAAATGAACAAAGACAAAAGTTTATTCTTTGAAAATAAAATTAATTGTATCCTAATAAGACTAGTCCAAACAACAACAAAAAGAGTGAAAACACAAATTAATAAAATCAGAAATGAAAGAATGCATGACTACAGATCCTACAGAAAATGAAATGATAGTAAGAGAATATAATGAACAACTTTATGCTAATGAATTTGGGGGCTTAGATGAGTAAGCAAATTCTTTGAAAGACACACTTATCAAATGTGACTCAGGAAGAAATAGAAAATTTGAATAGCTCATATCTATTAAAGTAGTTAAATTTGTAATTTGTAAATCACAGAGGAATTCTGTTAAATACTTATGGAAGAAATAATACTAATCTTAAACTTTTTCAGAAAATAGAGAAGGAGAGAATACTTCCCCAATATTTTACGAAGTCAGCATAATCTAGAAATCAAAACCTAACACGGATGTTATGAGAAAAGAAAATTACAGGTCAATATTCTTCATAAATATAGATACAAAAATCCCTGATGAGATATTGGCAAATTTAATCCAGAAACACGTGTATGATTCTTTGTAAGTCTCCAAAAAATCAACAAGAACTAATATATAACTTAAGCAAATGGCAGGATATAAGCTTAACATACAAAAGTCAATTGCAGTTTTTATACTAGCAACAAAAAGTAGAAACTAAAGTGGAAAACAAGACTATTTACAACAGCATCAAGAAACATAAAATACTTAAGAATATATCTAACAAAAAACATGCAAAACCTCTATGCAAAGAACTATAAAGCATTGCTAAGAAGATTTAAACAAATGAGAGAGATACTTTGTCCATGAATGTAAAAACTTAGTATTGCTAGGATGTCAAATTGATCTATGTATTCAATAGAATCCCAATCAAAATAACAACATACTGTACCGTTTTTGTTTAAATTGATAAGATAATTCAGAAACTTTTATAAAAAATCAAAGTAACTAAAAAAGTCAAAACAACATTAGAAATAAAAAACACAGCTCGAAGAGTTCTGCTACCTGATTTTAAGATGTGCTACATTATTACACTAATCAAAACAATATGATTTTGGGGGGGGGCCAGCCCGGTGGCTCAGGTGGCTCAGGTGGTTGGAGCTCCATGCTCCTAATGCCGAAGGCTGCCAGTTCGATTCCCACATGGGTCAATGGGCTCTCAACCGCAAGGTTGCCGGTTCGATTCCTGCAAGGGATGGTGGGCTGTGCCCCCTGCAACTAACAACGGCAACTGGACCTGGAGCCGAGCTGCGCCCTCCACAACTACGATTGAAAGGACAAGAACGTGACTTGGAAAAAATCCTGGAAGTACACATTGTTCTCCAATAAAGTCCTGTTCCCCTTCCCCAATAAAATCTTAAAAAAAACACACACACAAAAATATGATTTTTGTATAAGGATAAACAAATAGATCAATAGAATACAAATTAGAATGTTTGGAAATAGGTCCACATACAGAGGGTGACAAAAAATATATACACATTTTAAGAAAAGAAAAAAACTCTATTAAAATTGTAGTGGAAAGAATGACGCTAGCATTCGTTTGATTAACACCATCTTTTGAGAGAATGTCATACTACACATTGCTACTGTAATTCAATTCAACTTTGAAAAGTAGTACACAAATAACATCTCTTAAAATGTGTAAGGGGTGCCAATTTTTTTGGCACCCCTAGTATATACTGTCCATTGACTTTCAACAAAGTCACCAAGGTAATTCAATGGGGAAAGTCTTTTCAATAAACAGTGCTGGAAGACTTAGATATATGTGCGGGAAAAATTAACCTTAACCCATACTTCTTGTCACACAAAAACTGAGATGACCATAAACCTAAATTAATTAACCATAAACCATAAACCTAACTTAAAAGCCAAAACTATCAAGCTCCTAGAAGAAAACTTAGGAGAATATCTTTGCAAACTTGTTAGGCAAAATCTTCTTAGAAATGACATAAAAAGAACTAACCATGAAAAACTGTTCATTGTATGTCATCAAACATTTTAAAATCTTTTCAGCAAAAGATGTCAAAAATAAATAAATCAAAAGGCAAGTCAAAGACTGGGAGAAAATATTTGTAATATATATATCCAATGAAGGATTTGTGTTCAGAGTGTATAAACAACTCATACAACTTGATAAAGACAAACAACATAATTGAAAAATGGGCTAAACACTTTAACACACTTTATAAAAGTGTGATCTTTTATATGAATGTTCAATGGGCACATGAAAGGATGCTCAACATTATTAGCATCAGAAAATAAAAATTAAAACCACAGTAAAATACCACTTTGTACCCATGAGAAAAAAATCATATATTGTTAGTGGAGTGTAAAATGGCACAATTTTGGAAAAAACAGCTTGGAGTTTCCTTATAAAGTTAAATATACACATACCCCATGACCTTGAAGTCTCACTTTTAATATTTACCCATAACTAATGAAGATATAGATCCAAAAAAAGACTTGTTCAAGAATGTTTATAGTAGTTATATTCATAATATTCCCAATTTTGGAAACAGCTCTAATATCCCTCAACAGAAGTGAGAAATGAATTGTGGTATATTCATTCAGACACAAAAAAGTACACACTGTATGATTCCTGTATATGAAATTGAAGGACAGGTAAATCATGTGATAGAAATCAGAACACTCCGGGTGGTGAACACACAATGGGATTTATAGATGATGTAATACAGAATTGTATACCTGAAATCTATGTAATTTTAGTAACAATTCTCACCCCAATAAATAAAAAAAAAGGAAAAAAAAGAAATCAGAACAATGATTATCCATGGGTGGTGGGGATTATCTGGAAGGGGACAAGAAGGAACTTTCTGGGTGATGGAAGTATCTATTATTTTGATTGTGGTGTTTGTTACCCAGATGTGTACATTTGCATATTTTGTGCAAGATAACTCAAACTTACCACTTGTGCACTTAAAATCTATGCATTTCACTGTATGTGGATTTTGATTCAATACAACTTAAAGTAAATACATTTTTTAAAGCAGTCTTTAAAAAAATAAAGGAATTTACAAAAGATGCCAGAAGGCATGCCTTCAGTCTTGATCCAGCCTGGAATTTTAAACTATATTCTATTGGAATTTTAGGCCAAAACCACAATGTGAAATCGATGGGCTGTCAACTAACTCAGCTTGGTGGACGCCTTTCCCAGTTTTCTTTCCTTCCAGCTCTCTGCCTCTCCCTGCCATAGGGGAGCAATATCAGGGAAAGTCCTTTTGGTCTTTCTCTTTGACCACGTTCCAATACTCTTCTTGAGGGACTAACCTTTTGTTTTGGCGATAGGCCTCTGACAGCCTCATATGTCATGCAAGTTGATTCTACCCCATAATTAGTGCCCTGATTAGATAACTTTGTCCTTTCTAGCCCACTGTCATGGGCTAGTTTAACCCATCTTAATTTCTCACCTGGACTTTCACAACAATCTTGCATTGTCTGCCCCCAAAGAGATCTCCCCATGCAACACATGATTCTGATCCTGTCACTCTCTTGCTTGAAACCCTTTTATGGTTGGTTCCCTGATACCTACAAAACAAAATCCAAATTTCTACCATCAGAAAAGCGCATGATCTGGCCTCTAGCTATTTTCCCAGGCACTTTTCCCTGCTATTTATTGCTCTAAGACTGCATCCTTCCTCTTGCCTCCACACATACTATGCTCAGCCTGGAGAGCCCTGCCACTCTGCTTCTGCCCCCCAATCAGGATGGTCACACAAACTTCTCATCCTTCAAGACCCACGTCAGTGAAATCTCCCCCCACCTCAAGCGCAGTCAGGCTCTCATTATCTACTTACCACATTGTATTATGGTGTCTATTTATTGACTAGTCAATATACTTCCTGGAGGCAGGCTGGGTTTTTATACATATCTTTTCTTCTTTTTTAACCTGCAGCCCCTGGCTCAGGATCATTTATTCAATGAATAAATGAATGACTAGAAGAGGGAGGAAAGGAGTGAACGAATTCACTCACTTTGAGTGTTTCCAAGAGCGATTCTTAAAGTGCAATCCCTCTTCTCAAACACTGGGAAGAATCTCATCAAAGTCTACCTAGTTCAGATTAAATTTAAATCTATCTATCTATCTATCTATCTATCTATCTATCTATCTATCTATCTATCTATCAATCTATCTGTCATCTATTCTCTGATTTAGGATTGCTGAATTTGTGCTGACAATACTAATAGATACATAAAGGGGCATAGGTATTGGGCCCTTGCCAGTGGAGGAAAGGGGGGGTCTCTTCCCTTCTGATATCCACCTAGCTTTTCAACATGCATGGGGAGCAATTATTTTAAAAACTGGGTGTATCATGTTGCTGGAGAAGTGGTCTCTGGTTAAAGGCAGTCTGGTAGCAACAAGCCCTGGGCTTGATTTATGGCTCTGCTTCATGAGTTTTAATATATGGTACATGTGTATACAGCCCCACCCTTTCTCCACTTAACTATCTTCCTGGAGGAAAGGCCCTGAAACTATGATTTTCATATGTCTTGAGAATATCCTGTTTATTTCCCTTCACAAAATATGTTCAGTAGATACTGTTTCTTAGTGGCAGGATTATTTCCAACAGCATGCAATAAACAGGACTTTCATCCCCTATACATGCCAAGTCAGGATTGAGTAGTTAAAATGTAAACCACCAAAATCCCTTTCCTATTATTCAATATATTGATTCACCCTAAGAAGTTGAGAATCAAAAAAAGTGTTTCCATGCTGAATTAGCAAAGAACATGGTGGATCAAAAACCACGCCAGGGTGCTGAAATTGTGACCAGATGTCAGGGCCAGACCAGAAGTCTTACACAATCACAGAGGATGAAATACTCATCTTCATGAGGCATTAAGTGGGCGTCTTCCCTGAGAGAGGGTTAGAATTCCCTGTCACATCTTCTCAGCTCGCTGGACCACAATGGAGGAAGGAACTCATCAATTATAGGTCACTCAGATCCCAGCACATTTTCCAAAGCACTTCTTGTTTTTCAAGTCCCATATTCCCAGAACCAGCAAAATTTCATTTCTTATTGGGAGGAAGGAAAAGTCAGAGAGCTGCAAGTGGAAATCTTTAGCCATTGAGGATGAGTAAAGTTTGGTGGAGTCCAGCCTTCCTAACAGGCAGCTGTGTGGAGAGCTTTCCAGCTCCTGCTTTGCTCCAAAGCAGCACCCCCCTCACCCCCCCTTCCTAGATCCCCAGCCTTAGGAAGCTGCTCCAGGAAAGCAGATTACCTCTTCCCATTCCGGTTTTCTCTTTTCTATCCTCAATCGTTTCCATCTTATGATCACCATCTGTCTAAACTGTCCTTAGGGAGGAAGGGGCAGTATGAAGCCAAAAGTAATTAAACTATAATAAGATGTTATATCTGCCCAGTGTTTTACTATTGGCCTACCTCACTTAGGTGCATCCATGAAGATGACAAAAGTTGGGTGAAAGGTGGTTTTTTGTGAGATTAAGTGGAAACTGGCAAACGTGATAGTCACGTGTCTGACAGGCAGCATCAGGCTTCAGCAGGTGTTTGGAACCACGTGGAATGAAGAGTGTGAGTGAGGTGACTAGGTGATGATGTATTCTTTGCCTCTTCTAGCTTCTGGCGACTGCTGGCATTCCTTGATTTGTGGCCACGATGCCACATCTTCAAGGACAGTGTCTTCAAATCTCTTTCAGTTCCATCTTCACATTGCCTGCTCCTTTGTGTGTCTGTCAAATCTCCGCTTCCCCTTATAAGGACACATGTGACAGCATTTAGGGTCCACGGGATAATCCGGGATACTCTCCCCATTTCAACATCCTTTCACTTAATCCCATCTGCAAAGGCTCTATTTCCAAATGAGCTAACATTAACAGATTCAAAAGATTAGAACCTGCTGTCGTTGGGGGCCATTATTCAGCCAATTACAATGCCTTTTGCTCATTTTCTGTCTGGACTATTTGTTTTCTCTACTATTGAACTTTCAGAATTCTTTATATAATAGTCTAGATACAAATCCTTTGCAGATACAGATTCACAAATATTTTCTCCTATTCTGCAGCCGGTCTTCTCACCCTCTTCACAGGGTATTTTGCAGAACACAAGTTTTTCATTGTGATGAGGGTCAATTAATCATTTTTACTTTTTATAGAGCATGCTTTTAGTATCAAGTCTATGAACTCTTCACCTAGTCCTTGTTTCTGCACTTTTTCCCCAATAGCACCCAGTCTGTTTCTAAAAGTTTTAGAGTTTTATGTTTTACATTTTTTCTAAAAGTTTTATAGTTTCATAGTTTGTATTTTACATGTGAATCCATGTTTTTCCTGTTCTTTGCCATGATGAACTTTATCACATAGTTATGAAAATTTCTGGGATACTGTCGTAGACTGTATAACTGTTTGCATTATTCACTCTTCCCTTAATGACGATTATATATCTGTGCCCATTGCCAGGCAGGAGACTGAGACTAGGAATGGCTCAAGGATATGCACCAGAGCTGTGATCCAGGAGTCAAGAGACCACCACGGCCACTGCAGATGTCTCTCAACCCCCACGGAGGTAGTGACTAGGTACTAGAACACAGCTGCTGAAATCCCCAAGCCCCACAACTCTGCTTGCCAGGGGACATAGGTGAAGGGGCAGGGAGGGCATTCCATCTCACTTCTGCCTTCCAAATTGTACCAAGTACCTCTCATTGGCAGAATCAGATTCACAACCAGAGTCCATTTGCTATGTCTACTGTACAGGCATGGTCAAGTCCTGGCGAGAGCTCTCTTCCTGGCTTGCAGACAGCTCCCTTCTCACTGTGTCCTCACATGGCAGAGGTGGTGGGGGGAGGTGTGGGGGGGTGGTGGGGGGGCAGGAGTATAAGAGCTCTCCATGGTGTCTCTTTTTATAAGGATACTAATCCCATTGGACCAGGCGCCCACTCTCACGACCTCATAGAAACCAAATTATCTCCCAAACGCCCCACCTCCTAACACCACCAGTATATCAACAGTGGGGGTTAGGGCTTCAATATATGAAAGAGGGCAGGGGGGCTCACAAACATTCAGTGCCTAGCAGTCAGGGAACATTGAGTTAGGGACCATTGCTAAGATATTGTTATCAGCTCAGAACAACTTCCCACACCAACTGGCATATTCTCTGTCACTGAAGGACGGATGGAATTCTCCATGCGACAATGTTTATCCATCTTGTCATTCCCTTGTGCATTCACGAAACAATCCTGAGCACTCACTTAGGCGTGTAGGGGAGAGATATAGAGCTGACACTCCAGTGCAGGGAGACACAAGTAGAGAGAAAGTTCCAGTGCACTGGGATATGTGCTGGGACAGGGAGAATCAGACAGCATTCTAGGAGCTTGGAGGAGAAATAACCTAGACTGGAGAGATTATGAAGATTCTCTGGGGCAGGCAATACCTGAGCTGAGTGCTGAAGGCTGAGCGGGTGCTAATTCATGCAGGAAGAAGGGGAAAGACCATCCTGGCAGAGGGGAAGGCAGGCATGTACATATGCTGCAGACAAGAGAAAACATGCGTGCTGTGGGAACGACCATTAACTCATGCCGACGAAAGACATCCAGCCTAAGGGAAAGCTCATAAGAGTTTGAGCCAAACTGACAACAATTGCCAGGAAGTAAAATCTCAATGGATGTGATTTGCTCTGTGAATTGGCGGTTTGCAGCTTATTTTATACATAGAATCAAAGGAGGAGGGTTACCTGAAATCCATTGGTGATAGATGAAGGGGGTGGGAGAAAGCAAAGCGGGGAAATCTCTGGGATTGGATAAAAGTAAATTGGAGAGACAGGTACTTCTTTCACATAGGTGGGTACAGGGTAGTTAATAGTTCACATAGAGATGTTAATCAAGGGACAAGAATAATAATGAGGGATTCTGTGCTTTCCCGCTCTGGTCCTAAAAAAGGGATTACTGACATCCCAAGGATGTCACGTTAGGTGCAAAAAGACAATAGACAGGCCCACTGAAAGGCACAGAGTAACTTTATGAAGGAAGCTTTTGTCTAAAGATGTGACTTCCCACCATGGCCCACGTAGTTATGAAATTTTTTTTATGCTCACGCCATCTTATGTGCTTATTTGAACTTGTCAGATTTAATATGTGGCCCCTTTTCCATCCACACTCAATGTAACTGGAGACCAGATTCGGAGCTGGAGGGATCCAAGCTAGAGACACCCAGGGTAAGAGCCTAAGGGGAGTTGTTTTTTTACCCTGAAGCTAATGAGGAAACCTGAAAGATTTCAAGTAGGGGAGTGACTGGACCAGATTACACTTCAGAAAAATTAACCAGGCAGCAATGGGGCGATCTACTGGAGGAGAGGAATGATGAGAGGCAGCAGGCAAATTAGGAGGCTGTTGGAATTATCAATAGTGAGAATTTAAGGTCCAAGGCAGAGGAAGGTGGGATGGAGAAGAGGAACGGGATGTTAGAGATGTCTGAGGAGTTGGGAGAACTTAGATGGGTGAAGGAAAGGGCACTTCCTGGCTTAGGCCCTGAGGATAGATGGAGGTGCCAGTCAGCAAAACTAGGACTCAGAAGAGGATCACGGGGAAGGAGGGGAGATCGGGGCTGGGGAGGGGCTGAACTCAGGCAGCCTCAGCTGTGGACCCAGTGGCTTCAGGATGCCTGAGCAGCACCCTACGGACATGTTGACTGGTTGGATATACAGACGTAACAAGACGAAATTTTGAAACTAAACATTTTTTCTTCTGCTTCCCTAAACATTCTCACCATTTTTCTAGCCCATCAGCTGCATCCATATGGCCTCAAAGAGAATTTAAGTGTAACAGCAGTGAAAAGAGGGGGGTAAATGTTAATATTTTTCCCCCTTCAAACTAGGCTCTTGAAAGTCAAAAGGAGAGGCCCTGAATGGAACAGAAACCGGAATTTATGCCATAAAAAGGTGATGATGTAAATGTCCCTTTGGGTACAACCAGCCAAGAGTCAAATATAGACTTTGAGGCTTAAGCCAAGGATTCCAGGACATTTATACACTGGGGGAAAATAACCAATTCAGGTTGGAAGCTGTTTCCCATGACAACTGACTGGTATTCAAGATTTTGAGGTTAATGATTACATTTCACTAACATTAAGCTTGTGAAGTTCAATCAAGCTTATTGAACCTGCAGATAATCTCTGGAGGTTCTTTCATAGTTACAAAATGGGAAACAGGATGGTGTGAGTATTAAGTCTTTACCCAAGGGCCTTCATTCTTGTGAATATGCTCTGCCTCATCTCACACCTGTGTCAATATCCTCATCTCCCTAGAGTTTCTTTTCACAAGAAATGGTTAATTAAGAAGCTCTTGGTCTCTGGCTCCAGATAAGATTTTAGTAGCCAGTAAGAACAGAAAATAGAGATCTTGTAAAAATGTACGACTTACTACAAAGTCTAGAAAATTATAGATTTTTTTAAAAAGATGATGAGGTCTGTATATTTCAACACCGAAAATAAATAAAAATAAAAATAAATGAATAAATAAATTTGATAACAGGGGGACCATCTATATTTAGGAGAGGGTGACCAAAAATGGGAATGCCGTGGAGGTGGAGAGGTGTGCGTGTATGTGTAAGACGGAAGAGATTTTGAGCACATTTATTAAAGAAGAATTCTAAGCTCAACATGGGTTCAAGTCCTCTACCATTTGTTAACTCTATGACTTTAGGCAAATTAGTTAACCTCTGTGCCATAGTTTCCTCATTTGAAAAACAGTGTATGAACACAGTAATCCACATAAAGACTTTTGTACTATGAAGTGTGTGTATGTGTGTGTGTTTTCTTTTTCTTTTTTTGTGTGTGTGTGTGTTCTTAGGGTACCTGCCCGTCCCTTCCTCTCCCCACATCCAAGATTCTAAGCTCCTCCTGAGCAGGAGGGAGTTTTGTGATTTTTATCATTTTGGTTTCTTGTAGTGACTACTACAGTATATATAGTGGACTTTCAATACATACCTGGTACATAGTAAGTGCTCTATAAATATTTGTATTGAATAAATGAACAATTGTTGAAATGAATGTGCGTGGTAATTATGAGTTATCAAAATTTCTAAATATTTCTCTTCTCAGCCAAAAATGATTGTTACTCCAGGTTAATGCATTTTTAGTTATAGTGTTCCAAGGTCAAATAAATCTGTAATAAAAATTTATATAATAATCATTACACATTGTGAGCACAGTATTTGTAGTAATTGGGGAAGAATTTCAGCTTTAAATACAGGTATATATATATATATATTCTTTTCAACCAGAGTTGTTTCTCCGAAGGGCTGACAGTGGTGATAAAAATTAGTTTGTCTTTTTGTGCGCTTCTCTTCCTTTTATTTGTCTCGAAAGCGTCCTTGTTTGGTAGTAAAATGGGATCGGTAAGATAACTGGAAAGACCAACAAGAGCAGGAACGGCGAATACCGACTAGTTCTGTCCCGCGCGACACCCCGTAGTTTGCGGCTGACGTCGAGGCGGCGCGCGCGGTTTTGAAAGCGAGAAGCGTTCAAACGTCAACTGTTGTCTTCGAGTACGGGTGTGGGCCGGCGGGTGGCGGAGGCAGCCGTGAGATCTACTAGGTAGCAGCCCCTCGGGAGCAGATTTCCAGACGGCCTTGGCCTGGACCTCTTGTCATCGCGGTCTTTTCCTGCCTGGAGTGTGAGTCCGCCGCGTCCAACGGCTCAGGTAAGGGGCGCTCTTCTCTGGCCGCCCACTGCGCGCGGGCCTGGGTGGGGGTCGAGCACTCCGCGCAGCCGAGGCCTCTGCATTTGCTTTCGTAACAGCCCGTGGCAGAGAAGAAACGTTGACGATGTTGGGAATGCGGCGTTCAACTCGGAGTTTTCTTCGGAGTCATCTTTGCGACTCAAACCCGAGGGCGCATCCCGGGGTAGGGTGGGGATTGCAAGGAAGAAATTGCTCTTTCTCTAAGCGGAGCTTGGTGCTCTCTACTTTTGGTGGAAGCTCCATAGGAGAAGACGGTGGTTTGGCCGATGTGGGCACCCCTGATCCGGCAAGCTGCTATTGTGTCACAAATGATGTTACGGACGGGTATCCGGAGGCCCGGAGTCTCTGCTTAAAGCCAGACCCCAGTCTTCAGGCACATTTAGTTTTGTGCCAGATCCGAACACGGGGGCTTCTGCCTGGTGGAAGCAGTTCATCACCGCAGCCGAGTGGGTCTCAATTCCAACTCTTAGGGGCGGCTAGAACTGGCGAAGGGTTCTGGTGTCGTGGAGGGGGGTGAAGGTTGAGAAAGGAGTGCGAAGCACGGTTGCCTGCTCTGAACCCCTCCACTACCGCTAATGGGGCTTCCGATTTGCAGGTGAGCGGACTGAGCAGGTGGAAGAAGGATTGTTAACAATGAGCCCTCTATAAACTGCTGGCTTAGGGGATAGACAGTCTGTGCCTCTACTCCCAGAAATCCTACTGAGGGTTTAAAGTGTAAAGGACCTTAGAAATAATCTGCTCAGAACTTTACTTTCTTTCTCATTTACTTTCACCCCACTGTTTTCCTTCTCTTTTCTCAATTATGTTTATTTTTTCTCTTGTTCTCTTGCTTTTCCTTTTATCTACTGGCTCTCTCTACATGTTTGCTTTGCCAGTAGTGTATGTATTTGTTTAGTCCTAGGGTGGCTTAGAAGTGCCTGTCGGGGATCGTCCGTGTTCTAAATTCAGGCAAATCTTAAAGAGAGGGGTGATTGTAGCTACACTTTAAAAACTGAACAAGCTTCTCATTAACAGAAAATTAAAGGTGGGCATTTGAGATGAATTTTTTTTTCTTGGCACAGTTTTAAAAGATGCTATTATGGGCTATACAGAAAAATTAAAGGAAATGTTCTCTCTGCTTCCCAATTTTTTACAGGCAAACCAAACGAGTTTATAGACATGTAGGAACAGTTTACAATAAATAAATAATATGAAATTTAATTTTTTAAACAAAAACTAAAGTAATTTTTTAAATCTTTATAAAAGATTCTTTAAGAAATATGTTACAGAAGAAAGAAAAGCTTGGATTAACTTGCATGTATGTGCAGTATGTACATTTTATTTGCATAGACAATTTTTTGGGGGGGGCAGTTTTACCTTCTATGGGACATACTTTTTTTAATTTTTAAATTTTTTTTATTGGGGAACAGTGTGTTTCTCCAGGGCATGTCAGCTCCAAGTCATTGTCCTTCAATCTAATTGTGGAGGGCGCAACTCTGGCCCATATGGGGATCGAACCAGCAACCCTGTTCAGAGCTCGCCCTCTAACCAACTGAGCCATACGGCCACCCCTGCATAGACAATTTTTTATAACAATTTGTTGAGATATAATACATATAGTTTAAAATTCGTCCTTTGAAAATATATAATTCAGTGATGTTTGGTAAATCAAAGTTGAATATATTAAACTACTACCTGTTAGGTTGGTGCAAAAGTAGTTGCGGTTTAAAAGGTTAAAAATAATGGCAAAAACCTCAATTACTTTTGCACCAACCTAATAATTTTAGAACATTTTCATCGTCCTCAAAAGAAGCCCTGTACCCACTCACTAGCAGTCCTTCCACATTCTCCCTTCCTCCCAGCCCCTGGCAACTAATCTGTTTCTGTCTATGGATTTGCCTTTTGGACATGAGGTGTAAATGGAATCGTATATGTAGCCTCTTGTGTCTGGCTTCTTTCGTTTAGTATAATGTTTTTAAGGATTATTTATGTTGTAGTATATATCAGAACTTTATTCCTTTTTATGACTGAATAATATTCTATTGTATAAAATATGTATTCTGTTGAATAACATTCTGTTGTGTGTATTGTGTACCATATTTTATTTATCCGTTCATCTGATGGATATTTCTGTTCCTCTTTTTGGCTGTTAGGAATAATGCTGCTTACATAGACAATTTCTTTAAAAAATATTTTAAAAGCCTGTTTGCTACAGGGAAGTGTGAGAGGGAGACTCACTCTTTATCTTTTTGTACTAGGTGATTTTTAAAAAAAGAACCAAGTGCGTATGTTACTTTTTAATTAATACAAACAAAAAAACTCAATGACCTTGGGTAAGTAATTGTACCCCTCTGGATTTTAGTTTTCTCATTGTAAATACAATTGGACTAAATATTTGTCATAGTCTTTTTCTGTTCTCAGATTTCGTTAATGTGATACAATGGGTGATAGTATTACAGGAATTTTTTCTTCATGAATGAGTTGTAATCTTTATAATTGCAGTGTAACTTTCAATTTATTTTTATCATAGGACCTAGAGTGATTATTATAATGGAAGAAATCAGTAATTTCAAGACACCAAGCAAATTATCTGAAAAAAGGAAATCTGGTAAAATCTATATAAAACCTTTCTTCATTGTTATTGCTATTAGAAATATCTTAGTATTATTGTAGTTTCATGCTTTAATTATTATCTATCTTACACAATTTTAGCATAAGTCCGTTTTATAATGTTGATCTTAACAAATAATACTTATTTTATAGGCCGGAAATGGTCACCTACGAGCTAATTTTATTGACATTCTAATAGATTTGGAGGTTCTCTCTGGTGAAGAAATCAACTTAACTTGAACCATTAAGGAACTACTTACCTTTCCTGGTCTCAAACATGCATTGCTCTTGTGAAGGAAAGATACAAGTATTTTTCCAGTGCAATTCAGTGGACAGAGGATAATCTCAACAAATAAAAGCAATTGGATATCAATATGTAAATTGACCCTTATTATGCATCATATACAAAAATGGTTAAAATTATAAAATTTCTAGAAGATAACATAGGAAAAAGAAAGTCTTATGTTCATTTTTAATATAGACTTTTGCGTGTTGACCTTGTATCCTTCAACGATGTTAAACTCACTTACTCTACTAGCTGTTTTATAGATTGCTTAGGGTGTTGTACATTGTACAGTTGGTAATGTAGATGAATCAAGACAGTTTTACTTCTTTTTCCTAGTCTATTTTTTTTTTTCCTTATGGCACTGGCTCCAATATATTTTTGAGTAGAAGAGGTGTGAGTAGATTTACTTATTCACAGTGAAGTATTATATTAGATATAAAGTGGGGGTTTTTTTGGTAATAGACTTTATTTTTAGAGCAGCTTTAGATTCACAGGAAAATTGAGTGGAAGTACAGAGATTTCTCATACACCGCCTGCCATCAACATCCCCACAGAGTATATGTAGGTTTTTCATAGATGCTGTTTATCAGGTTGAAGAATTTTGCTTTTATTCCTGGTTATCATGAATGGGTGTTGAACTTTGTTAAGAGCTTTTTCATAATCTATTTTTTTTCGTCTGTTGATGTGGTAAATAATGTTAATTTTCAAATGTTAAGCAAACCTTTCATTCCTGGGGTAAAGCCAGTTTAGTCATGTTGTATATACTTTATGTATTGATTGATTCAGTTTGCTGATATCTTCTGTGTTCGTGAGGGATATTGGACTGTAGCTGTCTTTTTTGGAATGTCTGTCTAGTTTTGGTATCAGGGTGTTCTGTATTCTTGAAGTAAGATGGGAAGTGTTTCCTTCTCTTCTTGAAGAGTATATGTAGAATTGATAGTATTTCTTCCTTAAGGTAGAATTCACCAGTAAAACCAGGTGGGCCTGAGTTTTTTTAGTAGAGAGAGATGAACTGTAATTTCACAGTTAATAGGTATTGGGCTGTTCAGCTTATCTATTTCTTCTTGTGTAAGAAACTTTGTTAGTGTTTTTCAAGGAATGTGTCCATCCCTTCTAAGTTAAATTTATTGGTATAAAGTAATTAATGATATAATTTTATTATTGTTCTAATGTCAGTAGGCTCTGTGATGATGTCTCCTTTTTGATGTCTGGTACTGGTATTTTATATTTTCTTTCTTCCTTGGTCAATCTGACTTGATCAGTTTATCTGTCTTAATGAATGTTTCATGTTCTTGAAAAGATCATATTTTCTGCTGCTGTTGTGTGCAGTATTCCATAAATGTCAGTTAGGTCAAGCTGGTTGACTTGTTCATGTAGTTTTATTCAGGTCTTTGTATCAGTACTGATTTTCTGTCTACTTATTCTATTACTGACAGAGGTGTGTCTCCAATGAAAATTGTGGATTTGCCTATTTTTTCCTTCAGTTCTATCAGTTATTGCTTTATGTATTTTGAAGTTTGTCATTAGGTACACATACATTTAGGAAAGTTATTTCTTTTGATGGATTTACCCCTTTACTATTATAAATAAAAATTCCTTTGTTTCTCTGGTGTTGTACTCTATTTGAAGTCCACTTTATATGATATTAATTGAACTACTCCAGCTTTATTTTGATTAGTGTTTCAATGGTAATATTTTTCCAGCCCTTTACTTTTAACCTATTTGTGTCTTTATATTTAAAGTTTATTATACAGCACGTAGTTATGTCTTGTTTTGTTTTTATCCTGAAAATGTCTGCCTTTAATTAGACTGTTTAGCCACTGGCCACATGTGGCAATTAAGGTTCAAGTGAAATAAAATTTCATATTTAGTTCTTCAGTTGTACTAGCCACATTTCAAGTGTCCAGTAACCACATGTGGCTACTGTAGTGGACAGCACAGATATAGAACATTTCCATCATGACAGAAAGTTCTATTGGACAACACTGTTTAGACCATTTATAGTTAATGTGATTCTCTATTTTCTCATAGCAAATTGACGATTTCTTTATTTTTTTCCTAGTGTTTTTTCTCTGTGCTTCATCTTTGGTATTTTTTGTTGCTTTGTCTTAAAATTTAGTGGCTTTTTCATTTACTCTAAGTTGGTGTTATTCTTATCCATTATATTTTTAATTCCTTGAAGTTCCATTAGGATCTTTTTTTACTTCTCTTTCTTGTTATGCTCATATTTTCCTTTACATTATTGAGCACATTTTTAAGATTTATATCTTATGGTTTTTATCTGCTGCTTCTATATCACTGTCCTTTTATGGTATGTTTCTATTGGTTTATCTTTCTCCTGGTATCCTGGTATAGGCCGTATTTTCTTGCTACCTAGTAATTTTTTATTGGCTCTTGGACATTTCACATTGTTGCGTGCTGGACTTGGTTATTCCTTTGAAGGATGTGTGATTTTGTTCTGCTCTACCTGCAGTTTAGTTTCCTGCACATTAGCTTGTTTCTTTTGAGGATTGCTTAAGCCTTTGTTGTAAACTTTTTCCTTTGGACTAAAATTTAGCTGTACTAAGTCATGACGCTTTAGAGCACTTAACTCAATGCCCTGTGTGCTACAGATTTACCACACTGAATGATTGTAAGTGAGCTACCGTGTTTCCCTGAAAATAAGACCTACCCCAACAATAAGCCCGTTAAGATGGTCAGCCAGATGGACACATTTAGTATGTTATAATGATGTTCCAAAAGAAGATGACATGACTATATTTAAATAAATGTAGATTGTTGTACATGAAAAAATAAGACATCCCCTGAAAATAAGCCCTAATGCATCTTTTGGAGCAAAAATGAATATAAGACTCGGTCTTATTTTCGGTAGTATTCCTAGATCTGTGTAATGTCAGGTAATTGTTTAGCTTACTGCTTGCCTTGATGCTTGCCCCAGCTTTGGGGAGTTCTGTCCATTGTATGTTCAGATAAGAATTTAGCCAAACATTAAAGGGGAGACCTCTTTTCAGATCTCTGGAGCTTTTCCCCTAACTTTGTCTCTCTCTTTTAGTTCTGTGCTCCACAAATTCTAGCTATCTAACTCTCCTTGACCTCTGATCTCTGTCTCAATTTGACAAGACCTCTATGCTGTGTTTCTTTGTACTGGGGCCTGGAAACCGCCTTAAAGCAGTAAGTTAGGGCAATGACATGGCTCACTTCATTGTTTCTCTTCTCTCAAAGATCACAACCCTGTTCTACCTATTGTCAAATATCTGACAACTGCTATACTATATTTTGTCAAGTTTTCTAGATGGTATTTCCAGGAGCAGTTAATTATTCATTAGCAAAAGTAGGACTCCTGTCTCATCTTTTAAAATGATTGTATAATGCTCTGTAATATAGATACACTATAATTATGACTAGTAATGGTTACTTAGGTTTTTTTGTTTGTTTTCTACAGCCACAAAAGTGAATCCCAATATTCAAATATATGCACGCATGCATGTGCACGATGGCTTTGGCAAACTTTTTGTAAAGGGCCACATAGTAAATAGTTTAGGCTTTGTGGGCGGCCACTGTTGCATATTCTTTTTTACCTATTTTTTCCAATTTCAAAAAGCAATTCTTAGTTCGTGGGCCATGCAGAAATAAGCAATTTACTGATCCCTGCTTCAGTGTTACTGTAACATAGAGCTCCAAAAATAGATTTGGTCATTTAAAATTAGGATAGATAGTGTCAAATTGCTCTCCAAAAGATTATGCTAATACTCTATTCTTAACAATAATATGTTGAGAATTTTAATTTGCATTTGTAGAGGTCTTTTTAAATACTAATTTTATTTCTCTTTTTGACATTTATAGCATTATGTTCAACTCCATATATAAATATACCTTCCTCTCCGTTTATGCAGAAACTTGGCTTTGGCACAGGGGTAAATGTCTATCTTATGAAAAGGTGAGTATAAGATTTCAGATTAATCTTTTTACATTCCACTATATTTGGAGACAAAAAGAAATTTGAAAATTCAAATATTTAGATTAGGGTATGTTCCTGATCCTACCTGATTGCTATCTTCCAGTTCTAGAACCTTTTATAACTACCAGAGCTCTGCTTGGTATACTTTTCTCCTAGTTTCCTCCTGATGGATTATTAAAGGAGCAGTAATTTACCTTATAATTTTTCCTTTTCCTTGTATGGGAAGGGAAAGGGACAGAGAAAAGGGATTCCTGTGTGGGAATGATGTAGGATTCTTAATAAGAAAACCTCAAAAAGGACTCCAAGTGGGAGATGTCAGTGACTGTCATTCTCTTCTATCTGGAGAGTTGTCTTCTCAAGATACTCTCTTCTAAAAAAAGTAAAGTTTTTGTTTCTATCTTATCATTGTTAAGTAAGAAAGGTACATACATGATTTTAATGTAGGAAAATTGTGTTAAAAGAAAAATGAAATAGTTGATACTAAAAGCTATTAATATTGTTAACAAACACATTTTTTTTTAGGTTGTTTCTTTTACTCATACTCTGTACCTAGTTTCATGTTAATTAAGTGGCAAACAACTGAGTCATTATGTGTGCCTTATGCATTCTTGGAATCAGCCGGCCTCGTCCAACTCAGTGTATTGTTAGGTTTATATTGTTTCTAAACAGAAATGCTTTCTTTACTAAAAATCTAATGAATTGAGAATAATATAGCAATTATATATAAGTGGGTGTTCTTGAAGCATTTTTGTAGTTTAAACACCCGTTTGTTTGTATGTTATTTATGAACATGCTTTATTAGTGTCTAAAAACTTACTTTGAAAGAAAAAATTTCTCACAGGTTCATGGCTAGTCTCATTTTTTTTCCCTTTAAAAATATATTTTTAAATGTTAAATGTGTTAACAAAGTTAAACTGTATTTAACTTAATCAAAATTTATATGGCTGATACTGAAAAATAGCTGTTCCAGTCTGATCTTACCACTCCTCTAAACATGGCGCTGTCAGCGTGCGATTTTCCTCTCCTGGTAACCTGGAGATTTCCTTTGCTTCTCTGGTGAATTGGATCCTCTGTTTTTCTGTGCCTCGTGTCTTGCTATTTCTTGGTTTACAGCTTGTTTTGTTTGAGGACATCTGGTAGCTCCCCATGAAAAGGTGAACAGGAGATACATTTTTGAGAATTTGCATTTCTGAAAATGTTTCATTTTACTTTCATACTTGAATGGCCTTTTTGCTTTTCTGGGTTAGAATTCTTGTTTGGAAATAATTTTCCTCCAGAATCTTGAGGACATTGTTCCATTGTCTGCTAGCTTGCAGTGTTTGCTGCTGAGAATTCTGAAGTCCTTCTGATTGCTGATTCTCTTTATGTAACCTGTTTTATATGATCTGTTCCTCCCACTGCCCTGGAACTGGAACCTTGTATGATCTCTGTTTGTCACCAGTGTTCTGAAATTTCACAGCGACGTGCATAGGTGTGGGCCTCTTGGGTTCTGAAAATTCTTGTTCTTAAATATTTGAGAAATTATTTTAAAAATTACTTTGTTGATAACTCTCATCCGTTTTTCTGTTCTTTATTTGGAACTCCTATTATTCGAATGTCGAACTTACTGGACAGATCTGTGATGTAGTTTGGGGGCGGGGGGGGGGGCAGCACTGGTTTTCCTATTTTCTCTGTCTCTGCTCTATTTCCTGGGAGATTTTTCCAACTTCATCTTCTGATACTGCTATTGAGTTTTTCATTTTTGTCTATTTTTAATTATCTGAAAATTTCCTTTTTTAAAACAGCATCCTAAGTGTATTACAGTACTAGAAATGTTCTATATTGTGATCTGGATGGTGATAACACAGGTATATACACATATGAAAACTCATTGAGCATTTAGTATGTATATGGTCACACATTACTGTGTTCCTGTGTGGTTCACAGGTATTCAGCTACCTCAGCAAACCTCAAACTAAAGACTCTCTGCTTTAGCCCCTTCCAAAGCTCGTTCTAGTTTTGAGAAGCTGGGGGATAGGGAATGGACAACTGCCTAGTGATACAGAATGGGGGAGGGTGTCTAGGAGTCTACCTGCTTTTGAATAACTTTCAAGAAGCTCATTGGGCCTTTTAAGTCATTTACTTTCATCTGCTTGCCATCTTCCAAAAATTTGTTGCTGTTGTCTCCTCTTCGTTATTTTTATCCTTGTTGGTGGGAGTATGTCTTAAAATAACCAATTGTTTTAGTTTTAGTTTGAGAGGGATAAAAATTATATGGTATGTCTGTGTTTAAGCTGTCATTTTAATCTAAAAGCGTATTTTTAATGTTCAGTCAGGTTTGCATCCCTAGTTTAAACCCAACATAGTTTTGATGTATATTATTTTTTAATATACTGATGGATTGAGTTTGCTATTTGTTTAGAAATTCTGCATCTGTGATACAACTGAAATTGGCTTGCGATTTTCCTTTTTCTGTTGTACCTATTTGACTTTTTTATTAAAGTTATACTAGACTCATAGTCCCTTTTCTTTCCGTTTCCTGGAACAATTTATATAAGATTGATAGGTTCCTTGAAAGTTTAGTTTACTAACCTATAAAGTTATCTAGGCTTTGTGTTTCTTGTGCGAAGATTTTAAACTCTTGATTACATTTCTTCTTTTATCAGTTTTCTAAGAATTTGACTATTTTGTCTTTTAAATTTATTGGTGTAAAAGTTTTACTATTTATTCACTTGTATTTGTTTTTTATCTCTGCTATACTCGTATCTATAGTTATGTCCCCATTTTTTATTACAATGTTATTTGTGCCTCTTTTTTTTTCCCCTTGTGCAATCTCATCAGAAATGTGCCTGTTTTATTAGCCTATTCAATGAACTAACTTTTAGCTTGGCAAAGTATTCTGATTTCATAAATATATTTTTGTCATTTTGTAGATTAGGATATGTTATGGAAAAGGTGAAGATGGACCTGAATTCTAAACATTCGAGAGTTATGGGATACCCCTTGAAACTTGAAAAATATATTTTTCATAGTAAAGTGACATGGAAGAGGTTATCCCCAAATGCTCTTGTTATCTAAAACTGGAGATGTAAAAATAGTTTATATAAACTTATGGATAATAGATGTATACAAATTAAGAAAGCTAGTGATTCCCCTGAGTACATGTTTCTTGATTTTTTTTAAAAAAAGATCCTGTAATCATAGAGCTATGCTTGAGGTAGTACAAAGCTCAATGAATTCTTGGTGCAATGTGTTGTTATGTTCTTACGGTTAAACTATTTATCTTGAACTCTTTCACTAACTTTTGTGACTCTATGCTACATGCACTTTGTCTTTTCGTAATTCGATGTACTCATAAATAAATGCTTACCTTTTCAGGTAAATCTTTCCCTGACTTTGTTTTACCTGTTTGTCTAGTTAGGGCTCAAAACACTTATACTTTAAATATTGTTAAGATGGCTGAATCTTCCTAGAAAACAGACAACTTAACCTTTTTTCTCATTTGTATGTTTATTATTGCCTTACGCGCCTGTCTTTGAGTATGTAGTGAAAGGTATACGGTGGAGTGGTTAGTGTAAAGACACAATATTTGTTGGTGAATAAGCCTTTGTTCTTTATATGATTATATATGTGCCAGATGTTTCTTGTACATCTCTTTAAATTGTTTCTTAGAGACTGGTGTTTATTACTTTAGCATTCTAGAACTCAACTCTGGTACATATAATTAAATATTTGATAAATAGTTGGTAGTCTTAAATGCTTGAATGGAAAAATTAGAAAGTAGTAATATTGAAGTTTAAAATTTTTAATATTCCACCTTTTTCCTTCTAGTTCTCTCTTATTATCTCCTCCCTTCCAGCAATAGATACAGACTTCTCTTATAATTAGTAGATATATCAGCTGTTTATCTTTCAATTAAAAAGGATATGTAGCAGAGGTTTGATAGTATAAAATACTGTAAATGTTTTTTAAAAAACAAATTACTGTCAAGTCCTTTTCAAAATGTGGAATTTTTTGTTAGTCATTTGAAATGTGTTATTAATCTTTCTGTACATTTTATGATTGCTTTTTAAAGATCTCCAAGAGGCTTGTCTCATTCTCCTTGGGCTGTGAAAAAGATTAATACTAAATGTAATGGTTATTATCAAAGTATGTATCAAAAGAGACTAACTGATGAAGCTAAGATTTTGAAAAGCCTTCATCATCCAAACATTGTAGGTAAGTTTAAAGTTATTTGGCAGCAGGATCTGGTATAATATTGTTTATTCAGAAACAGTTTATATAATCTCATAACCAGTTTCACTAATAAAAACTGAAGAGGATAGTGGTAGAGTTTGGTAAGAATCAAATTAATGTGAACATTCTAAGATAAAAATTGTGTATAAGATTTTTAGATGCTTAAGTATATATTAAAAACTTCATGGGAATAGATATGGTCATTAGGGTGCTAGTACTATGGAGAATTCAGAAATATAAAATAATCTTCATTTAGATCATTTCTTTGTTGTCATTTTTAATAGAAGTAGGGTCTGGTAAACCATTATATTTAGGAATGCAGAACATAGTTAAAAATATTTTAATTTGTGGTACTATTTGCAAGCTGAAGGCTTTTTTTTTTTTTTTTTTTTTTTAATGAACTGAACACTTCTCAATAAATCTTTGCACTGCTTTTCTTACTTCTCAGGCATGTCATTTGAGATTCCCTTCTGATTTAGTTAACCATGTTTACCTGTGTCTGACCTCTCACCCAGAGTAGACTTTTACCTTCAAATAGCAGCTAATTCAAATACTGCATAATGTAGAATGTAATTTATGAAGGATGATCGCAGTTTAATTGCACTAACACAATTATTTTGCAGCTCCCCCAGATAGATCCATCCCAGGAAAATTGTTTGATTCTATGGAGAAATTCCCAGTGCACCTACACAGAGAAGCATTTATCTATGTTCCACTGACAAAGAGCCCCCTCAGTGTGGAGGAGTTTCCTTCTGTATTTGATTCATGAGATGTTTGTGTGGATAATTCCCTTGATATCCAATTTGATTTATGAACAATCTTCTCTGCTCTATTGAGCCATCAAATTTAGTTTGGAATACACATAGAGATAGCAATGGAAGGGTCTATGGCTCACTCAAATACAGTCTTTTGTCCAGAGTGGCGCACCCGTTTGTTTTATTTTATTTAAGTTTGTATTTCTTGTTATAGTAAACCTTGATACCTTGAGAAACAAATGAAGGAATATGTGAAAATGAATAAATAACTAAGGATAGAAAGTAAGAAATAGTGCTGAATAAATATATGAATAACAATGAATGAAAATAAAATGCATTAGTTCACTAATGGAGTTCCTGGTAGATGGGGCAAAAGTGAGAGGATTTGGGTTTCAATAAGAAAAATGGTGCAAAATAGGGCAGAAGCAAATGCCTAACACAAGTCTTCACTTCCACAATATTATCAAGGACCTGTCATGCATTTTCCTTTTTTTTCTTTTTTCTGCCTTCGGTCTCTTTCCTACATTTCATTTCTCCTCTAAATTCTAAGATTTCCTTGTTAACACAGAATATTCAGCGATACTGTGAAAAAAAACCTCTTAGTAATATGATAAAATTAGCTATTCAGATCCCTGATACTAAAGATGGAAAGAAATTGGTGGGTTATGTAAGTAGCAAATTTGAAAACAGCAGAAGAATTAGAAGGGGGGAGAGAGAGCTGAAGGCATTTTAAATTAGATCTACTGAAATAGTTTTGTAAATAATAGTTTTGTATATTTGTCAATGTTAATCCAGATGTTTTCCATTACATTACTGTAAAAAACTCAAATGTTACTGTTGGTCTTCCCTATTGTAGTAAGAAAATGTTATGCTTCTTTAAGGTTATCGTGCTTTCGCTGAAGCCAATGATGGTAGTCTATGTCTTGCTATGGAATATGGGGGTGAAAAGTCCCTAAATGACTTAATAGAAGAACGAAATAAAGACAGCCAGGGTCCTTTTCCAGCATCCATAATTTTAAAAGTTGCTTTGAATGTGGCAAGAGGGTTAAAGGTAACTATGCCATTATATTTTAAATAGCTTTTGTGGAACATTGTAAAACAAAATATTTTATATACCTAATTACAAGATAGGCCTTTTTTCCCCCAAATAGAAGGGGTTGCTTAGGTTAAAAAGTTGCCTTATAGAATCTCTCATATTGTAGCATGCACTATGTCCTTATTTTGATCAGCAAAGTGTTTGAGGTCTATACATAGTCTGAAATAACCCAAGTCAGGTAGTTTTGCTTATAGAGATCACATGTTAGGTTTAGTTAGACAGATTAATAAATTTAACACAAATTTAGTAATTATTCCTGGAGATGTAGCCTAACCTTCTGTTGATTGTAAACAACCTCTTAAAGATTGCTTTATGGAGTAAATTTTGGAAATCATGAATATACATCTATAGGTAAAATGAGAAAAGCTCTCTCAGTGTTATGCAAATAAATTATTGTGCCTTTAGATAGAAATAGTCTAAGAAATAAAAAGAATTTTATATCGTTAATTAGAAGTAATGACGGCTCCAGAAAACTGTTGGATGACTCAAAGTGAATCATGTAATAACTGATATCCAAGTTGCACATTAAAAGTTGAAATAAAATTGATTCATGAGATGTGAAACTGGAAAAACTATTTCTAAATATATATATATATATTTTAATACACAGAAAAACCAATTTTAAATGGGTTTTAAACTAAATAATTTGAATTATTTAATAAATAATGATTTTAAATGTATATGTATAGTGGAATTAATATATTACAAATATATTTGAGCACATTGAATTTATGATGGGCAACATTTAAATTAAGCACAGTGAGTGTTTCAAGTTATATACCAAGAATTACCTCTGCATCATTTTCAAGCCCAGCTCACAACGTACTAGCTCAAATGCTGATCCGTGAGCAAATAAATTTTGTAGGACATTTTTTATTATGGATAAATATTGTTAGTTGTCAATTCTAAGAGTTAATGTATAAAAAAAATACAGTCTTAGATTATATTCTGCTTCGTCTTCTGCTTGTAAATAATATGTATTCCGAAGTCATCTGTTGTTCTGTATCATCTCAACAATTCATTTGAAGAAAGGATGCCTCATTGTGAAGATTCCGAAATTGTTTCTAAAAATTACTAGCCTCGAGTAAAATTGCAGTATATTTTGAAATCTGCTGTAACATCTTTTGATATACAAGTATGTGAGATGGGTTTGAAAATAAAAAGTTAGCTTATCTACAGACATCGATTTCCAAAGCATCTTTTAGGTTTTTGGTCGGTATGGCAGACCAAGATAACATGGGATGTTCTTTTCTCTAGCTTCAAATAATTTGAAATGATGGACAGGTTTAATCCTGTAGTTTAGGAAGGGAGTTCAAGTTTTATTTTTTGTTTGAAGCTTATTATACATTTTTCATTAGTTGTATTTTGGCTCAGATGTGCTAAATTTTCCACTTGGTGTATTTTAGTATCTACACCAAGAAAAGAAGCTGCTTCATGGAGATATAAAGTCTTCAAATGTTGTAATCAAAGGTGATTTTGAAACAATTAAAATCTGTGATGTAGGGGTCTCTCTACCATTGGATGAAAATATGACTGGTAAGTAGCATTCTAATTTTTTAGATTTGTTTTTATACTATTTTTAAATTTCAAATTTTTACATATTTAAATAGGTAATAAGTTCACATTCTTCAAAAATTAAAAACTATAAAAAAGTATATAATAAAAAATATCCTTCATGTCTCTTCCACTCAGCCTCCAGCCCCCTCTCTTGCCATACACCCATGATATAAATGATTGTTTTCTTATTAATATATATATTAACTAAAGATAACTTTGGTAACTATTTCTAACCTAGATTGGGATTTTTAAGTGGTAGGGACTAGAAAATGAAATTTCAATAAGGTTTTATACAGGAATTCATTTATTCAGCATCAACATAGTGACAAGATTTGGGAAACTGATAGAAGAAGAAACTAGTGCAAGTAAGAAAGAATGTTGCTAGTGAAGTCTGGTCTTCAGGTTTTTGCCTCTTGGCCAACCCCACTCCTTCTCTCTTTATTTTAAGTACTGATCATTCTCTTCTAAGGAAATTTAAGATATGTTCTTGGTGAGAACAAAGCCAGCCTCAAATAAAGCTTCTGCTTTCAACGTATTATTTAATAAATAACATTTACATTTGCCTCTTTATATGAGTATAAGGTAAAGGGAAGATTAATGAATGCTAAAAAAAAAAAAATGAAGTCCTCCAAAAAGCAGAAATGAATGAATGAATTACAAAAAAATCTGTGAAATCTACAATGTCAGTATAATCTATTTTATTTTAGAACATGTCAAAGTTCATCCTTGAGGATACATTTTCCAAACATAGCCAGGAAAGTTTTATGAAAGAATGATGAGTTGCAATTTTCCTGACCAGATGTTAAGAAGTGTTGTAAAACTACAGTAATTAAAGCAGTGATATTCATGCCAAAATAGACAGAAAAGTATAAGAAAGTCAAGAAATAGTTCCCAAACCTATGGAATTTGTTATATGGTATAGGTGACATTTATGTATTAGTAAGAAAGATAGTTGCATCAAATGTTGATGTCAAGATGTTATAGAAAAAAATAAAGCTGTTTTCTATTTCTCGCATTCTAATCCTCATAGATTGTAGAAAAGTTGTATGTAAATATTTCCTTAATGTTGGGCTCAAGAAGGACACCAAAGCTAGAAACCATTTTTAAAAAGCTATGATTACTGAAAAATTCTTTGAAAAATGTCTATGTGCTAGTCTGAGCAACAGTGTAGGATAACATGTACTCTCGTACACAGAATGGAAATTGCAATGGGTGTATCAGTTAGATCAGGACAAGGTTTGCTATGGTGACATAGACCCTCAGAAACCTCAGTGGCTTAAAATAACCCAGGCTTATTCAAGCCACATGTCCACTAGGGTATGTTCCATGTCATTCTCACTTTAGGGCCTAAGCTGCTGGAACATCCGCTATGAAATATTGCCATCATAGTATGGAAGCTGTAGAGCTGCACTGTCCACTGCAGTAGCCACTAGCTCATATAGCTGTTTAAATTAATTTGTATTTTTAAGTTTAAAAAGTTCGTTTCCTCAGCCACTTTAGCCACATTTTAGGTGCTTAGTAGCTACCATATTGGACTGCAGATACAGAGCATGTTTATCACAGAAGGTTCTGTTGGAAGCCCCACTTGCACTAGCAATTAAATGCGCCGTCTCAGATGACGCAAGTCACTTCTTTCACAGCTCACAGAGCAAAACTAGTTCTGTGGCTCCACCCAACCACAACAGGTCAGAAAGTGCCATTCTTCTGCATCTAAAAGGTGGAGAACACGAACGACTAATGAGCAGCACTAGTAATTACCACAGTGGTATAGCCTTTTCAGAGGGTACTTTGGAAATACATATATTTAAAAACAAAACCTTAAAATCTTAATGCCCTTCAATGCTGTGATTCCATTCCCAAGAACATGTTCTAAAGAAATAATTAGACAGTGCAGGCATTTTTTTTATAACCTGATAACATTAATTTCTTCAAAACCTCACATTCTGCAAAGGTCAAAAATACAGAACTAGGCTTATAGAAGATACAGACTTGGGACAGAAGAATCAGAACCTAGGCAACTTTGAAAATAAAGCAGTAACAAAAATAATAACAATCCTAATAAAACTGCTAACACAGTAAGTCTTCACTGGCACCCAGCATCAATCTATATATGGTGTAACCATAAACCATGGGTTTGTGCTTCCTTAAATGTATATGAGGGCGTTTATTTTCAATAGATACTTTTCATTAAAATTAAGAACCTAATCTAAAAAAAATATATGTAAGCATGGGGGAAGTGAACACACTAGTAGAACAGATCCAAAATGTAAGAGAATGTCCATTAATAAGGGATGGTTTAATTTACTGTACCACTCCACTGTACAGCACAGTACCATAGAGCCATTAAAATCATGTAGGTTTATATTTGTAGGCATGAAAATATATCCAAATATACTAAAATGAACAGATTACAAAATAGCACTTCAAATAAGTATTTATATAAACATTAAGAAAAGTTTGGAAAAAAATACACCTAAATCTTTAAAAATTATTTTTAAGTTTTGTTTTAATAGGTAATATGTTCATGTTTCACAACTATTGCATATCTAGGGTATCCTGTGAAATGCCCAAATCTTAACAGTGGTAGCTCTAGATTAATTTATTTAACAGATATTTTTAATACTAAGTCCAGTCAGGCACTGAGTGAGGTAGGCACTATGGATATAGAGGAAAATGGGATACATACATACAGTCTTCACCCATTTAGGGCTCATTATCTAGGATGGAAAGTAGCTCTTGAGTAACTAATACTACTGAAGGATAATGACTATTACAAGGAATTATGTGAACATGACATCATGTGACACTTCATCCAGCCTAGATGTTGAGAAAGGCCTCCCTGAAAAAATAATGTTAAGCTCAGAATTGAAGGATGAGAAGCAGCTCCAGTTTCATTTTCAATTTGAGATAGTATTCATGAGAACTGAAAAAGGTAATGTCTGCTTAGACTGTTTGAATGTAGTAAAGGGCAATAAAATGTTTCCATCTTAAAGAGGAATAACTGACCATTAATTTGTGGTCTCATCAAACTTGTTGTCAGAACAGCCCATCTTCATAGAGAAGCAAACTTTTCAGTAGCATGAGGAAACCACTTTCATTATGTTTAAATTCTAATCACCGAGTTGGAGAAATGTAAGTGGACATATAGGAGATGTTCTTGTGGTTGACTGATTGTCTATTGGAGCTGCTATATTAGACTCAGAGTTCTAGAGAGCTACTGTTTAGCCTGACAGGTCCCTGTAGGAATTTGACCTACTTAGAATGGGGTAAGACTCCTTCCTTATGGCCACAATCAGTGCCCATGTGGACCGTGTCCATAGACTCTTGCCTAGTCATGGATTCCAGTAAGTGCCTCTTGGATGTAAGGTGGTACGGGGGAAAGCCTTCGCGGAGCTTATGCTGGACATGACTGCCTTTCAAACTTCACTGTCCTAAAGCTGAGTCAAGGAAAAAGACATCTTCTTGCTACCTGATGCTGGGGATTGTCCTAGTCTGGCATCTTTGTTCTCACTTCATCTTCAGACAGACAGACATCTTCATCTTCTACTTATTAAATGTGCCCAACAAAATGTTGCATGAATGAGTGTAGTGCTTATTGACTGGAATCTTCAATTTCTCGACTCTTGATTTCTCATTTTTCCTTCTCAGTCCTGTTTGTTCTTCAAATGTTAGTTTCCTCCTTTCTCTTCCTTATACATTTCTTGAGACCTGCAAGGCAGAACTTTTCTTTAATTCTGAAGAGAAGCTTCTTTCATTAAACAGGCTCTCTGGTTTTGTGTTTATTTGAAAGTAAGTTATATTTGGTTTGTTTTCACTCTAACCTTATTCATGAAGAAATGGAGATTTAATAGTAATCAAATAGTGAAAATTTTCATTTTGGGTACAATATATTCTGTCACTGTCCAATGAATGTTCTGTTTGCAAGAGCTTTTGTTTATCCTAGTCATAGCAGAAGTAAAGCCTTTAAACCTGAAAAGGAAAATTTATAAAATTATGGGAGAAATGATAGAGTATGTTTGTTGACCACAATGAATTTAAGTTAGAAACCAAGAGCAACACGATATCTAGGAAACCCCCAAGTATTTGAAAATTCAACAACAGAAATTTGAATAACCTATACATCAAAGAAAATGGCAAGGGAAATTGGAAAATACTTTGAATTACAACATATCAAAATGTTTGAGATACAACTAAAGTTAAGGGCTTTATGTTAGCAAAATATAATGTAAAAGGGCTTTATATTAGCAAAAAGAAAGGCTCTAAATCAATAACTTATGTTCCATCTTAAGCAAGAAAAAGAAGAGCAAAGCAGATCCAAAGTAAGTCAAAGGAAGGAAAAAAGAAAGATATGAGCAGAAATCAATGAAATGAAAAACAAACACTAAAAGATTATTTTAATAAAGCCAAAAGCTGGTTCTTTGAAAGACAAAATTGACAAATCTTTAGCTGGATTGATCAAGAAAAAAACATAACACAAATCACAGTATCAGGAATGAAAAAAAGGTGAGCGCTACAGATTCTACACACATTTAAAGATTAATTGATTGTTACAGACAGCTCTGTGTCAACAAATTTGACAACTTAGGTAAAAAGAACAATTTACTTAAAAAATACAATTTATCAAAATTGATATAGGAACAAATAGGAAATCTAAATAGCCCTATATTAAAGAAACATTCCCCCAAAGAAAAACCATGACCCGGATATTTTCACTGTTATTTTCTGTCAAACATCCAGTAAGAAACGACACTGGTTTTATACATATTTTTTCAGAAACTAGAAGAGTAGGGACCACTGCCTAACTTATTCTGAGGCCAGCAGTCTAATATCAAAACCTGACAAATACATTATGAAAAAAGAAAATCACAGAGCAGTGTCCTTCACAAACATAGATGAAAAAATTTTAACAAAATATTAGCAAATTGAATCTAATAGTATAAAAAGTATAATACATCTGACTAAGTAGTTTGTCACAGGAAAGAAAAGTTATTTTAATATTCAAAAGTGAACACAGTTCAGCATATTAACAGATTTGAAAACTACATGGTTGTCTCAATAGATGCAGAAAAAGCATTTGACTAAATCCATCTTCCATTCATAATAACTCTTGCTTGCTAGATATAGAAAGGAACTTAATCTCAGTATATCTACAGAAAAACCTATAGGCAACATATTTAAAACAGAGGACAAGGCCAGCATGCCTGCTCTGGCCAGTGTTAATACTGTCCTGTAGTCCTACCATCAAAATAAACTTAGAGAAAGCAAGAAAAAAGTAAAAGGCATGAAGATTGGAAAGGAAATGAAATGGTTCGTATTTATAATTGATGTGATTGTTTAGGTGGAAAATCTCAAGGAATCTACAAATGAACTAGAATCAAGTGAAGTTTGCTATTTCTATATGTAGTTAATAATTGGAAAATGAGAATTTTAAAAATTCCATTTACAAGTACCAAAAGGTGTAAAATACTAAAGACTTTTCTCTAACAAAAAACTCTGAACTATATACTGACCACCATAAAACATTACTGAGAACTGAATAAGACGGAAGTAAATAGGGAGAGAGCATGATGCGGATTGGCAGAATCAATACTGTTAATTTGTTAATTCTTCCCAAATTGATGTAGAGTTTCAGTCCAATTCCAATCAAAATTTTAGTGGGCTTTTTTTATTGAAATTGATAAGTTGACTTTAAATTTTAAATGGAAATACGAGTCGATCTATGGCATTCCTGGGCAGAAGCTTTAAGAGCCAATGTGGTTCCACCCTTTTCCTTTTCCCCTGATTTAGCAATTATAGAGGCATAGAAATGGTACTTCTCTCAGCCTAATGACAGCGTAGTTTGAATAATGAAGAAACTGACGCACTGAGATCTGCTCAAGTGATCTGCTCAAGGTCACACAGCTGCAAATGTTTTTGAACCCAGGCAGGGCAATCTAGCTCCAGAGTCTTGTACTCTTGACACCCACAATGTATTTATATTCCTTCCACCTTCTAAGAGAATTACTGTTTCTCTACACCTTTGCCAATTGTCCAGCTTTTCAAATATTTGTCAACTTGTTAGGGGAAAATTAATTCTTACTAATGAGGTTGAATGTATTTTGTCATGTTTACTGGCTACATTTATTAGCTTTAAACTACCTGTCAAATTATTTGCCCACTTTTCTTCGGGTTGCTTGCCTTTTTAGTGACTTCTAGTGTTTTCCCTTAAGACCATTTTACCTGCGTTTTACTTGTTTCAGTGACCGACCCAGAGGCCTGTTATATCGGCACTGAGCCTTGGAAACCCAAAGAAGCTTTGGAGGAGAAGGGCGTTATTACTGATAAGGCAGACATATTTGCCTTTGGCCTTACTCTGTGGGAAATGATGACTTTATGTATCCCACACATTATTCTTCCAGATGATGATGATGAAGGTACAACCACTTTTGTTTTTAAATTAAAATTTATTGGGGCAACCACATATTTTTAATGTAAATCCCAATCTTTTAAATTTGAAATAAAATTAGTTTATAAGATTGCGTTTTATTTTTCTATTAGGTTAAAATTTTAAAAGAGCAAGGTATTTGATTTAGTGGTGTTGGGTGTAGATTATAGTAACACTGATGACTAATTTGGTACCATCTCAGTTTCAGTTTAAGCGCAGTCAAATGAGATATAGATTTAGAACAGGGAGATTAGTTGACAAAATTCAGAGGAGCAAAAGTTACCTTAAAAACTCCTCTTGCCTGAGAAGAAGATTGGAATACAACATAGTAAGGGGTGAGAGTTGCTAACCATGGATTGATAGTAAATCCGTGACAATAGCTAGTCTATACCATGGCAGAACAGATGAAGAGATTGATATAATGGAAAGCATCCTGGATGATGGATTCTTGTTTCACAAGGGTGAGTTTGAGCAGGTGCCAAGTTTTTCCATGACCTAACATGATTTTCTTTCATTGTTTCAATCTCTTAACTCCTTCATGAACAGATAAAACTTTTGATGACAGTGACTTTGATGATGAAGCGTACTATGCAGCTTTGGGAACCAGGCCACCTATTAATATGGAAGAACTGGATGAAACGTACCAGAAAGTAATTGAACTCTTCTCTCTCTGCACTAATGAAAATCCTAAAGATCGTCCTTCTGCTGGGCACATTGTTGAAGCTTTAGAAGCAGAGGTCCAGTGATTGCCTCAAACATGGTGACCTGAGCTTCCAGTATGGTTCATGTATATACTTGTTCTGTTTACTGTAATACATTTACATGGTTGCTATGAGCATCCATAGTTAGATTTTTTGGCCCATTTTAGGACAATAGCACCTTGTTAACATTTGAACAACTATTTCTATTATAAAGATATTTCATGTATACTTATGTATACATTTGAGAGCATAGTGGGTTTTCTGTAAAGTTTAGGAACCTTAAGTTTAAGAAACAAGTATTTGAATTTATTCGTATAGATTTGAAACACTAGCAATAAAATGCTGTAAACTTATGTCTAACCTACTAATTTGGGTAGTTAACCATTTTAATTATCTTAAATATTCTCAATTTTAATGGGTCTGTTGAAATTAGTACTTTGTGCAATAGAAAATAAGTCTACCTTTGCTTGTCTTTTATAACATTAAACTTTTTGCTGGCCTTTCTTCGTTGATATGTTTACTAAATATGGTCACCTGAAGCTGAGAGAATATGGCAAAAGAGTAACTCTTTAGGTATTTCCAAACATTTTTGGTTAAGGCTTGTCTTGCTCTCTTTGCTCTCCCCAGATCTTTGGGTTTTGCTTTTCATTTATTAAATGTATTTTTCTGTACTGAGACCCTTATTTTTATTTTTATTTACTAATCTATATTTTAAACATGTCACAGTTCTGGTGTAAAAATAATAAAACTCTAATAGAATGATATAGAATAAAGGACATTTTAGTTACCAGAAAGTGTATTCTCTTATACTCCACTGATTTGAGTATTGTCATTAAACTTACTGAGTGAATGTGAGTAGATTTTTTTCTCTTGTCCTTATTATTCTAATCTGTAAAATGAGGGTGATTTAGACAAGAGGTTTCTATCTGTGAGCCACAGCCCCCTGGGAATTTTCAGTTATTGAATTATGCTTTTGAATCTAGGTGGTATGCTTAGACTTGACTGTAAAAAAGTTTTAAAATTCCTGTCACATGGGGGATCTTAGATTAGGAACCACTGCGCTTTAAACAATATTAAAATTCACTGGAGGGTTCCTTTTGTTTGTGATTGTACCAAGCGATGGTACACATGAGCATATCTTCTATCAAAATATTAAAGTTACTAAAGTAACTAAAGAAAGTAAACTGAAAGCTGACCTAATTTATGGAAAAATCTTATGTATGATTTTGTATCATGACATTATTTTCTCGGTGATTTATGTGTTGTGTCATTCTTATTAGGTCTGCCAAGCTACAAAGCAGTTTTTCTCTTAACCCATTATCATAAATTGCAATTTTTTTTTTTTTTTTGGTAAATACTTTTCCTTGAGAAATTTGTTTCTAGTTCCTATGGTTGGAATATCTAAATGGGAACAAACTAATGCCTGAGGACTGGGCCAGCAAATTCACAGCATTTGTCTATGGCAGACATTGCAAAATGACCCAGGCATGCTTTTTTTGCCCTTGAATCTGGATAGGGCTGTGAAGTCCTCAACACAAAGTTGCAGATAATTTGATACCAACTGCAAGAAAACTTTTGTTCTTGTCCTAGAACTTGCTCTTTTAGTCTTGTATGTTATCTTCTTTTTTGGCTGTTTGCCTCATTCTCAGGAAAGAAGAGTAAGGTGACTGGATTGAGGCTAGAGCAGGACTAATCGTTTTGCTACAGTAATTATATTTGGCAAGTCAAATCAGGTTTCTCCCAAATAGCTTCCTCACCCCCAGAAAATCTCCCTTTGCTATCAGTGTAAGGACTCCAGGAACCTCTTTGCACCTATGGAGATAATAAGCAACTGCTTAAGGAATGCTGAGGACTGTTCTTTTATGCCTCCTAGTACTTACGTCATCTACAGTTTGGTGATCCAAATACAATTAGAAAAGATTTTTAATAATGGCAATACTGTATATATAAATTTGTAGGATGCAGCTAAAGATGTGCTTATAGAAATCTGTAGTCTTAAGTATTACATTAGACAAGAGGCGAAAGGCCCTGGGTTCTCACTGCCAGATCACAAAGCGTGTGTAGCCTGCATCATTGCCCCCAAGCAAGACTGTTACCCTGTCTTTGAATATTTGGTTTGGCAAGTAATTTTTCTCCATAATCAGCTTATGTAGAGTTTCCAAAAATTCAGCTGCTTTCACATCAGTAGTTGCAGACTCACCACTTGCGTTCACATTATGTAATGAATAACGAACGATTCTTGAATCACTTAAACCGCTCAGAGCTGATAGTAAATTCAGCATCATACTTTGGTCCAAACTTTACTTTCAACATCTCTAGCTGACTTTTTGCTTTGCCCATGGGAGGGACACGGCTGTGTCTGCTCCTACTCCAGGTTTCAAAGTTTCTCCAATTTCTATTAGTATCATTGCCTTTGGTGAAGCAGATTCCTTAATAGCTTCTGTCACTGTGCTTTTGTGCTTTGTGGAATGGGACACGCCTGACTGGCAAGCAGTAACCATACTGATTTTCCACCTTTATAGTCCATCACTTTAAATTTGTTTCCAGGTCAGTCACTCCAGGTGGCCTCTGATAGGCAACATTATCAGTGAATGTTCTACGCTTAGGGGCCACGATGAACAAAATAAGATGATGTTAAATCAAGTACAAGAGAAAACGATGCAATCGAGACGAAGTAAACAGGATGTATGAGGCTGCCGCTGGTGTATCACAACATACCGTTTCACAGCAGACTTTTATAAGTAGAAAGTACACTGAAATCATGATTAAAAAGTAAATACATAAACCATTTGAATTAAGTACTGTACATAATTGAATGTGCTATTTTATACGATTGGTAGCGCACACAGGTTTTACACCAGTGTCACCACAAACACGTGAGCAATGCATTGTGCTGGGATGTTACATTAATTACAATGTCACTAGGGGATAGGAATTTTTTAGCTCCATTATAATCTTATGGGAATCACTGTTATATTCGATCCATTGCTGACTGAAACGTCATGCATCACATGGCTATATATACACATTTTCTTTTATCCATTCATGCACCCTTTGATATATACTTGTTTCCATGTCTTTTGTGGGTAATGCTGCAGTGAACACGGGGATGCAGGTATCTTTTCAAGTTAGTGCTTGTGTATTCAGGTTACATACCCAGGACCGAAATTGGTAGATCGTAAGGTAATTCTATTTTTAATTTTTTTGAGGACCCCCACCAATACTGTTTTCCATGGTAGCTGCTCCAATTTACATTTCCATCCACAGTGCGTAAGGGTTCCCTTTTCTCCACATCCTTGGCAACACTTCGTTTTATTTTTTATACAACCATACTAACGTGAGGTAATAGCTCATTGTGGGTTTGCTTTGCATTCCCACGATTAGTAATGAGCATCTTTTCATGTGCCTGTTGATCATCTGTATGTCGTATTTAGATAAATGTCTATTTTGATCTGCCTATTTTTTAATTGGAGTGCTTTTTTGCTATGAGGTTATGAGATCTTTATATATTTTGAATATTAACCCCTTATAAGACATAATTTGCAAGTATTTTCTCCCATTCAGTAGGTTGCCTTTTCATTTTGATGGTTTCCTTGCTGTGCAGAAGCTTTGTAGTTTGGGGTCCTGCTTGTTTGTTTCTTTGTTGCCTTTGTTTTTGGTGTCAAATCCAAAAAGTCATTGCCAAGATCAATGTCAAGGAGGTTACCACCTGTTTTTTTCCTGTTTTACAGTTTCAGGTCTTTAATCCAGTTTTTTATTTTTATGTATGGTGTAAGATAGTGGTCTGGTTTTCCGAACAGTACTTAATAGATGAGACTCCTTTCCTCATATTATTGGTTCCTTTGTCACTAATTGACAATGTAAGCATGGATTTATTTCTAGGCTTTCTATTCTGTTCCATTGTTTGTTTTTATGCCAATATAATATAACTGTTTTAATTACTGTAACTTTGTAATAGTTTGAAATTAGGGATCATGATACCTCCAACTTTGTGTTTCTCTCCCCCCTCCTGCCCCCCCCCCCCGTTTCTTTCACCTCCCCCCACACTCTGGTTCAAGCCATTGTTTTTCAGTCTAGTTGTGTAGGACACAGCTCCCTGGCCCATGCTGGCATGATGAGCCTTGCACTCTGCACCCCCCTTGCTGAGGTAGTCAGTTGCCAGTTGGCCGCTCACAGCTGCTCTCGCCGGCTGCTGGCCGCTCACGCTGGCCACCGGGCACTCATGGCAGCACAGCAGCTCATGCCAATCTCTGGTTGCTCACGGCAGCCCAGCTCCAGGGAGAGCTGTTGTTCACAATCTTAGCTGTAGAGGGTGCAGCTCACTGGCCCATGTGGGAATCAAACCGATGGCCTTTGGCATTAGGAGCACGGCGCTCCAACCTGAGCCACCAGGCCGGCCTATGCTTTCTCAAGATTGCTTTGTAATCAGCTCTTGGTTTCATTGATCTTTTCTAGTGTCTTTTTAGTCTGTTTATTTCTGCTCTAATCTTTGTATTTCCGTCTGTCTGACTATGGCTTCATTTGTCCTTTTTATAGTTCCCTGAGATATAATGTTAGGTTGAGATTTTTCTTGTTTCTTGAGGTCGGCATTTATAGCTATGAACTTCCCTCTTAGAACTGCTTTTGTTGCATCTCATGATGATTGAAATGGGGCACGAGGAAGACTTCTGGGAAGGTGGCAATGTTTTGTTTTGTTTTAACCTGAGTAGTAGTTATAAAGGTATTTGAGATAACTCAGTTATACATTAAAAAAATAAACCTTTAAAGAAATTTTAGATCTACTGAAAAGTTGCAAACACAGAATTCCCATATACCCACTGTCATGCAGGGCATCAGGCGGGGTCTCTGGTCCTGCTCCCCACATAAGAACACAGGACATGGTGAGGCCAAAAAGGAACACCCACGGAGCCACAGATGGGGGAGTCATACCATTATATTCTTGCTGGCAGCTGGGTTGGAGACACAGGAAGCAGGATCCACATGATCTGCCACCGCCATGCTAACTGCAATCGCTCTTGCTAGCTCAGCCACCATCTTCTTGCTAGCCCCCATTTTTTGCTGCTAGTATAGCCACAGCAGTTATATTAGTGGCCAATGGCTCACTGGTTACAGCTGACGGCCAACTAGCCACAGCTGATGACCATCTAATCACAGTTGATGGCCATTTACTACCTGAGCCAGCAGCTTTCCATGTGAGGCCGAGCCTGGAAACTGCACTCCTGCTCTGTCCCCACACCCACCAGCTTCCTCTATTATCATTTTACATTATTATATTTGTCACAGTTAATGAACCAATGATGATACATTACTGCTAACTAAAGTCCATATTTTATTCAGATTCATTTTTTTTTTACTGAATGTCTTTTCTGTTCCAGTATCTCATGCAGGATGCCAGATTACATTTAGTTGGCATGTCTCTAGCTGTAATAGTTTCTCAGACTTTCCTTTTTCTTGTTTTTTAGACTTTTTTTAGAGCAGTTTTAGGTTCACAACAAAATTAAGAGAAGGTACAGAGATATACCACACACCCCTGCACCACCACACATTGATATAGTCCCCCCATTATCAACATCTCTACCAGTGGTGCATTTGTTGCAACTGATGAATCTATGTTGACAAATTAGGGTTCACTCCTGGTGTCCATTGTATGAGTTTGGGCAAATATATAATGCCATGTATCCACCATTCTAATATACACAGTATTTTCACAGCCCGAAAAATCCTGGTCCTCCTACTCATTCCTTCTTCCCTTCCCTCTAACCTTTGGTAACCATGATTTTACTGTCCCCACTGTTTTGCCTTTTCCAGAATGTCACATAGTTGAAATCATATAGAATGTAACCGCAGATTGGCTTCTTTAACTTGGTAATAGTCATGTACGTTCCTTTGTGCCGTTTTTTGGCTTCTTTTTAGAGCTGAATAATATTCCACTGTCTAGATGTACCTGTTTATTCATTCATCTACTGAAGAACATTTTAGTGGCTTCCACGTTTTGACAATTATGAATAAAACTAAATAACTGCAGATTTTTGTGTGGATGTTTTCAATGATTGCTTTTTTACAAAGAGTATGTACTATTTTTATAACCACTAAAAGTGATTTAAAAAGAAAATCAGTACATTCAATTGTATGAGAACATAGAGAATATTGTAAAGAATTTTAATTGCTTCACAACAGCATTGAGCAAATAATGTTAATAAAATTTTTAAATAAAATATTTAAAACAATTTTTAAAAACAGTGCAGGAAGAAAATTTAGCATCAAAATGTTTGCATAATTACACACATTTTAACACTTCCACATTCTTTTTGGACTCCAGGCCTTTAAATTTTGGAACCATGTTAACTTATAGGCAAACGAAAGAATGTAAATGAATGTAATCGACATAAAGTTATAACCTGAAAAACTAGTTCCCTAGAGTATTATTGCCAGATAGTAATAAAATGTTTTTTAGAATCAAAACAATCTGAATAATTCTTTGCTTTTCAAAGTATTCAAGAATTATATTAGAAAAATGTGCATATTTAGATTTATTTACATGTCACCATGTTCTCTGGCCATCAGCCTAGATATATTTATTCACTAACCTTGGTTCTGATACATTTTTTCAGACATCTCAGATACAAGGTGTATTTTAGACATGCAAAAAAATTTTAAATGTAACCATATGAATCATCTAATTCCAACGGGGCATCCATTTTATTAATGACTTCAATTACCAACAATAAGTTCACTAAAGTAGCACAATTAGCATCTTCACACACCAAAAATTAATGAAATGACAGTAGTGCAATTACTAATTTTAATGAAATCTGGTGACAGGTGTGCTTTTGATTAATATGATTTTTAAAAAATATTAAACAGCTATAGAATTCTATTGTACATAAAAGGATATGGAAATATTATTCTTTACCATCTTTCCCTATTACAACTAGAAATTCAAAACACTTCCTAAATACATTCAAACTGAGCTGCTATGTATAAAGGTGAGAATTCTGTCTACAGAATTTAGGAATTACCTTTAAAAATTGGGCATGGAAATTATTTGTCTTTAAATTTTCCTGTTTGCTTCTGACAGAGCATGAGATAATCCTGGTACAAGGGTGCTTTATAAAAGGTAAGTGGTCACATTTCTGTGGAAAATCACCCTGCTTTGTCATTGTTCTTATGTAGTAGGCAAATAATTTTCTAGTTATAGCTCCAAAGTTTTGTAATTAAGGATTCAGAGTATTAGTATACATCATCCAAAGATTTTTCCTTTCTTTGACTCTCCACATAATTTTCAACAAATTTATCCCTGACTTTTCAATTCATAAGGAACAAAATAGGCAGGTGTGTGTGTGGGTGTGTGTGTGTGTCTGTCTCAGTATTTTTATCTTGATATCTGTTAAATGGTTCTTATCTGATAAGGGGCTGTCTGAACGCATCCACATAGTAACTATTCTATAGTTGAAATTGGCTTTAACTATTAAAATTGTATACAAGGAAATTCGGGGTGTTGCAGTACTTGGTTGCAAATAACTTGCCATCTGGTGTTGGGTCAGAAAATGCTATTTCATTCGTGCTGAGAAAACAGCCAAACATAAAGCGGTTCCTAAAAAAGAGGAAAAGACAATTTAACAATAAAACGAACTTAAAATATTCACAAGTTAAACATTATCACAAGTCAATCTCTTGAATACTGGATTAAAATCATTATTAAGTGATCATTGACTTAATGCTTTAGATTTTAGAGATGACAGTCTAATATTTCAAAGATGAGAAAACTGAGGTCCAGAAAAAATTCTGCTGAGAGGCAAAGGGAACCAGACAAACCAGCTGACTCTAGGTGATCCATTATAATGAGCAACTAATAGGAGACAGTTCTGCTAATTAAAAGCCATAGATAATTAACACCAAAAATACCCATCACTGATTTTAACCAATAACTCTTCTGAGCTACATCACACACTCAGAGCTTAAAGAAGGCAAAAACTAATCAGCGTTTTTACTACAACGCTCCTTGATCCAGCTCAACTAGTATTAAAAAGTAATGAAATGGTTGAAAGAATTCAACAAAATTGAGGGATAGTCTATAACATAACTGGCCTCTACTCTTCTAATTCTTAAATGTTATAAAAGACAAAGGCTAAAAACCTGTTCCAGGTTAAGGAAAACGAGGACTAAAGCAAGCTATGATGACTAAATGCGATTTGTGATCCAGGACAGGAAAAAAAATGCTAATATAAAGGACATTTGAGACAAAACTGAAACATGGGCTATACATTAGATAAAAGCATTACATCAATATCAAATATCCTGAATTTGATCACTGAACTGTACTTATGTAGGAGAATTTAATATCCTTGTTCTTAAGAAATACACATTAATATACAAAGGAGTAAAGGGGCATAATGCATATAACTTAACGTTTAAATAAGTCTGAAATTACTTCAAAATAAAGAATTGGATTTAATTAGAAATTAAGATATCAGCTTCTGGTATACTTACTATGTAAGTGAATACAAAGTTTATTTATTGCCAAATGTACTAGAATCCAAAATACTGGTTTGATTAAATAGTTCTTACTGTCTTTATTAGTGATATCAGCTACAGAAAGAACATTAGATCTCTGGGTTTGAATACTAACTCTGTCCTTTTACTAGTTCATCAGTTTGTACTTAACAATCCTATCTGAGCCTCAGTTGATCCTTGAGTAAAATAACCAGGAATAATAATCGGCTCTTGTGAGGAGTGAAACCTATTCGGCCTGTACAGACGAGAGAATTCAGTCTAAGGTTCCTCACATACAGGATAGCTGTCAATTATGTTACATGCAACTTCAATTCAGATGTGTGACAAAACAGATGTCCTCACATGAATGTTTTATATTTCTCCTTTCACGGCAACTTAATTTTTATTCATTATTGCTTAGAATCTATCGTTAGGACTCAGAGTCTGACGTGCAGACCAGCAACAGGTAGCGTCACTTGAGAGCTTCCTAGGAATGCAAATTCTCAGGCCCCACCCATCTCCTCAACCACACGTGCACTTTAACACGGCTCCCACATGATTCATGGGCACGTGTAAGTTTGAGAAGCAAGGCCCTACTGTCTGATGGAGCTATACCAGATACTGGCAGTCCTCAGACCAAATTTATGTATCCCTTAAAATACAGAAAATAGAGGTATTCATAATTATCCAATAGTCTTTATAGACATCACTTTTTCTCACTGCTCCCTTTTGTCAGGTGTATGCGGATGACTAGGAGGGGGGCCCAAGATTGGATCCCCACAGTGGTCTTTGGTGTCCTTTCCTAAAAAGTATATAGAACTCAAAATGCCAGAATAGTGTTATCCAAAGTGTGGCCACTGGTTTGTAATCTGTTATCTGAAGGACAGAAATTGAGAGAATAAGTATTGTGAAACTCATCCATCCAACTTAGGTAAATTAACGAGCAAGTAAGCTCATTTGTCACATGAGAAACTTGATCAATATAGTGTTAATTCAAAGTGTGCACACAGGAGTTTAAAATGGAGAATTGCTAATTTATTTTTGAGATACAATTCATATACCATAAGACTCAGTCTTTAAAAGTGTACAATTCAGTTTTAGTAATGTTCACAAAACTGCAACCATCACCAATACCTAATTCCAGAACATTTTCATTACCCCAAAAAGAAAGCCTGTACCCTTCAGTAGTCAATCTCCATTCTCCCTTCCTTCAGTCAGTCCCTGGAAACTACTAATCTACTTTCTATCTATGGATTTGTCTATTCTGGATATTTTCTATAAATGGAATCATACAATATGGGGTCTTTTGTGACTGGCATAAAGTTTTCCAGGTTCATCCATGCTGTAGTATGTGTCAGTACTCCATTCCGTTTTGTGGCTGAATAATATCCCACTGTATTATTGCATGGGTATACCCCATTGTAAAAAATTTATCCATTCATCACAAACTTGGTTATTTGTACTGTTTTGGCTGTTATGAATACAATGCTGTTATGAACCTTCGTATATCAGTTTTTATGTGGACATATGCTTTCACTTGAGTATAGCTTGGAATACAATTGCTGGGTCATATGGTAACACTTTATTTTTGAGAAACTGCCAGACTATATTCCACAGCAGCTGCACCATTTACATTCGTATCAGTAACATACAAAGGTTCCAATTCCACATCCTCACCAACACATTATTTCCCCTTTTTTTGATTAGTCATGCTAGTGGGTATGGAGTGGCATCTCATGGTTTTGCTTTGTGATTTGGTTTGGACAGCAATGATGCTGAGCATATTTTCATGTGTTTATCAGCCATTTGCATCTCTTCTAGGAAGAAATGTCTATTGAAATCCTGTGCCCGTCTTGAAGTTGGGTTATATATCTTGTGTTGTACTGAGTTATTATGCTAGATATACTAGACCCCGATTAGATAAATGATTTGCAAATATTTTCTCCCATTCTGTGGGTTGTTTTACTAATTCACTTTTACATTTAGTTACACTTATGAGTAACTTTATTAAGCACCTACTCGCATACTATCAATGAACGTGTACAATGTCTGTAGGTTTTTTTAAACCTATATTTTGTTTGTTTTTATATTTAATTATATTAAATATATTTATTGGAATGTTAATTTTACATCTGTTGACTCTAACAAAAATTAGAACTTGTATTTTCCATCTTTTGTTTTGTTTTTCTATTTCATTTTCTAGCAATTCATCTTTATTAAAGTGTTGGTCTCTAACAAATTAAACTAGTCTTTCACCACAGGTAGTGTGAAAAGCATGGGGTTAGAATGTTTCAGACTTAGAATGCTCTGCCCGAAATTGAGTATACTTAGTACATATTTTTTTTCCAGTACTTGCCTTAGCCTGCCTTTGATAGAATTCATACAGAAGTGTCTTACCAACATCATTCTCTTTGGCTCATGAACTAGGAAAGGTTCTGGGAAAGCGAATCTGGGTCTAAATCCATTTTATTTCTTACCTGAGAGTATCTACCAGTCGTCTTGCAATGCGCTTTCTTCTCTTCAGTCTGAAGACCCAGATTCTACTTATCCCACAGACTGCAGGTTCTGGTACATTGGAACACTGCCAAGCCCTATGACATTCTTTAGAGCTTGGAGATTCTGGTCCTGTTGGTTCAGACAGGACACGGAAGGCCTGCAATAACATATAGAAACATCTAGAATTAACAATACAGCTAAGTTCATATTTCTTTTTAAAAACCATTCCTTAAACGAAACTTAAGTATCTAAGATTAATCTTATACCTTCACCAATTATGTTGAAAATTCGATAGTTCTTGAATTCTTGTTCAGTCACACAATGCTTAAAAAAACGCTAGTGGTATTGAGATAGTCCCAACATTCCAGTGTATTACAAACCATTATGAAACGTCTTTTTTTTTTTTTTTTTTTAACAGGACTTTATTGGGAACAGTGTGTACTTCCAGGACTTTTTTTCCAAGTCAAGTTGTCCTTTCAATCTTAGTTGTGGAGGGTGCTGTTCAGTTTCAAGTTGTTGTCCTTTCAGTCTTAGTTGTGGAGGGCGCAGCTCAGCTCCAGGTCCAGTTGCCGTTTCTAGCTGCAGGGGGCACAGTTCACCATCCCTTGCGGGACTCGAGGAGTTGAACTGGCAACCTTGTGGTTGAGAGCCCATTGGCCCATGTGGGAATCAAACCGGCAGCCTTAGGAATTAGGAGCATGGAGCTCTAACCGCCTGAGCCACCGGGCCGGCCCTGAAACGTCCTTCTCTCATTGATTAAAAAATTGTAAAAAATCAGACTCTGACTTTTAATAAAGTACATAAACTTCTCCCATTCTCTCCAGTCTAAAATTTATATATGATATTCTTAAAAAACTGGTAACAACTAAAGACTTTTACATGTTGAGTATGAAGTTTGGTAGGCATTTAAGGTTTAAAGAAAAACTTTATTTTCAAATAATTATAGATTCACAGGAAGATGAAAAATAGTACATAGAGGAGACCATGCATCCTTCCCCCAGCTTCCAAGGGTTACATCTTCCATGACTATAGTACAATACCAAAACAAAGAAATTAACATGGATATAATGTGCGTGTATAGTTCCATGACAATTCATTATACTTGTACATTCATTTAACCACCACTACACTGAAAACAAGAGTTATTGCATTATCACAAAAATCTTCCTTCTGCTATCTCTTTATAATCACCACCACCATTCCCAAGCCCTAACAACCATGGTGTGTTCTTTATAATTCTGTTGTTTTGAGGATGTCATATAAATGGAATCATACAGCATGTGACCTTTTGAGATTGGCTTTTTTCAGTCAGCACAATGCCTGACATCTGTCCCAGGTGTTGCTTATATCAACACTTTCTTCCTTTTCGTTGCTAAGTAATATTCCATTGTTCGGATGTACCAGTTTGTTTAATCATTCACCTACTGAAGGACACTTGTTTCAGGTTTTGACTATTACAAATAAAGCTGCTATAAACATTCAGGTACCAGTTTTGAATAGACATAAATTTTCATTTCTCTGGGATAAATGCCCAGGAGTATGACTGCTGGATTATATAGTAAATGCATGATTAGTGTTTGTAAGAAACTGCCAAACTTCTCCCAGGGTGGCTGTAACATTTTACATTCCCTCCAACAATGCATAAGACATTCAGTTTCCCTGCATCCTCGCCAGCAAAAAATTGTCAGTATTTTTTATTGTAGCTGTTCTAACTAAATTTTAACTACCACCAAGAAAACTTTGCTTTTGAAATGAGAATGAGCAGGAGAGAATATGTATGAGTTACTTGGCTATATTTGCCTACAATCACTACATACAGTTTACTTCTTTAAAATCAAAAAGGCCAAATTGTCATTTTTACTGCCAATAATACAAACCAGCTGCTTTTTTCTCCAACTTCTGATAAACACAGAAGAGACTGTGCGTATTTACATATTAGATGAAAAGCAAGGAAAAAAGAAAAGAAATAAAGATGGTGGAAATGAGGGGATAAAAGGAAGGCACTTACAAAAAGTACAGCATAAATTAATGCTAGCGTCATTTCAAGATATATTGAGACAGGTAAGTATTTTTAAAAGGAAGGATATGTAAGTGTAGAATATTACATAGTCAAGTAAGAAGAACACACTTGAACTCTAATTCTCTCTAGCTAAAACTTACGCTGTAAGCTCCTTCAACGCAAAAACTACATCTCCATTCTAGAAAAAGGGTTGGCAACTTTTTTTCTATAAGGGGGCAAATTGTAAATATTTTAGGCTCTTTGGGCCACGCGATCTCTCTTTTACCCACTCAACCCTGCTATTGGACCATGAAAGCAACCACAGATAACATGGAAATGAATATGCATTGGCTATGTTCCAATAAAACTTTGTTTACAAAAATAGGTGGTGGGCCACATTTGGCCCACAGGCTGTAGTTTGCCAACTTCTAATTAAGGGACAAACGATCACTATTTTGTCAAATTTATTAATCTGCACTAAGCCACATATTCAATAACTGGGCTCTATAGATTTGCTTATTTAAAATCATTATACTTTCTAATCCAGGTACAGAAATGACTACGTGAACATAAGACTGACTTATTTATCCTACTTATATAAGGCAAAATGCCAAATAATAGAAATAAATGTCTTCAATCATTCACATAGTCAAGGATGTTTTAGTGGGAAATAAATGTCATTAATGGTAGTAGTCTTAAATGCTTATTAAAATTTCTCACAACTACTTTATTTTGCTCACAAATTAGGCCACTAATTTGAAAGACTTATACTATACCTGTTTGATGGGCTCTGCAATTAAACACCCAACTACTCTCTTTTCATCAGATATAAAGAGAAAAGTTTTGGTTTTGTTTGGACATCTGGGAATAACTTGCTGGAAGCCCAATTCACAGTCGACAAGTTCTTGCACATCTTCTACCTAATGATGTTAAAAACCAAAAGAGGTGAATGTTTTAAAAAGTACAATAGAAGCTATATATATTTATATGCACAAAATTTATGATTGCTACATTTCAGCTTCTTTTATCTCTATATCCTAAAGTTACACACCCCTCCAAATTGTTTCCGTATTGCTGCATGTGTCTGCCACTTTGGAAACAGCGATTTAAGAACCTATTTTAAAGATCACTTTCAGCAGAAAGAAATTCAGGCTCCTGGGAGGGATAAGAAGTAGGAAGTGCCAAAACGGATTTTGTTTCAGCTTTTTTCCTTGTTCACTGGGGCTAAACATCCAGCCCAAGAAATATAAGCAACACCAACATAAGAAATAGACTCTGGGGCCATTCATCTCTCAACACGGAAAAGTTTATCTTTCACAAGTAGAAGATGAAGGTCAAAGATAAACTATAGACCTTATCTGTTTTCTTTAATCTCCAACTGCCATTCACTTATTTGTCTTTTAATTCTAAATTTAGTTTTGTACGAACTACTATGAAAGTCGTCCTTACACGTGTACCAAAGTGGAGTACCCACCAGCAAAGGTGTTTTATACTTTAACATAGGCAGTTTCTCAGAGCGGGGAGAGGGGAGGAGGAGGAGAACAAGGATTAAAAAGCTAATGTTCTGTACCTTTTTGAGAGCATAACTTGGATCATGTGGCAGGACCAATACAATTTTCCCATCCCAAAACTCTGCTACTACACGTTCTTTTTTCCAGCCCTGCCAAAGGAGGGGATAAAAAAGAAATCACAGTTTAATTTGAAGAGGGGAAAAAAGAACCCAAAACATTAAATAATTTGGTCTGGAGAGGACAAAAAGAACAATGAATGACACAGAAAAGACAAAACAAAATCCAAATAAAGGAATGTAAATCCAAATAAAGCGATGTGAGAAGTGAAATACAAGATGTCTAAAACAAAATGCCTGTCCTCCAGGGGCTGACACCCTCTTGGGCTACATGTACATAACCTATTACAAAACAAGGCAAAGTCAAATAAGAGCTCTTCATGAGAATATCTAGAAAAAAGAATCATTAGGAGCAGGAAAGTGGGGGAGGGGGAAGGATAAGCAGAGTTTTAATAAACCAGACTAAAAATGTGATGAAGGTATGAATTATAGCAATAAAAACAGGAGGAAAAGGATGCATCTGAGTAGCAGGTACTATAGTAACGATAAGGCCCATAATAGGATATATTTGGACTAGAAAGGTTCTTCATAAAGAGACCTCTCCTCTCAGAAAAGCAAGAGCCTGGAGAAGTCATACAAAAGACCTTTTTCTAAGGCAATCTATAAAGAAGAAATTAAAGGGAGAAGATGGGACTCCAAATCTTTGAATTTTGTACCTTGACTGTTTAGCTCTGCTTAGAAAACTAGGGGTGAGAGCACAGGGTGTTCACTCAACCTAGAACAATACGTCTCTTATATTAGGACAGTTTGAAATGGCATGTATTAAAAAACGTTAACTTTTAAATACCGTCAGCCTCCAATATGACGGACAACAAAATTGCAGATGATGAAATATTTATGGATCTATGGGTCTTTCAATATTTAAGCAAAAGAAATGTGTATCTTCTAAAGCAGTTTTACTTTTAGAACAAATGGAAAGACTGTGACTTACTGTGTACTTGACTCCCTCCAGGAATCTGTGGTGATGCTGAACGTGCTGCAGCTCGTCTTCAGGGCTGGACGCAGCATAGATCATGCCACAAGACTTACACATGGTGGCTCCAAAATGCTTCTGACCTGCATCCTATAATTGGGGGCGGAAAGCCATCTCAACATGTCACACATAGCTCTGCATTTAGTTCATGTAACCATCCATTCAAATTTCTCCTTATTTTCTTTCACGCTGGCACAAGTGAAATACTAAATGAAAGTCTGGTTACTACATCCTCCTTTCGCTTCCCGCAAACAAAATGAAAAACATGGAATTGTCTCTTAGAATGGACAGTGCGAAAAAGAAAAAAAATCAAGATTCTTTAGCTAGACCCATAGTTCTAAAAAGGAATAAATCGTAAAACTTACAGCTAAGAAGAACAAGGGAACTTCTTTATTAAAGTCTTAAATGAGACTTAAAAAAAGCCTTATTTCAGAGGCAGGGCAAAAATTTCAGGACTTCTATATTCATTATACAGTCTTTATTTCCTCAAGTGTTTAGGAATATAAAAGTCCTCTGCTCCAAGAGTTGATAAAACAATAAATATAATACATAATAAAAGTTAAGGAAAAGCAAAGATAAATTCATGAATAAAGAAAAGTCCGGAATATTCAATATCATGGCCTATTAACTCCCATTCTACCTCCTAAGGCATTGCTTAATGCTACTAAAAATACCAGGTTCTGAACTGTCTAATACAGGTCCTGGCAAACTTTATCTGCAAAGGGCCAGACAGTAAATATTTTAGGCTTTGCACACCACACATGGTTTATCACATATTCTTCTCTTTTTTTCCCCAACCTTTTAAACATAAAAGCCAGTTTTAGCTCATGGGCCATGGTCCAGATTTGGCCCACACCCCATAGTTTGCCAAACCCAGGTCTAATACAACATAGCTATTCTCATTAAATCTTTTTTTTCTTTGAATTTTTTTGTTTTTATTAGTTTCAGGTGCACAAAACAAAGTAACAGTTAGACATTTATCATTTATGCCCCTCACAGTGTCAACCCCCTCCCCCCATCCACTATCCCTCTGACATCACACACAGCCATTACATTTCCCTCATTAAATCTTTTGTTGATCAGCAATAATCTTCCTTATCAGAACACAACTCACTCATCAGCATTAATGACTAGCATTGCCCGATACTATTGGTTTGAAAATACACTTGACTAGCTTTAAATGCTGCCACTACAACAAAGTTGGAATTTACAAAACTGAGAATGTCTATCACCCATGTTGATTATGCTAAAAAAACATGTCTGGCTGCATGTTCTGTATATGAGAGCCACGTGTAGGAGGAGCTTTGTTTTAAATCTACTCACAATGATGAGCTGGTCTTTTGATTCTTTATTCGTATCTCTGGCGTTAGTACTTTTCTGTGCATTGATCTGTTTCAAGAAGTTAGAAGGTAGGATGGATCCCACAGAAGACTGTTCTTCAACTAGAGATCTTGAAATACAAAGTTGATAAACATTATTTCATAATTTTAAATGTTTGGTGAATTACAGTGAAAAGAAAACTGATATGTATATAACATCTGCAGAGTACCTGGCAGTTTTTAGTACTTTCTATGAGCTCTTTCCATCTCGGCATGATCACAATGTCTTTATTTATATCTTAGCGATTTTAACATTTTATCATATGTATTTGTTTAAATGTCTGTCCTCCCCTTGATAGCAGGACCATGTATTATCTTCACATCTCTAAAAACTCGGTATAATTCGGGCCAGCCCGGTGGCTCAGGTGGTTGGAGCACTTTGCTCCTAATACCGAGGTATCTGACCTTTTGGGTGCTACGTAAAAAGCAATTTGCAATGACTCAATCAATAGTATCCTAATATCTCCTTATGCTAAATTAGTTTACACACTTTTATCTAATTGTGGTAGACTTCAACCTTTACTAATCAGTCATGAAAGAAAACATAGATGAGAAGAGAGAAATGTGGGGAAAATAAAGGAACCTGGCCTTCGAAGGGGGAAAGTTGCCCACCCAACCCACTCTCTGCGGTGATTTAAGGTGAGGAGTCCTAAGAGTAGGAGAACTTAGCTAGGAAGCGCCTTACTCAGAACCTCTCATTACTTATCACCAAAAACCGTTAGGAAGATGTTCAGACTGTAAGAAACTTCTTTTTCAGAGCTTACCACCTATCATGCTCTCATCAGCCCAGGCCTCCCCTCAATCCCCCGTCCCCTTAGCTTTGACCAGGATAGTGGTGGCTTCTGCTGGGATTTATAATAGCATTAAGTGCCGCAAGTTACTTACACCTGTGGCCAGTTTCCTTATCTGTAAAATGGGGATAATAACGGTACCTACATCATAAGGTCATAAATGCTCTTTAACATTAACTATCACTAACATATTATCACCCAGCGAAGGCAATATAGCCTAATGGGCTTTGATTCAGATATGGATTCTAGTCCTGGCTCTGTCACCTAATAGCTATGCAACTGTGGCTGAATTACTAATTTCCTCAGCTAAAAACGGAATTGATTTAAAATGCTTGAGGAATTACAGTGAAAACCAATGTGTATATGACATTTGAATTGAACCTAAAGTCTTGGTTGTTGTGAGGATTAAGTGAGATAATGGATATAAACTACTTGTTATGGGCCAGGTTCTGCATAAAAATGTTAGCAATTATTATTATTGAAGCCCGTAAAGATCTCAACTCTTGGGTTGCTCTGAAGTTTCTATGACAGCGTTTGATTTCACTCCTATTCTTAATATCCCCTTAGTGGGAAATAAAAAAATGCTCCCCGAATTAAATAGTGTAAGAAAGAAAGAGACCCATAGAACTCAATTAATAATCAAAGAGCAATTCCTACCTTTTTGTATTGACTGAAGATGTACTGAAGATGGGATAGACAATGGACTTAGGAGAAACTGGTAGGGGAAAAAAATTACAATAATTTGTATAACAAAATAAAATCAAAGCTTTATATCTTAAGATTTTAAAGGCTAATTAAGACCAAAATACTCACATTACTTGACTTCAAGACTTAACAGTGATCAAGGCAATATGGTGTTGGCAAAAAGATAAGACAAATTGAGCAAGGAACAAAATAGAGCCCAGAAACAGACCCACGCAAATATAGTCAAATGATTTTTTATAAAGAGGCAAAGGTAATGGAGGTAATAGATAAATGGACATAAAAGGTAATAGAGCTCATTGTCTAGAAAGAAGACCAAGGTAAGTGCGAGTCTGATCTGCTATGGGTAAGTTACTTAACCTAAGTCTGTTTCCTCATCTATAAAATGGACATACAAACCTATTTCCTACGGTGGTTGTGAGAATTAAATGATAAACTATAGTTATCAAGTAAAAAACTTTTACCATTTGTATACTACCTTCATGAATTTTGCCATATCCTTATACCATCTGTATTATTTTTTATTCACTACATATTTTTCTTTAAATAGATTTGACAATATACTGAAATAAATTACTTTTAAAAGAAAAATTTTTAACTACTGCAAATAGAAAGGCATTATTTTTGTTAGATGTTTTATTATACCAGTGATAGCACAACCCATGGAAAACATAATGGCATACTGGATACTTAGCCCTGCCTGGTACATATTTAGTACCCAGTAAATACTAGTTGCTATCATTACGAACAATCATTTTATACGTATGTATGCACATATATATATAATTATATATGTACACAAAATTAGATCCTCCTAAGGGCTATGTTCCAGATTATGCTTTTAGTTTTATCTTTTTTGTTTTCTTCCTACGAGCTAGTTTCTCACTATAGTCAGTATTATACCTGTAGAATTTTAATTTATTTCCACATTTAAAGATATAACTAACAAGGTAGTTACCAAGAATCTAGTTGGTAAGTAGAATGTTAATTAATCTCTTTATTTATTCACAGTTTAGTAAATACTGTTTAATTGAATAATGACACCATAAGTTAGAAACAGAATTTCAGAACTCAGAGGAATTTAAAAATTAAGAGTAACTCTTTATTTGAGCGATCTCATCCCTAGATCAGTTTATTAGTGGCATACCTAGATAAACTACCAAGATTCCTGATGCCCAGTCCAGTGTCCTTTCTATGGCTTAGCAAATTCTGCTTAGAATGGGGCTTTGATCCAAAATATTTAACATAAATTGTGTTGAGCCTTTCTATTATTTTGGGTAACAGGTAGGTAGGGTAGGTATGATGAGAACGCCTAGCTCTAGGGACCTTAAGTAGCTTGTCCATATCCCACAGACCAATGAAATATCAGTATTTTGTCTTCAGTTTCAGCCTAAGGTCTCCTTGTCTCCTCCTTTTCAAAATGCATTTCATTGTTTATCATAGAAAACAGTGTCAAGAGAAACACAAAGATACAAACACAGGCACAGATAACTAATATAAAAAAAACCCCAAATATTATTATGTATATGATTTTATATTAACATGTGTCACGAAGCATTATTGTAAGTAAAAGAACTTATTTTAAGATGTTTTCTCTTACTTACCTGCCTTGTTCTCACTGTGAGAATCTTCTGAAGGAAAACACTTATTTTCGTCAGGTTTATGTTCCCTTGAAGAAACTACTCCACTTAAGGAATCCTGATAATGAACAGGTAAAATTAAAGAAAACCTATAATTCTTAATTGTTTTCTATTTAGTGAATGAATTCTAATAGATGTTTCTAAAACCAAATGTCTATATTATGAATTACATTTTATAATGTGATTTTTAAATCCTCAATTTTCAGCCTGTTTTAAGGAAATTTTCCCCTATATTTACTAAATGTATATAACCTTTTAAAAGACAGGGTGTGCATATGTAAGTCTGCAATTTGTCATCCTAAAAAAAAAAATGTATTATAATTCCTGATGAAGATGGTAGACTAGAGATGACAGAACATCCCTTCTATAATAATAAATGGGAAAAACAGTGAAAATAGCAAACATTTCCTCCGTAGCCACCAAACCGGAGAGGAACAACCTTTTGTCATAAGCTTTAAAAACAGGCAGTCACGGGAAGAAAAAGAACATTCTGGAGTAGCTGGAGAGGCTTCTAACTCCCACTTTTGGGGCAGTAGCTGGGAAGTGAAAAAAACAAAGCAGAAAAAATTCTAACAAATTTCACTAGCACTACTCATTTGGTGAGACTTAAGAGAATATATAGCTTGAAGGAAAATGAAAAAAACTTTTGACTGAAGTAAAACTCCTACTTAAGACCACAATATCTCAGTAGAGCTGAGACAACCCATCAGTGCCATTTCTCAGGGCTCCATAATGAATGGGGAAAGGTTATAGACCCAATAATGAAAATAGCTAGTAGAGGTGAATACTAGTGGGTATTTCACAAAATCTTGAGAGAAGAACTTAGTTCCACAAATTTAAGATGCACAAGAGCCCAGCTTCTCAGACTACTGAAAAATAGACAGAACTCAATACACTGCCTCTTAAAATGAAGCTCAGAAAATAAGGCAGTAAAGAGTGTTGCAGAGAATTCGTCATGTCACTGTATCAAGGCTGTATCTTCATTACCAAATAGATAATGGAGAATACTAATCAGGAGATGGCTGGATGGAATTGTAGACAACCCCCGTCCCAACAAACACACTTTTTTTGCTGGGTTGAGAATTAGTCCTAGCTTGAGTTGTGTGCTCCAATTTTTTTAAAAAATTGACGTACATTTATATATAGTGAAATGCAAAGATATAAAATATAGGGTTTGATGAATTTTGATAAACTTATGTACCCATGTAACCAAAACCCAAAATCCCTATCAAGATATAGGAGTTATTTTGGGCAGAAACAATATGAATTAGTAGAATTAGACTGTCATGGCTTAGCCAGCAAGAACATGTTCCATTTAACAATATACTTGGCAATACTTGATGAACAGGAAGAAACATGTATACTGGGGATTGCTAACTTAAATGCCTATGAGGGCAGCAGGTAAGTAAAATTAATAGCAAAACTAAAATTAATAGCAACATAGTAAAACTAATAGCAAAACTGATCTAAATACATATACATACATACGCTGATTTGGCGGAGGGAAATGAAGAGCCCATACCTGTCAAATGGTAGCCTGATATTGTCCCCAAAGATTATTACCATGCGGGAATGAGGGCTTAGCTTTGCCAGACCTCAATTTTTCATGTAACACCAGAAATCTGTTATATTACATTCCAAAAATAAAAATAAAAAATGCTGGTTCAAAAAATTTTAAACATTATGTAGGCCAACCAAAACATTCATGGGCTGGACTTGGTTCCCCGGCCACAAGTTTATCTTTGCCACTGAGATTTGAAATTTGGGTGAGTACAAAAGGTATGAATTGGGATTGAATTTGAGAGGAAGCAATGAAGAAAACAATAATGAGAAGAGCTGGGTGAGGAGAGAAAAGACTATAAAGAGTTGGAATTGCTCAATATGTATGTTTCAGTGTACTGGGCACTATGTGAAAACCTATCATTTCTCCAGCTGCAAAGATTGTGGGGAGCATAAGTAAGACACTGCAGACACAGAAGCCCCAAACCAGAAGACAGCCTTTCTGTTCCTAACTACCTTATAAACAAAACAAAACAAAAAAAACCTTTCTCTGATGAGATTACTGATAAGTGATCAACAACAGAAGGTGTATGCAGACCTGTACTGTTTATTATGATAACCACAAGTCACAAGCAGCTAATGAGAATTTACAAGAATTGGCTAGTCCCAACTGAGATATACTGAAGTGAAAATAAACATGAATTTCATGAACTTAGCATAAAAAAATGTAAAATAACTCATTAATAACTTTTTATCCTGATTACATTAAAATGGTAACACTTAAAAATATATAGCGTTAGGGCTGGCCCGGTGGCTCAGACTGTTAAAGCTCTGTGCTCCTAACTCCGAAGGCTGCCGGTTCGATTCCCACATGGGCCAGTGGGCTCTCAACCACAAGGTTGCCAGTTCGATTCCTCGAATCCTACAAGGGATGGTGGGCAGCGCCCCCTGCAACTAAAGATTGAACATGGCACCTTGAGCTGAGCTGCCACTGAGCTCCCAGATGGCTCAGTTGGTTGGAGTGTGTCCTCTCAACCACAAAGTTGCCGGTTCGACTCCCGCAAGGGATAGTGGGCTGTGCCCCCTGCAACTAGCAACGGCAACTGGACCTGGAGCTGAGCTGCGTCCTCCACAACTAAGACTGAAAGGACAACAACTTGAAGCTGAACTAAGATTGAAGGACAACAACTTGACTTGGAAAAAAAAAGTCCTGGAGGTACACACTGTTCCCCAATAAAGTCCTGTTCTACTTCAACAATAAAATCTTTAAAAAAAACAAAACAAAAAACAAACAAAAAAATATATATATGTATATATATGTGTATATATAGCGTTAAACTTTTTATAAAAGTTATTTTAATGTAACCACTAGAAAATTTTAAATTATATGTGGTTGGTATTCTATTTCTATCAGACAGCTAGCTGTGTTAAATTGATGAGCAAAATCAAAAAAGCACAGAATGACAACCATGAAAACATACTACATAAAATAAACAAAAACCCAACTATATGTTAGCAGTGATCTTCTCCAAGTAGTGGGTTTACAGAAGATATACTTTTTATACTTCCTGCATTCTCTAAGTTTTCTAGAATAACCTAGTGCTTTAAATAATAAGCTGAAACAAACAAAAAAATATGCTCATAGTCTGGAAATCTACTACCTGAATTTTGTTATTTCTACTTCCTAAAAACAGTGACTACCAAATAAAAGTTAAGCTTCTCTGGACTTTAGTCATGAGGGAATTTAATAAAATGTATATCTCCATGACAAGAAAATGTTGGTATTCTTCCTTAAGCCAAGAAGGGGAGAAAAGTCCCGTCTTTCCACCCTGCCTCTGAATTCTTTATAGTGATTAAACTATACTATTTACTTTCATAAAAGCAGTCCTTCAGGCTGCAAAGAAAATTTTGTTCAACTATATTATATATAGATATATAATGTATACTGATGTTTTGTTATATAGACAACTTATTATAGTTTTAAAAGTAATATATTTAGTTTTCTTTACCTTTATTACTTTCTCTTCATTTTTACTTCTTGTACCCAGCAGCTCAATGTTCAGTTTCTTTTCTAGTAACATGCACTTTGACACTTGCCTTGTCTCAAAATTTTTTATTTCAGTGACAGTCTCTACATTAGAATCTTCAATCATTTCTGATATATCCTGTTGGGTGAGTCCCAGCAATGGCTTATTTTCCAGAGACAACTTTTTAAGAGAGGATTTTTTCCTACTAACAAAAAATGCTGCTCCACCCTGGAGCGTTACTTGTGGTTTGACTTTTTTGCTTAGAACTCGAGGAGCATTCAGATTATTTTCAGCTGAATAACACTTGTTTTCTTTCTCTACAATTGGTTTATAGACCACTCGGTTTTGCTTGGAATCTTGAGAATTCTTTGATACAGGCTTGATGCACTTATAACTCGATCGACACTTAGTTAAATTCTTCTGTGGTTTTTTGTTCATCTTCTTGGAGTGGACTGGTTTTCCCTGAATTTTTTTTGTCATACTAGGAAAAGACTTATCTTCATTATTAGTTTTTAGACAAATGGATCTACTCTCTCTTATCATCTTTCTCTCCAATGGATTGAGATAACACTTATTTTTGTTGTAAAAAGATACAGTAGACACAGCAGATTTAAAAGGCGAACCTTGATTTGCAGATGGTAATCTATTTTTTTTAGTGGTTTTGAGTGGGCTTGAAATGAAATGGCCTTGTTGAGGGCAATGCACCTTTGCTTCATTTTTATCACTGCTTCGACAAATGTGCTTTTTACTAGATGATGAAGGTATATTTTCAGTAAAGTCCAAAATTAATTTCTTTGATGGAATGTCTGATAACAGCCTATGAAAAGAAATAGAGTTTGTTGATAAGTATTGCTATTTTACTTCAATTTTTATATCAATCTACTGCCAAATAAAAAACAACTTAGATCATACTAAAAACAATACATCCTCTTCACCAAACATCCAACCATACACATTATCTATTAGTTTAACGGTAGTATTCTCTAATACTATTTTTTACTAACCAAGCATTCAGATATTTCTCAAAAGTAAGATACCATTTGTGAAAAGACTGTTTATAAAGGAGCTTTGATATACATGTATATGGATATGTGTGAGTGTGTATTTTGAAACCTATTTCTAAGTCTTGGGCATATACAAATTATAGCCCATGTACTTTGCTCCAGTGGCTACAAGTCCCCTAAAATGATTAATTCTATGTAATTAGGGCCTGTTCTGTGGGGAGTCATTTATATCTGGCATGACATGTAGTAAGCACTAAGTACACAGACTTTCTAGGATTGCTTATAGGTGAGCATCTACTGTATGCAAAACTCTATGTCAAATATTATGTAAGAGAGAAGAAAGGAGCAGCAAATAAAAGATTTGAGATACATTTTGAACCCATAGAAAACAGATTTCTCTGATTCTCTTCAAAAGCATTAAATAATTAATTATGAAAGCTTACGGTATTTCCAGACTATAATTAGAATATAAAATGTTACTAGAGCCACGAGGAGTAGGCAAGTGAAAGAGTGGAAATTTTAGGAGAGAGAAGGTAAAAAGGTAAATTTTTCTTTTTTAAGGTTTTCTATCCATAGGATGAGACTCACCTGTCACAATTCAAAGAATCCTGCTTCCTTTTCCTTGGCTTCAAAGCTGACATCTTCTTAACTGAACTCCTGAAAGCAACAGGACAATTAGAAGAACCAAATTCATCCAATGTTTACAAAGATCACTATATCAAAATTACACTTTCAAAGTCTAAAAAGTCTTCAGATGGGTGACAGTCCATTAAAGACTCAAAAGAAAGTTTGTTTTTTTAAAAAAGCAAATCAGTTTAATAAAAATTCAAACTATGAAGGTAAAAAAGGGAAAAACAGTACATTACAGTAGCAATTAAGAACAGGAAATAAAAAAACAGGGACAGTACATACGTGTCAAGCTGGAAAAGGATCCTACCAAGAAGTATTTTTTATCCCACTGCAGGGGCACACTTTCCCCTCTAATTAGCCTGATTAATTCATATCAAGTGTAAACACTCTTTATGTTCTGGAACTCCTTTCTCACCACTGCCCTCACCCCATCCTTCCTACTGTTAGATGCTACCCTATGCTTCCATTCCACCCTAGCTCCCTAAATCCAACTGACACATTTTCTTGTTGGTTTAACTGTTTCTCAAGAGCCTGTATGTCCAATGAAGGCAGAGAATGTTTCTAATTTTTTCATTCGAGTCCAGCAAGAAAACGGGTGAAGAAGCACACTCCTCTCCCATTTTACCAGCCGAGGAGCCTGACAAAGTCGCTTGTTTCCTTTATAAAATACCCTTACCTCCTAAGGCTGCTGAAAATAAACAATCATGCACCTTAACTCTCGGGTAGATGATATGTTGTTGCTCATTAAAAGCTTTCCCTTCCTTTTTCTTTGGATTAGGTATATTTTAAAAAATTACCTAAGCGTGATTTTAAAGTTAAACAAACAGAAAGACCAGGGTCTCTGGGAATTAATGTCGAGCTGAGGCTTATAGAAGAACCTTCCTTCTAAGGCTGAATAAGGAAAGGTATGCCTTTCAGGGCAAAAAACACAAGAAAACTCTGGGGTAAAGAAGATGGAAACCCTTTGACCTGGAAGTGCGTGGCTTTGGTCTCAAGCCGCCAACACGCCAAGCCCAGAGCAAACGCTTCTTTTCCCTTGACATTCACCTCTGCGTTCCAGTATTGAATCTCCCGTTATCCTCCGTCTCCCACCGTACGCCTGAGCCCTCTGCAGCAATTACCTGCACCGCAGAGCCAGCAACCCGTTCTCTGCCGAGCCAGTTGCTCCGCCACTTTATTCAAATTATTGCGCGCCAGTCAAGGCTGAAGCCGCTGCCTTCTGATTCGTCGCTTTTCAGCGCTTCCAGAAGCTCCCTCTGTGACTGGCCACGTTTTGTTCTTTGCCCCACCCACCCGGGAGGGGGTCTCCAAGATTCTCCCGCCATTGGGAGGCGAAACGCTGTTTTGGAGAAACCATGCCTTCCACAATCCTTTGCGGCAGCGCCGGGCTCCATGCCCCAGGTCTTGTTTAGGTGCATTCTGGGAAGTGTAGTTTTGGGTAGAATAAAGCTTCTTGAACGTTCCGGGGTCACTTGGTGTTAAAAGTATTTTTGTAAAATAGCCTCTTCGAGAGTCTGAAGGCAGTTATATTTCACATTTAAAGCTTTAGCGGTAAACTTTTTTATACGTTAGGTTTCTAGTTAATTTTTATTTAAAAAAAAAAAGATTAAATCGTGGTACTAATATCCAGTATGGACCGGGCTTTCTTACATGCTTTGCGTGTTTTATTTCATTTACTTCTCACCACAATCTATGAGATAAGTAGTTTCATTCCCATTTTGCAGAGAATAAAACTGAGGGCTTGAAAACAATTACTATTTATAGGACAAAGCTAGGTTCTTGCATGGGTTGCGGGAAGGTTCCTAAAGCACTCATTGGTTGTTACCTACTGTTACTATCTTTGTGTTACCAGCTCTTGGTACCCTCTCTGGCACATTTTTAGTTCTAAATAAAATTAAGTGATGCACGGTCAGAATGAACTAAGAGAAATAGGTCAAAGCTAAGTGCTGTGTGAGCTTTACAGTAGTAAGATTACCACTTTACAGCGGGAAGATCTCTGAGATTCACAGGCTTGGCATTTGCCCAATGTCACAGGTAACAGATGGCAGATCTTCGATTTAAAGGTAGAACAGTATGAGCCCAAATCCAAGAGGCATATTGCTTTTGGCGAATACCACTAACAACTCACTTGAGAGCTATATTCTAAATCCTTTATACCTATTTACTTAACCTTAGTAAAATAATCTATGAATTAGCGGCTGTATTCATCTTAATTTTGCAGATGAGGTAAGTGAAGCACAGAATGTACCCAAATGTGTGCCTTAGACGTGGTGAAACTAGAATGAAAAGGGCGGAGGAATTTGGGTTCGTTCAAAATATAATCAACTCCTATGAAGTTTCAAGTACTGAAATTCACGCAGTGAACACCTAGCTGTGAAAAAGGCATATTGCTTCTGCTCTCAGCAGATGAAACCAATAGAGAAGCCGCAAGACTTGACCGCCCAATGGGTGGAAATTCTGAAAATACAGTCAGCCAATGGCATTTTTCTCTTAAGAAGATGGAGTTCCCCGCTATGTTTTCCAACCAGTTGTCTTGGCACCATCCTCTTTGCCTTGAAACACCCTAGTCCGCCAACATGCAACTCGCCAAGATTAAAGATGGCGCCGACGGGCCTACGTTATGACGCGACCCAACGTCCACCGGAAGTGCGTGAAGAGTTCCGGGGAACCGGCATCCTCTGCGCTTCCAGTATCCGAACTTCGCCAGTTGGTTGCTTCTGCTCCACACTGGAGTTGCTGCTCCGCCGCCGGGATCATGGTGTTTTACTTCACCAGCAGCGGTGAGTGGGCGCCACGACCTTCGGTGTCCCTTCTTGTTAGGGTGTCACCGAAGCCGGGCCCCCCCCAGGCCGCCGCGGAGCCTAGACCTTGTTCTAAAGCTCCTCGGCGGTGGTGCCTCCTCCCGCGCTCTCTCGGTGTTCGTTCTTGTAGTCTCCGAGTGCGCCCTAGTCAGGGCCTGAAGGACGTGGAGGGACCGTCCCGCCTGCGTTGTTTGCATCCGGGAGTTGTTCTCTTCTCTTAGTCCGAAAGACCTTCCGTCATTACCTGGAATCGGGAGTTTGTGGGCTTCTTCACGCTCCCAATTCAAGCCCCCACCACCTCCGGCCTTTATTCTGGCTCTGTCCTAGTAATTATCCACTTTGAGAAAGAAAAGACACTCGCCAGCAATTCTGCCTTACAGGAAGTGCGCCTTATCCTTGCAGGAAAGGGTTGTAGGGCCTGGGATGCAACAGAACGCAATTAAAAGACCCTAGAATGACGATGCAGCCACTCACGGGGCAGAATTGATGTCCCAGATATTGAAAAGTGACATATAATGTTTCTGATTTGTCGTTGGCAGTCAAGGAAAAGGTGTTTTTACTTCCCAGGAAATGCTGTGTCTAGAATTCGTTTCTCTGCTTATGTTCCTTTTGCTAGAATCAACCCCCAGTTAACTGCTACACCCTTAAGGACAGCTCTGGCTTATCTTTTCCAAATACCTTTTTCCGACCTAGCTCTGACCCAGAGATTGCTTAGGTATACCTCTTCCGGGACCCTCTTAACACCCTTTGTATACCAGTGACATAGCACTTACCATATGGTATTAAACGCTGTCTGCTTGAGCTAGAGTGGAAGCCCTTTGAGGGCAGGGACAGGATTTCCTTGTGTCCTTAGCATAGTGCCTGGCTCGTAATAGTTACTCAATAAATGTTTGTTGAATAAATGAATGGTATGTTGTGACTTACTCATAGCACTCTATTATATTGCTATCTCTGTTTGCTTGTTCAAGTTGAGATTTAAGTGAAACTAGCTCCATGTTGTTTGTGTGGCATTGAATAAGGTAGTACTCTCTCTTTAGAGATGAGAACATTGAGGCCCGCAGAAGTTGTAACTCACACACCCCCACGCCTTCTACTCCACGCTGTCACCTCTCATCATTTTTCTCAGTAGATTACACTTCCACAGTGTACCACGTGCTAGTTCTCTGCCTCCATAGATTTGGTTTGTCTTACCCATATCATTAAAGTTACTAGAAAAAAAATCCATACTGGCCTGAAATATCATTATAAGCCCCTGATAGCGTTTTCAATCCTTCCTCTGTTCTGTCTGTTCTGCTCCCTGTCATAACTTGAGCATCTCTTTCATAAAAGTCCCCCACAACATAGATACCCATACATGCCCAAAATGGAATAAAAATTTCAGGCAGGGTAGATAAGTATGAAATGTATTTTATGCTAGCTGCTTTATTCGCTTTAAAGCTGTTCTAAATTCTTTGAGACCTAGTCATGCATACACAGGTGTCTTTAATAGATACAGTGCTTCCACAGATTTATGGATCAGGCTTTTCTCATTGACTTCCATTGTAACATCAGAACTGCTTCCTTTTGGAAAAATACTTAACCTCTAAGTCTAATAAAACTGCCCTTGTGCAGCATATCTTTTAAAATTGCTAAGTTAATGGAAAAATGATAACTTTTCCAGTAAAATAGTAGAACTACATATTCCAATACAGAACAACTTGAACATACAGTATCTTTAGGAAATGACTTCGTATAGCTAGCCAAGCTTTTCAACCAACTGTTACTGCATAAAAACTTTTTTTAAACAATGGGAACATCTGAATAGGAAATTTTTTCTTTTCCTTTTGTTTTAAGATTAGTATCTCTGACTAAAATCTGTTCAATTTTATTCTTTTATGCTTTCTTATAATGAAATAATGAAACATTAGCCTTATTATATTTCCAGTGTCAAGTTCAAGACCATGTGGTTTATGGACCCACAAAATACCTGCACTAGGCTCATTAAGTCCACTTGTACTTTTAATAGCATCTGTCTTAAGATAGGTGTTCTGTAAATTATGAAATTACAGCACCTCTAAAGTTCGGTTGGTTGCTACACCTGAGTCAGATATCTTCAAGATGACTAGTTCCTATACTAATCAACCATCGTATTTGAGTGGGAATAACAAAACTACTAGAATATTTCAATTTGTTTTTCCTTTATCCCTTTAACATGGACAGGAGCTTAATTCAGACTTCTTGCTCAGCAATTCATGCTCTTTATTTTTAATTTTCTGTTTTGACGTAATTTCAGTCTTTCAGAAAAGTTACAATAATAGTAAAAATTCCTTTATATCCTTCTCCCAGACTCCCCAAATTCTAACATGTTACATTTACCTGATCTCTTTTCCCTTTTTTTCTTTCTTCATCTCTCTCTCTGTCTCTTTCTACACACACACACACACACACAAAGCATGCACAGTATTTTCCCCTGAACTTTTAGTAAGTTGCAATTTACACATAAATGTTTATTTTTTTCCTGAAACCAAGAGTATTCTTATTAAAAGATATTCATTTTTGAAACTAGGAAATTAATATTGCAAAATACAATTATCTAATCAGCTTTTACTCAGTTTCCACCACTGTTCTAATGTATTTACAACAAAGGAAAATTACAAATCATTGCATTCACTTGTCATTCATTACTCTCTGGCCTCTTCTAATCTGGAGTAGTTGCTCAGTCTTTGTCTTTCATAACACTGTTAGTTGAATCATTTTGTAGAATGCCCTCAGTTTGGATTTGGAAAAGTTATGTTCTTAATCACCTCATTTTGTAGATCAACCATCCAAATCGCTTGTCATTCTCTTCGCTATAATTTAGATAGCTTGGCCTACACAGAGACAGTTTTATTTTAATTATTTAAAAAATTTCTGATTACAAAAACTGTATTTCGTAAGCAAGCTAGTTAATGTGACTTAACATGTATATCCTTCCATACATAGAAAGCAAATAGGAGCATCTATTAGAAATGTATATGTAAACACGTATGTATGCATACACAATTACATATTCATTTATTTTTTTACAAATTGAATCTTACTGTATATAGATTCATAAAAATCCTATCCTGCTATTTAATTTCTTCACCTATCCTTTTCATTTTAATGGGTGCATGGTATTTTGTGGATGTTCTGTAATGTGATTAACCAGTCTTAATTAGTGTTTAGGTTGTAAAAAGAACATCATTGCTCGATGGAGTGTTTAATTGGTCAGATATACTCCTAGTAGTGACATTATATACACATACACACTGTTAACAGGTTGGGCAGAGAGAATCTAAAGCACATTTTACTTTTATTCCTGCACTTCTAGCATTTGTTATGTGCTGTGCTAAGGCCTTTATCAAGCTAATACAATGCTCAATTACAGATAAGTATTTCTGTCAACTAGTCCAACATTCTCTCCTTTCAAGTCATTCCTCAACTACTTTTAAGTGATTATGGACTGTAGTTCGCAGTTTTCCTTCCCTACAGCAACTATAATTGATAACTTAAGGAGCTTCTCCTTACTAAAAGTACAGTCAGTCGTAAATTTAAGACTAGATGAAAGAGTGCTTCTCACTAGCCTTCAGAGCTCACCTGTGGTAGTTCTGTACTCTGGAGCGACAGCCAACAGACTGTCCAACCCAACTTGACACCTATCTGTCAGCCTTTGTAGACTGAGGGCTCAGTGACTATTCGTGAGTTTACATCCAAATGAGGGCCAAAGAAGTTTTTGTGGACTAGCTGGGAAACCCACTACCCAGTTAGAATTTCAATTAGGAAACTTAACTTTTTGTTTGACTTCAGGTGGAGGATGCCCACATGAAAACATACTAGCTCGGTAAAGCAAATGTCATTCCTTAGGTTAGCCATACCCAGAATATTCTGTCTGATTTAGGATATGGTTCCTAAGGCTGACTTCACCTTAGAATCACTCGGAGATCTTTAAAAAAAAAAAAAACAATGCCCACCTCCCAGAGATTTGTGTTTGGTTTGTCTTAGGTGGAGCTGGGGCATAAGTAGGTGATTCTAATATGTAATCAGGGTTCAGAGTCACTGATTTAGAAAACATTTGAGAGCCATGTTTCCCTGAATGGGACAGGGAGCCCAATTGTAATTTGCAGCACACTTGCAATATAACTAATACTAAATAAAATTATGAAATACAAAACTTGGCTAAGTATAGAAACCTATTTTTAGGTGGTTATGGTGAAGGTTTTTAAAAAATTCTTTTGAAGAAGTCAAAAACTAGAGGACTGAACTGGAATTGCGTTAAACTATATATATCCCTGAGAAAGTAGGAAAATAGCCGTTTTTAATAAGGGTCAATAAGCTTTTCCTGTTTGGGCCAGATAGTAAATATTTTAGACTTTGTGAGCCACATGCAGTATAGATTATTTGTTTTGCTTTTTTCAGCCTGTTAAAAATGTAAAAATTATTCTTAGCTTTAGGGCTGTCCAAAACCAGAGCTGGATTTGGCCGACGGCCATGTGTTGCCAAGCCCCAGTCTAAGCATTTGTCACTTGTTTTTCCTGTGAAATGGTTTCGTTGATGATAAAGTTATCTAACTACTTTTTGTTTTTGTTTTGTCTTAGTTAACTCATCTGCTTACACTATTTACATGGGAAAAGATAAATATGAAAGTAAGTTTTCAAAAGCGTTTGATTTTGAAATTTCCAGCAGGTAAGTATTAATTGCCTGTTTCCCCATTGGTTTATTGGATGTTAGTTTTCAACTAACTACTAAGTAACCCATTATAAAGAACTCCAGAGGATTAGCTTTCCTAGAATTTAGTTTAGCAAATAGTATTTGAACTAGTTGGATTGCCTGTTGCTCATTAGTAACTTTATAAAGAGTTTTGTGATATCATTTGATTCAGGTGATATGAGTCAGGGTTAACCTAGATCAAACAAAAATAATCTGCAACTTGGACTTTGAAAAGATCATTTTCTGTACATTTTTACCACATTTAAGATTAGTGGAAACAACATATCTATTGTTTTTTCTGAGGCTAAAGATGGCTCTTTTTAAGTCATGAGATAAATATTAACAGTTTTTATCTAATTTTGTTGACCACTCTTTTCAGAATGAAATACATTATTTCATACCGTACACATTCATATAACTAAAACAAAAATTTACCAAAAATATATACATTATTTGTTATGCCCTCTATTTTCTTTTCTATTTCATTTTTAAAAAGTTAGTCTCAACCTGCTAAATTAATTTTTTGATCCACTAATGAATTTGAACTAAAGTTTAAAAGAAAAACATTGCTTGAGGGGGTAAACTTTTTGACTGCACGAGTGGAAAGGGGGATGACAGTGAATTTTAGCTTTCTTAGTCAAGAAAGCAGTGAGTTGACAGCACTGACCCTTAGTGTGGAGAACACTGAGGTGAGGGAGGAAAGAACTGCAACAAGGGCACTTGGAGAAAATGACAGAGTTACTCTTTTTGAAGCTTGGAAAACACAGCTGATCTTCTCACGGGGTAATGTAATGTTTTGGAAAAGACAGCTCTTACATCAGGCCAATCTGGGTTAAAAATTCCAGCTCTTTAGCAAACTAGCTATAGTTACCTAACCTCTTTGAACCTCAGATTTCTTAGCTGTAAGAAGAGAATCATGGGATGATATCTACCTTGCAGGGTTGTGAAGGTTAATGAAAGCACCTGGGTAAAGTGCCTGGGCCATCGTGGGCACTCAGTAAGTAGTAGTTACCATCACTGGAGCTTCTTTAGTTCCCGAAAGCCACCTCTCTTCCCTTCTCTGGGAGCACGCCAGCGCTGGATGACTCTGCCTCAGTAGTCTGAGAGCTGGCTAATTCACTAGTCACCTTTCTTTAACCTCCAGGTATTGCTTTTTTTTTTTTTTTCCCTAAAACCATGAGTGTTCTAGATGTAGTTTGAAACTGACAACAGTTTAAACTCAATCCTTTAAAAGGCAAGTATAACATTCTCTGGTATGAGACATTTGACCTTAATGAAATAAATAAGGCCAAAAATTAAAAGATGTCAAAGAGCAGTGATATAGTTACATAGTTAGTATATTATGTTCTTATATATTAAATGTAACATATATATGTGACATAATAATGTGATGTGTAATAGTTATATAAATATACTTATAAATCAGATCTATATAAACCGGTTATTACCTTGCTACTGGTTGCTATAAAGCAAAATCAGTATAAGCAAGACTATCACATCCTAGCCAACAGAAAAAAACAAAAACAACAGAATAAAGGAACTCATTTTAAAACAGTTTTTCCTTATAATGAATTTATGACATTGGCTCTTGGTGTGACTTAATGGAGAAGCTGTTTGCATTAACACTTGAATTTTATTTCTCCTAGTAACCTATAAATTGCCATAGGGGATTTGTATTTTTCTCATCGCCTCCGCCTGATGAATATAGCTGAGGAGAAGATGCTACTACCGTCCTATATTACACTGAACAGGAAGGCACAGTTGCAAGAGCCCTTTGATGGATCCAAACCGGACCAAATCTCCTTTTCTTTGTACCGATGAAGGGTGCACGCCCAAGACTAAGGTTACTGAGAAGTGCCTAGAGCAAGCTGCAATGGGTTGGGCAGGTTTTGCCCTGTGCAGCTCTGGGGAGGGGGCTTTATATATTTCTTACAGTGAACAGCTGCCTTGATACTGGTTCACGCTGATGAGCTCCCAGTGGTGCTGACCTAAGGCAGCTGTGCCAGTGACACTCCTGCCATGTCTCTTTTCCTTCCATTTTAGTTTAGCGTGTTGGGTCTGTCTGTGCGGGCCTATGTGTTAGCCGCTGTGAGTATCCAAAGGGGAAGACTGAGTCTGTGCTTTGACAGTGTTCAGATGGAGGCACACACAAAAACAAGTGTGGATAAAGTTTGCTGTGCACCTCAAAATGCTCTAAAGAGTAAATGTCTGTTACAAAAATATTGGCAAAATAATATTAATAGCAAATGCTACAAAAATAGAGGGGGCTGAGAGAATAAATGGGATCAGGGAGAGCCGAGAAGGCTTTCTATAGAAGTGGGTTCAGATATGCTAGATTGTGGAATTCTTTAAGTGTCCCCCGTAGGAATTTATATCTACAAAGGTAAATCTAGGATTACGTCTACATATGTAAATTTAGATTCTGCCTAGAGTCCCCAGGAGTAGTGTTTCGCTGTCATTAAGATATATATAGGAAAAAAAATATGTATAGAACACTTTTTCCCCAGGAAAACTCTTGGAGTCATTTGGAGGCATCAGCTTTCCTACTCTGCTTTGTAAGAAAAGTATAACATTGTTAAAGCAGACTGTTCTCTAGTGTTCCTAACACAGCCTGTCTGTAAAGGCCTCAAGGACTTCAAACTAAGGGCTGGGTGGAATATAAATGAAATTTAAATTGAATTATTTACTTTCACTAAAAAGCTTTCAGGTGTATTCTTTTTATTACCCAGCAGATGTCACTAGGGAGCCAAACATTGCCTGACTGAGAAAGAGGTTTTTATATTTCTCTCTACTTTTTCTGCTTACCTGTTGGCTATTAGCTCAGCTTCCCTCTTAAACTAGTAGAAAGCCCTTCAGAAAACTCATGGTGTCTACAGTTGCTAAGTGTACCCTCATTTAAGGATTATCAGCTTCTTGGTTTTGGGGAAGTAAATACCCCACTCAAGTTAGATAGATTATACTTTCTTGGGCACATTTTAAGTCATATATGAATCGTTTTGTTTCCCTTACAATTTTTAACTTTTGTCTAATATTTTAAATAATTATTCTGTAATAAGCACAATTAGTTACTAATTATTCATGTGACTATTAGAAATATATGTGGTATAACCTTTCTGTGGTGATACACAACTATATTATTAGCCTTAAAAATGTGCATAAATTTTGAATACTCAACCTTTTAGAAATAGACCTTAAGGAAATAAACAGGAATATGGACACATTTATTTAAAAAATATTTATTGAAGCATTTATAATTTGAAACAACCCAAATGTCAACAATAGAAAAGTTTATCCATATGATAGAATAAGTAGTCATTGTTTCCAAAGAAATTTTTTAAATCTTATTTTTCCCTAACATACATAGTTTAACATTTCAAATAGTAACAGAACGCTTATAATACCCCATCCTTTCCAGTACCCATGTGTCCCATCCCCGCCCCCCCACCACACCCCCTGCCGAGACAGTTACTTTTAACATTTTGCTATTTTTTATTTTATTTTCACATGTGACAGACTTTTAGGTGATTTTTTATTTTCTTTTTTATACTTCTGGTGTTTTATTCCCTAATTTCCTACAATTTTAATTGACGGTTGTTTTTTAAGAAGTAAAATGCAATTGATTGGTTTTAAAGATTTAGCAAAACATTTTGATATATAAGTATTATTACAGTGAATCATTTTTCTAAGACATCTAACTTCTCAGCTGCTCTGATTTGTTAGTTTTACTTTCAAATAGAAATATCTTTGAACTAGATTGTATTATAAAAATTATAAAAAATTATAACGATTATCATTTTCCAATTGTAAGAACTATTTTTACAGAATTTTCAAGCATCAAAGCCTCTCTGAATTGCTCTTTTCTCCATTAAGGGAGAGAAAAAGTTGTGGAAAGGATTGATATTTCTCCCCTTCCCGACTATTTATAAACTCTGGCATGTCTTCATTTGACAGGTTTTTGTTTTTGTTGTTGTTGTTATTGTTGTTTTACCTATTCTTTGTTCTCTTATATCTCCCTGTAGATGAGGACCTAATAAAGTATGGCTGGCCAGAAGATATTTGGTAAGTAACAATTTTGGTTCAGCTTTCTGTGGATCATTGTTTACTTTCTTAGACATGGCCAACCACCTGACTCTTATGATTAAAACTAGAACTTGTGCTTTGTATTTTGTCTATGAATGTTCAATGGTAAATAGCTGGCTGCCAGCTCCTCCATTTATAATTACCATGTAAACTGGGAGTGTTGTGTTAGGGTTAGATCTCAGGCCTGTGAAGTCCTCCAGTGTGTCTTCTTACAGTAAGTACTGAGACCACTGCACTGACACATTCAGACCACTCTTCTTGAGTGAGTGCATGACGACTTCACAAGAGGCACTGAAGAAAAGAGACACAGGCTTCCGTGTGGATGGAATAAATAGAGCATTTGACCAGACCCACCTTTAAAGAAAACATAGACTGGGTTCCCTTTGTCTTCTCGATTCACTCATGTGTTTAACCCAGTCTTGATCCAGCCACTGCCCCCTCTTTCCAAAATAATTTATGGAAATTTAAAAAATAATAATAATACTTGCTTAGCCTCCTTCCAAGATAATCTGTTTTGCGGTTTGCAAAAGCCAGTCCAAAAAAACAACAAAGCAAATGAATGGTGAAAAAACCCCTTCATTTTAGTTGCATTCTTTTTTCTAACTGCCTTAGCACACTATATGGGTTTTTCTGCCACTCAGGATTTTTTAGGAATGCATGGACTCCTGGTACTTTGTTTTTCTCCCTTGTAAAACTCTCAGACTCAGGTTGCTTTGTCTGTCTTCAGTTTCCACCGCTCACTGTGACCCTTGTGATGGCTCTCTCCTAGAGCCTAATATACCTGTAGAGCAGGATACGTTCTCCACAGCTCCTAACACCCAGACCAAGTGCTGTCCCCGACAGATTCTGTTGCTTTCATGATAGTATCAATGAAATTTATTGAGCACTTAACTATATGGCAAATGCTGTTAAGTGCTTATCTCCACTAATAAATTTACAACAACCCTGTGGAATAATTACTGATATTATGCCCATTTTTCAGTTGAGGAAACTAAGGCTAAGAGAAACTAAATATGATAGATATGCTCTGGTGGTTGCTGGCCCCCCAGCCGGTTCTAGTTCTAAGTCGGTTTCTCTTCTTCTAGGCTGCTACTCTTAGTTGCAGTTCACTTCTTTCTTACGTCTGGCTATGGCTGAAGACCTCTCTGGACCTCTTTTCTCCAAGTGTGGGCCCAGACCCTTAATTTAAATCCCTATAGTGACAGAGTTTAGGCTGTCAATTTTTAGAAGAGTTGACTGATTTCCAACAAAGTATACAGCATTGAGCACTTAATAGGAAAAATAATACACAGAGCCTAACTTAAGTTATCCCTAGACTCAGTTTACTGACCTTTTCTATCCCCAGACCTGTGCACGCACCCACTGAAGGGTGCCTCCTCTCCTACTCCAGCGTACCCCATTATGAAGGGACTAATTCATGACCACAGTGGAAATGCTTTCCTGTCTACCCTCTCTAAAGTCCACACTCTGCAAACCAAGAGGCACTGGAAACCTGAGGAATTTTAGTCATTTATCTGCTCCCGTCCCAGCACAGTGGCCTGTCTTCTGAACGCAAATATGTCAGTAAGGTGGACAATGCATGGTACCCCCTGACCTCAGGTGGGCAGTTTCCGCTGCTGAGGGCTTCTGGATGGGGTGCTGCCTACCTTCCTGAGACCTAGACTGTAAGCCCCACGAGGACAGTGATCTGTGTTGTTTACTGCTATATCACCAGTGCCTAGCGCAGGGCGTGGCACATAGTAGGTGTTCAGTAACTATTTGTTGGCTTCCTAATTGATAGCACTCTGCCTGTCTAGAACTTGTCTCCACTGCACAGTTCTTCACAATGACAAATGAGTACTGTCATCCCCAGCTGGATTATTTCAGTTGTCCTTAAAGCCTAAAGATCTCCAGACTCTATCAGGGGAGATGAGGATAGCTGCACCTGTTACGGAGTTACCTTCTGTAAGTTTTTAACATGTCAGGTTTGAGGCAGAAATACCTGCATAGAAAAGGTTATATATTCAGATGTACCATGAAGGTCAATTTACCATAGCCTTTTACCTGACAAAAAAAAAAAAATTAAGTGGAAGAGAAATTTCCAATTTACACCCCAGGTATTATGACTTGGGTATTTCATTTCATTCAGGTTGACTGTCTCCCGGAATACTACTAAAACAAACCAGTGTCTACAGATACCTACACATCCGTTACCCATTTTGACATTCTTCAGTAGTCTTGAGATTGTCGTTGAAAGTGATTACATTTTACTTTTCAGGGGCTATTCAAGATTTGATATGAGCTGGAATAGCCCTAAATCCAAGACCTGTTCTGGTGCATAAACTGTCAACCCTGGAAACATTCCTGGGCGTGCTAAGAATGGTTCGGTTGATCTGCATTCCAGGGCAGATTTTCCTGGTTCACTGGTTCCCTCTGACACAGACTCTGGAACTTTACCTCTGTGAATGTCAACATCTGAGTTTGTATCAGGAAACCTTCTGAGGTGCTGTTAAGCAAAGGATTTTTCTAGGTAGGAACTAAATATCTTGAAACAAAGGAAAATAGAGATAGTGTGTGTTTATCGCCTCCAAACTCCTTAGAGTAGTGGTAGTATTTCCAGCAATCCCACTTTAAGGAATTAAATGACCCAGCTTCTGGGGCCCTGCATCTCTTCATCCTTAGGTCATTGAGTCTCGTTTATTGAAGTTTGTAGTCTCTGCATTCAGTAGAGTTAACAGTGATTAAGCAGGGAGAGGAAGATAAGGACAGAGGGAACTAGGGAACTAATGGGCATAATTTTAACTTTGAGTAAGCATTTTGGGTGGTTTTGGAAAGGTTTTTAAGGAAACTCACTCTCAAGAAGGTTTGTTTTACAGAGCTGGCTTTTTTGTTTGTTTACTTTACATTTCTACCAAAGCCCCATAGTCCATGCATCCCCCTGTCTTTTGTAGAGGTGTACCTACACGCCTGAAGTTGGTGGGTATCAGCAGTGACACTCCCATGTGTCTTAGTACTTTGACTAATTGTGTGTGAATCAGTTAGATGTATATTGAATTATTTGTGTATTTCTTTTGGTAAAATTTCACATCAGAGACCTTTAAGAAAAATCAGAATACAATTGAGCTATTATGGGTATATAGGAGAGTTGTAAATAGAGAAATGGCTTAAAACAAGTTGAAAGGGGAGAAGTTACTTCTCAGTTGGGTTTGCTTACTAATGGGGTATTTTCCTAAGATCCTGAAAGAGAGTAATGAGATATATAATTTCTAGATTTGCAAAAAGCACAGTCTCTGGGTGGAAAATGCCAAGCTGAAGATGATAATCAGTAAGAATCTCTTACACGGGAATGCAAATGAGTAAATGAACCAGCTGGAGAAAAATAAACTAAGATGTTATGCCCATTTCCTGGCTATCAGTAATGGTTAAGAATAAAGCCTAGAGTCATCATAGACTGCCAAAAATGCATATTTGTCTGTATCCAAAGTGACTAGCAAGATGCTTAACCTTTAAAGAGGGCATTGGAAATAGTATAGTCTTAACCTTTATATAGAATCACACTGCCTACACCTTGTACTCGGTGTGAATGTGTGCCCATTTTCGCTTCTAAAAAAATACATTCATGCTAAGAAAATGTGTAGAGAAATACATAATGGGATGTAACGGTGCCCCCTTAGAATTTTACTGAACATTCTTCAGTCTGGAAAGGTAAGGACTAAGGAGGAGCTGACGGAAGTTAACAGGATCACAGAGTGAGAATCACCTGTTATCGTTGTTTGATACTAGGATTCCATGGGCATCTCTGGGTGTTGGAAAGAAAGTCAGCTTCATTTTGGTGAATTGTAAATATGAAAAACTTAACATCCCAAAATGTTGGACTAGGTGAAAAAGGAAATAAGTTTTAAAAGATTTCATTACATTGGTGGATGATGGAGCCTTAATGAAAGGTAAATTTAAGTGTGGGAGGGAATTCTGTATGTTTTAAGGGAAATGTCATAAAGGGCAATCACCATGCTTTCCCTGGAGACATATTAGTGCCATTGGTGGCTGTAAGGCTGGGAGACTTGCTGGGCTGACCCATTTTATGATGTGGTCTGTTTACTGTCTGCAGGTCTCACCTGACTCTTCCAACTCTGTGCTTGACATTCTCTTTGGATTGTTTTGCCATCGCTTGAAACTCAGAATGTCCCAAACCAATCCCTCATCTTTTTCTCTAAACTGATGCCCTCTCCCACCGTAAGGTATTTCTGCCCGTGGTCCTGCAGTCTCCCAGACTTGCAGCATTGAAGTCTTGCTGACATCTTTCATCCCCTTCTCTTCTCACCTGAAATTCCTTTGCCTGTTTTCTCTTAAGTGCTGTGCTTCAGTCAGGGACCTACCAGATTGCAGTTGTCAGTGAAGCCTATGGTTACTGATAGCTCTTTCTCACTTGAAATGCAGCGCTTCCCAGGGCATGTAACAGTTACTGTCTCTAGTACTCATCCTGGCACTTCGTGTCACACAGCTGCAGAACCTTCCATGTTTATCTTACCTCTCCCAGTTGATAGTGAGCCCTGTGGAGGTGGTGACTGTGCTTTATACGCCCCGGCTATTTAGCATGTGGCAGGCACTGAGTTAATTCGTTCTGGATTTTGGAATGCCTGAAATGCAAGTGGCCTGAGGAGATGCTTGTCTTGTACCTCTTGCTAAAAGTGGTTTTCGTTCTTTGTAGGTTTCATGTGGACAAACTCTCTTCGGCTCATGTATATCTTCGATTACATAAGGTAACTGGATTTAAACCTGGATTCATGACTTTTTCTTTAGTGATGAGCATCATATCTTGTCCTCTAGCCTCTTTCTACAATTAAATTGCTGAGAGTAATAAATATGTGCAAAAGTCTAAAAATTAGCAAATGAAAGATGTCTTCCCCCTGACCCAGAAAATCACTAAGGGAAATTCTGGTAATTTCCGAGACTTGAACATGGGGCATAGTCCCAGCTAGAAGCAGTCTTGTCCTGCCAGTTCAGGCATGTTGTCTGTCACCTCTGCTTTCTCTCCCTTTCATTTCAGTTGCTACTACGGGCCTTTGTGTCTTCAGTGGAGATCACGTTGTGGTTCCTTTGCTCAGGCTCCTGTGATTGTCCCGCGTCCCCAAGGGCAGTGTTCCCGGTTAGCAGGGGCTGCTTCAGAGGGTTTAAACCTGCGTTCTAGTACTAAAGGGGAAAGAGCGCATGTTCCCTCGTAGTATACAACCACTGTTTTACAATCTGTCCTTACATCCATATGTTACATTTTATAGAGGTGACTCTTAGGGTAGGTATACTTGATATGTGTGTTGCTTTTTAAAAATGTTTTATTTGGGAATGATTTGAGATTTACAGAAAAGTTGTGTAGAGGACAGAGTTCCCATATACCTCATACCTATTTCCCCTCATTTTTAGTATCTTACATTACCATGGTAGATTTGTCAGAACTAAGAAACCAACATTGGTACATTAACTAAACTCCAGGCTCTATTTTTGTTTTTACCAGTTTTTCCATTAATATCCTGTTTCTGTTCCAGGGTCCCACATTGCATTTAGTTGTCATGTCTGCCTAGTCTCTGGTCTGTGACAGTTTCTCATCCTTTCCCTATTTTTCGTGACCTTGACAGTTTGAGAAGTACTCATAACGTATTTTGTAGACTATCACTCCGCTTGGGTTTATCGGATGTTTTTGTCGTGACTAGACTGGAGTTACAGGTTTTGGGGGGTGAATATCACAGAGGTGAAGTGCCCTTCTCATTCATATTAACAGGGCTTATCACTGATGGTGTTAACCTTGATCGCCTGGCCAGGGAACTGTTTGCCAGGTTTCTCCCCAATAAAATTGCTTTCTCCTCCATTCTGTCCTCTGCTGTTGGAAGGAAGTCACTAAGTCCAGCCCATACTCAAGGAGAGGGGATGGAATTAAACTCCACTTCCTGGAGTGGCAAGTGTCTACATAACATTGTTTGGAATTCTGTAAGGAAGATTTGTCTTTTCTCTCCTCACCCCCCCCCCCCCATTTATTTATTCAGTTATTTATTTGCTTCAGTATGGACTCATTTATTTTATACTTTGGGTTATAATCTAGTAATACGTTGTTGCTCCAATTGTTCCAGCTTTGGCTGGAGCTCGTTCAGCTTGGCTGCTGTGTTTCTTTGACATTCTTGCATCCTTCTGTTTTCTGAGCACTTCTTTCCTTTCTGGCATGACAAGATGCTCCAGGGTCATCTTGTATTTTCCCTGCCCAAGCCCCAGAATCAGCCATTTCTCCAGAGAACTGTGGTTCCTTTTATTGGGGAATGTTATTTAGAAGCCGAGATCTGAACTTGGCGTGCTCTTGCTTCCAGGCCCTCTCACCTGACAGCTAGAAAGTATGTGTATACATACGCTCGTATGAGTTGTGTCTGTGTCTCCCTAGCTGTACCTACAGTAAGCTACAGGCAGGCTCATGCTAATGTCTTTGATGGATCCATCACTACAGGGACCATCCTAGCCTTTCCTCCTTGCTTATCTGTAACTTCCGTCTCGGAGACTGAGACGCGTGCCTTCCCCCACCTGCCATCCACTTGCGTATTTATTAGACTTGAATGTATGTGGAAGCAGTTTCAGATTTGTTAACCTGCATCCCCATAAGAAACAGCTTTACCAGCTAAAGCACAGTGTTTATGTGCAGTTATTTTTTCTTTTTGCCTTACAGTTTCCAGTCAAAACACTTTTCCAAAGTTACTTGTAAGCTTTTCCCTGCCCTCTTCAGTGATGTGTCATGCACTTATCATACAGCTAGATTCTTTCCTCTCAGTCTACATTCCCTCCTGGCATCCTCTGGTTGATTGTATTACTTTTTAAAGTGACAGTTTATAAACTTTTCATGCTACTGTGTTACGATCATATTTATTACTTTGGCTGGCTGCTTTAAGTTGGTAATATGCCACAATTAATATGAAAGCTTCTGTGGTAGAATTTATGTTGTTTACCGTTTTCAGCATTATGACTCTCCAATAAGAAATGTCTTTTTATGAACTACTATCTGTTCTTCTTTTGAATTATTTTTTAGAGTAATTCTCAGAAAAGGAATTACTGGGTCAAAAGCTATAAAGTTTGGTAATTCCTTTTATATCAGATTGAACTCTGAAAGTATTATGCTAATTTAAAATGCTATCAGATACACACACACACACACACACACACACTCCCCCCGCCCTGCCCAAACACTTCAGGGGATTTTATAACTTAAAAAAAAAAAATAGCCTTTGACCATGTCAAGTAAATATAAGGTGCTTATTACTTCATTATGCTTATAATATTCACTTCTTAATTTACTAGCAAGGTTAAACATTGTGGCGCATCTTTATACTATTAATGTGTCTGCGACTCTATTGTAAAGGAAAAGAGGAAGATTGTGAATGCTGTGCTGGAACAAAATTCTGAGTTCTCCTAGGCAACTTCTTGCCATTTTGGAACTATTTTAAGTTTAGAGAAAATAGAGTGTGTTGTTACCAAGTTTCCTTTTGATTCAGATTAAAGTTTTTCCTTTGGGTTCTGCTGTGTTAGAAAATGGAAATAATGGTGGTTGTCCCAAATTCACATTACCACCAGTTGTTACTCGTTTGAATAGAATTTTAACGTTGTTTTCTTTTGGAAGCACATAATGTGCTCCATAAAAAACATGTTCTCCTTAAGGAACTTTTACCTGGTTGATCTGCAGTAAACGGGACAGCCCTTTGTGTCTGTTAGTAGGTACCAGGTAAGTGTCGGAGATGCAGTCAGACTAAGTCCAGAACTCGGACTCTGGATTTGAATTCTGGCTCTGGTGCTTGCTACCATGTTTCCCTGAAAATGAAACCGGGTCTTTCATTAAATTTTGCTCCAAAAGACACATTAGTGCTTATGTTCAGGGGATGTCCTCCTGAAAAATCATGCTAGGGCTTATTTTCCGGTTAGGTCTTATTTTCAGGGAAACATGATAGCTGTGTGACTTTGAGCAAGTCATTCATCTGCGCCCATTTCCTCATCTGCAAAAGGCAGCTCACAGTACCTATCTTACTGGGCCGTTGTGAAGATTCAGTGAGCTCGCCTATCTGAAGCACTTAGAATAATGCCTGGCACATGCTAACCGCGGTATACGTACGTTCTTTTTTGTTAAATTTAGGCCAAACCTTGAAGATCATAGATAAGTCATCCATGTTCTTTCCTAGACTTGATTTTTAAAAACCCTTCGAAAAATCTCACTTACCTAGAGGTTTCTTAAATTAACGTAGATGACACAAAGCCCACAGTCAAAGTTCTGACCATTACATGTTGGGAGTACCTTAGACACTCCACTCTGTTTACTGTGACTTTATGCTTAATGCTAAGCTGAATGAGTTTTGTCTGCTCCTATCATTTCAAAGTTTAAAAACAGGGAGAGGAGATTGCTTCAGGAATAGTGACAGCCACAGGTAGTAAGAAGGGATCCTGGACTAAAACCTGACATCAAGGTCAAGAAACTAACATTTCCACCAGAACCCTGTAAGCATCATACTCTGGGGCCACTTCTTAGAGCAAGGCTCTAATCCTGGGTTTATCTCTCATTTCTGTCACTTACTAGATATGTGGGACCTTGGTCCAGTTACTTACCCTCGCTAAGCTTCATTTTCTTCATTGGTAAAGTGAGGATAATACTATCCATTTCATATGGCCGTTTACTTAGTGCCTGGCATGTGGTGAGTACTCAAAAACCGGTAGCTTTTGTTTTGTTTTTTAATTACTCATTTTGATTTATTTAGTATCGGGTCAGTCATCTCCTGTGTATTGTAGAAGCCCCTGAAGGCGTCACTGTCACCATATTGTAGCCTAGTATAATGGTTGATATTCATAATGATGACACTGTTCTCAAGATGTTTGAATTCATAATTCTCTGTTTAAGCGGACAGGGAATTGCATGGGGTGAGAGCCATTGTTAAAGTAGTGACACACTTAAATCACTTAGTTTTTGGTCCAAATTTATGTATTTGAGAGATTCCCATTTAAAACATTTAAAATAAAAAATGTGGAAACATAATGGGACAATTTCATTTACACCAAATATTTATGTAGGTAGAGCATTTCATTCCCAGACCAAAGTGCTTCTGTGATCCCATGCCTCGGAGGAGCCAGTACTTAGTTGATTTCCACTCACTCTTGCCTCTGGAATATTTTTGTTCATTTGGAATGACTTTTCTTGTTCAGCTTTGACTTTGATACAGTATCTGTAGAGACAATGAGTGAGTATTATTTCTCCCTTATGGTGTGTGGATTCATCTACCACACCAAGAGCTTGCTTCCTGATTAAGGCTGAGGCTAGATGACCTATCTGTCCTCATGTTTGAGGATAGATGGATAGATGTTTGAGACCCAGAACCATAAGATGTCTCTTTGAGTGGGACGCTGTAGGGACCTCACCTAAGGAGACTTCCAATTGTCAAAAATAGGCACCATTACCCCATGAGGTTTCTAGAAGTAAGAATGAGAAGAAGAAAGGGGGGAAAATGACTCAGACATAATTGTAATTAGTATTTTGTTGTTTTTCTTTCATATCCTGTGTTTATTTTTTCCATATTACTGTCTTCTCTTATTTTAAAGAAGCATTCCCATGACAGACTTCGTTTTTCAGTGTCCTGAAATGCAATTGAAGAGCCACTGCTTTTCATAAAATGGTGTCCTATGAGAGCTCCAGTGTCGATCGGTAACAAGGTAATGGACCATTTGGTTTATTTTTGTATTTCAGGGGGAGAAGATAGAAGACATTCCAAAGGAAGTCCTGATGGACTGTGCCCATCTTGTGAAGGCCAATAGCATTCAAGGTCAGTTTTCCCAGAGGTGTTTTCAGAATTAGCACTGATTTCTCTGTGTCTGAAATGGATTACATTTTAGAGAACATGTTATTGACTTTGGATTGAGTCAAAGGAATAACCTTTAATATGCTTTTGCCCTGTTTTATTCTTTAAGCTGGCATTTCTGCTACCTATCAAAGAACCAAAAATGAATCTCCCCAACTCTAATGTTTGTGTCCCTCTATCAATTTACTCTTTTCCTTACCTTGACTAGAAGGTTGTTTAGATGTGCCTACCCTTAAGGTTATTTGTAGAGAGGCTTTTGGAAATTAGGTTATGTTAATAGCTAAACAAGAGATGTGTCTCATGGCTTTATTTTTAATGTTGTTTGATGTCTTTATTTTCATCATTTATCATTAGATAGTAGACCTCACGTCTCCAAATCACTCTTTCCTACGTTTTCTTTCTCTTCTCCCCTCACATATGTTTTTCTTCCTATAAATTGTGAAAATATGAAGTCAGTTGATCTTTATGTCCCAGAGAATCTTTTTTAATTGGTCTGGGGTGATCCATGAGTGTCAGTATTTTTGCAGTGCTCTCCAGATGATTCTGCTGTGCAGAGAGGGTTGAAAACAATGGGTGGTTAAGTATTTTAGGTAGGGCGTGTAACACTGGACTTGGTGCTTGTCTGTTTCTATGGTACAAGCTTTAATCTGTCAGTTGGACAGGTTAAGAAGGACAATTATTGGGGTAGAGGTGGGAGTTAAAAGGGGGAGCCAGGAAATGGTGTTCTGCTAAGAATGTTTGAGTTAATTGATTGGATTTTAGGTGTAGGACATAGACCTAGATAGGGTGAAAGTAAGTTTGTTTTGATATGAAGTTGGGGACGATCCAGAGGGTTGGAAAGAACTATGGTTTAGGTAGAAGATAAGCGTGGGGCAGACACACAGCCAGTACCAGGTACCAGAGGTGAGTGGTGACAGGACAAGAGCTGGGTAGTATAACTCCTTCCCTGTCACTGAGACTGCGTTTCCTGAGTCTGACTCGGGTAGTCTCACTGAATCAGGCACCTGGCCAAAGAAAGGGGACGTCTTGTAGGGCCACTGATTTTCAACCCTATAAATCATTAAATTGCAGTTACTTTTAGGACATTCCATTTCTATGAGGAGAACAGAGTGTCTTAAGATTTCCAGTTAAGATCTTCAGTTATTGACATAAAAATAATAAAAATTAAAACCATCGTTACCCTCTTTCCTTGTGTGTTGCAACCTCTTTCACGCATTCTTGTCTCCTTTCCATGCCCCTGACTAGCAGATGTGACTATTAAAAGAGTTTTAGACTCTTTATTCTTGGCCCGGCCTCTTCCTAATCTCTTCATAGTTTACTAGTTACAGGAAAAGAGGAGAGAAGACTCCTGACACAAATTACTCAGCTCCTCTTCAGCTTCCTGTAGCAACGGCTCACTTAGAAAATGGAGCTAAGCCTAAGATTCTCTCTCATGAGTCAGTAGCAGAGGATGCGAAGAGGTGAAGATTGTCTTTGCTGAGTACACGCCCATTGGCATCACGGTGTAGTGAAAATATTTTCCTCCCTCGCTGACCACCTTCAGCATTCAGAACCAAGGGAGTTGGGTTTAAATGTATTTGTTTTCATAGAATCTGATCGGCCCGTCCTATGTTCGTCTTGTAATCTTCTGCCAGATTAAACTTTCTAAAAGCTCAGACACTTTTGATGACACCCCACCTTGTCTATACAATTAAGTCCAAACGTCTTAAGCTGGCATCTAAGCATCTTTGATCTGACTACGGAATTCTTTTCCCTTCCCATATTTCACACTCTAGCCAAAGCAAATATTTTCTGTTTTTCTACCTTGTGCCTTTGCTTATATAGTCATGTGTCACTTCACAATGTGGATTCATCTGAGAAATGCATCGTTAGACGGTTTTGTCATTGTACAAACATCTTAAAGTGAACTTACACAAACCTAGATGTTGTAGCCCACTACACATGCCGCCTGTTGCTCCTAGGCTACCAGCTGAATACTGTAGGCAGTGATAACACAGTGCTCAGTATTTCTGTATCTAAACATAGAAAAGGTACAGTAAACATATGGTATAAAAGATTAAAAAAAGGTACAGCTGTATAAGGCATTTACCATGAATGGAGCTTCAAGACCAATTTGTTCTGGGTGCGTCATTGAGTTAGCGGTGAGTGAATGTAAAGAAAGGCCTAGGACATTGCTCTACATGACTATAGACTTTGTAAACACTGTATGCTTATGATACACTACATTTATAAACAACATTTTCTTCAGTATAACATTAGCTTACTGTAACTTTTACTTTATAAACTTTTTTAATTTTTTAACTTTTCGAGTCTTGTAATAACAGCTTAAAACACGCATTATACAGCTATACAGAAATGTTTTCTTTCTTTATAACCTTACTCTATTAGCTTTTTTCTCTTTTTAATTAATTCTTCCCTTTCTTGTACGTTTTACAAAATTTTGTTGTTAAAACCTAAGACACACACACACTGACATAGGCTTCCACAGGGTCAGGCTCGTCGGTATTACTGTCCCCCACCTCCACGTCTTCTCCCACTGGAAGGTCTTCAGGGCCGATAACACGCATGGAGCTGTCATCTCCTGTGATAACACTGCCTTTTTCTTGAATACCCCCTGAAGGACCTGCCTGAGGCTCTTTTTGAGAAGGTGTCACTCTTTACAGAAATATGTCCATGGTGGTTTGCTTGGTTTGTTTCCTTTTTTCATCATAGATTTGCTTATAAGCAGATAATGCACCATGAATATTCTTCTCTATTTATGAAAACCTTTCGGTGTTGGGGTCTATGTTTCCTAACTTTTTAAGGAGCTTGCTGAGTTCTGCAAAAGCTGTTAAACCCTTCATTGTGAATTTTCTTGGGGTTCTTTTTTTCCCTCTTCTGCAATTTCCTTTTCTCTTGCCCTTTCTTCACTATGCGTTCCTGTTCCAGTTCCAACTACTCCTCATTAGTCAGCTCCCCAGGAATCACCCCTAGGAGCTCCTCAATGTCATCTCACCCACACCCAGATTCAAGCCGGCTGCCATCTCAGCCACAGCCTTGTTGATTTTTGCAGCCTCCTCATCCTTGGCAAATCCTTTGAAGTCGTGGACGAACCTCTTGAGTGTCGTCTTCCAGGTGCTATTCATATATCACTAGGTGATAGAAATTTTTCAGCTCCATTATAATCTATGGGGCCACTGTCATCTATGTAGGTCGTCACTGACCGAAACATTATGCGACACATGACTGTATTGTTCCCTCTGCTCTCAATTTTGTCCTCCTCGTCAGTCATCCCAAGTCCAGATCCAGGCTCAGGTTCAAGGTCCACATCGTATTTGTAATATTAGCTATAATTATATGCTTGGCGCTGTGGTAAAACTTTACAAGTTATTTCATTTATTAACCCTACTGAGTTAGAGATTATTATTTTCATTTTATAGATGAGGAAGCAGAGCTTAAAGAAAATTAAGGAACTTGCCCAAGGCCTCAGCGTGCTGACATGTGGTAGAGGCTGCATTTGAAGTCAGACAGCCTGACTTTTAAAGTCTTCTGTCTTACCCAGCAAGCTGTGTTAACCTCTCCCATGGAGCATTTACCTTCCTGCAGCGTTGAGTGACCACTGCCCTCTCTGTACTGCTTTAGCACTTCACCGGTACCTTTCCAATATTTGATCAGTTCTACTTTTAATTGAAGTTATTTGTGTGCTTATCTGCCCTCTCTTAATCTTGAAATGTAGGATCCATTGTCTGATCCATGTTTGTATCCCCCTGGCACATTGGAGATTTTTTTAGAAACTTAATTTTGAAAAAAAATCTCAAACCTACAGAAATGTTGCAAGAAAAATACAGCTTTCATATACTCTTCACTTAGATTCATCAATTTTTCCATATTTGCTTTCTCTCTGTAACATACTCATTATTAACCTTTTTAGCTGAACCATTTGAAATAAATTATAGCCATCACAAGCCGTCAGTATGTCCTGAGAACAGGACATTACCTTAGGGAACTGCCTTACAGTGATCAATTAAGGAAATTCAGATGGATCAAATACTGTTATCTGATAATCTGTATTAAGTTTTCCCAGTTGTCCCACTACTGTCCCTTCAGAGCATTTCTTCTGATCCAGGATCATGTGTTATATTTACTTGTCACGTCTCTCTCCTTTAAGTTTGGAGACACTTCTTTGTCTTTCAAGACATTGACACTTTCAGAGTGGAGACCAGTTGTAGACTATCCTGCTATTCAGTTGGTCTGGTGCTTCCTCTTGAGTAGTGTGACATTACGAATTCTCAGCAGGAATACTTCGTAAGTGAAGTCTTGCCCAGTGCAGTCAGGAGGCACATGGTGCCAGCCCTTTGCCCCATTTTTAGTGATATTGACTTTGATCACTTATGTAAGGTGGTGATCACCAGATTTCTCCAATGTACATGGTGAATTCATAGACAATGAAATATATTGCCATCTGATTTTGAGGGGCCTTAAGTAATGTTGGACCAGTGATGAAACTGATCCTTTGAGCTGCCAGGGCGGCTGTCGGGGCAGAAGGGAAGTGTGGGGTAGAGGTGGTGAGGGGAGAGGAGGAGGAATGAACAGGGCACCTCGGACCCCTCCCACCCACAGCATCTTTACTTTGATCACTTGGATGTTTTCTTTGGTGAAAGAGGTTCCACTGCTAAAAGAAACAAAACACAAAAGTTCTAAGCTAGTCCAATTTCCTCATGTTTCAGATGAGATTCCGAGAGCCATGAGGACTTTCCCACAGTGACATGGCTGCTTTGTGGTAGGGCCAGGACAGAGGGCAGGTCTCTTGAATCCCAGGCCATGGCTTTTTGCTTTATCTTGCTTCTTAACTTTTATTGGATCTAGGACTCCTTTGAGAATCTGTGGAAACCTGTTGGATCCTTTTCTCTTTAAAAAACATATTGTAAGTTCTGCCTTCAATTTTAGGGACTCTCAGAAGTGAACCCCTACATTCCTCCGTAATACTTTGCTCGAATTGTTGTTTGTCACCTTCACCATTTGCCTTTTGTGGGTGTTTTTTTTTAAGCTTTTTTTTTAAGAAGGATTTTGTAGTTTGAAACCCTTGAAGCCATGTTCATTCTAAGGCCTTTCCTTGGTTGGCTGACAGTCATTTGCCAGTGGGTAAGGGGACGCCTTGCTCGGTGGCATCCTGCCTGCATGTTGAAGACAGTCTCTCTCGGCAGGCTGCAAGATGAACAACGTTAACGTGGTATATACACCATGGTCTAACCTGAAGAAAACAGCCGACATGGATGTGGGGCAGATCGGCTTTCACAGGCAGAAGGACGTAAGTGTGCCGCACCGCGAGGGGGCAGAGCCCTGCCACCGCGGGAAATATCCGTCTTTTCTGTCTAACACCTTTGGTGTCATGGGCGCTGCATGATGTATGTTTCCTAAAGGGAATTCAGCTGGGCTGCTAAGCCCCTAGGAAACCTTTCACCTGTTCTGAGGGAGAACCGTGTCATAAAGATTTGGTATTTCTTCCCCTATCTCCCTCGAAGGTGAGCATTGTGACAGTGGAGAAGAAAGTGAATGAGATTTTGAACCGATTAGAAAAGACCAAAATGGAGCGGTTCCCGGACCTGGCAGCAGAGAAGGAATGCAGAGACCGTGAGGAGAGGAATGAGAAAAAAGCCCAAATTCAGGAAATGAAAAAGAGAGAAAAGGAAGAGATGAAGAAGAAGAGGGAAATGGATGAACTTAGGTACGTTGGAGCTATGTATTGGTATTGACTGCCAAGATTCTTTACTGCTCGTTTTAATCAGGGATTGACCCTTAAGAATGATACACTGGTGGAGGGAGGGACATATAACAGGTTGAAAGCGTTAAACGAGTTAGAAAAATGCTTTTATACTAATGTGTTGGTCACATGAATTGCCCTTTTGTAGGGGCAGGATATGAGAGTGTGTGAAATAAAACAGCTGATTTTATTTTTGGATAAAGCATGATAGCTGGTCTTCAGAGTTTGGTTTATAAACATCTTCAGAAAAAGAAAAGATGCTATATTAAGTGTTTAACATTGACTAGCTGTGGTATTTGAATGAAGTCTTAGCTCTAACGGCCAGTGCTAGTAACTCTGAAAGCTTTTTTTGAACCCTCTTTTCTACATTTTGAAAGTTTAAAGTAATTAATGTAGTGAGGCTTGCTCTCCAAAACACTGCATTTCTAAACAATAAATAGTCGTTAAAATACTGCTAAAACAGAATGAGGAGCTTCATTTAAAATATAATATTCAAATACCAAACTCCGGAAGTGTTATCCTGAGTTATATCTGCTAACATGAAACAGAGTAATGCACAGATGTAAACATTTGCTCTGACCTAGAATTGTAAGTCTGCTTTCTGTTAGGAGTGAAAGAAAAATGATCAACTGTCAGTGTAGTCGGCTGTGTAAAATTTTGAGTGATGTAGAATTTAGAGTAGTTTATTCTTTTTTGTTGTTAGTGTGGAGTGGGGAAAAATTCAAAACAGCCTTTTTTGTGCCCTTTACAAATCTAACAATTTTGTGTGGAAGCCAGTGTTATATGTTAGAAATATAATATCGCTTAATTCTCTAATTTAATAAGAAAGAGTAGCTAACATTTTTGGACACTTGTCATTTGCCAAACATTGTACTGTGCTTTACTGCATTATCTTATTGAATCCTAGCAATAGTCATATGAGATAGATATTTTTTGCACTTTGTAGCAGAGGAAACTGAGACTGAGAAGCAGTTAAGTCACTTGCCCAAAGTCAGGTAGCCAGTCTCAGTCTGATTCTCAAGTTCACACACTCTATGACCACACTCTTCAGCCCTCTGTTCAGTCTATGCAATATTAAAGTAGTATTTATCCCATATAAATAAATAACATATAGATGCCATAATTTACCTTAAAATACATTTTTGTTTCAGATTAAGCTGTATACTACTGAAATTTAGGGGATTTTGTATGTTTGATTGTACTAGTTTAAAAAGTTGCAAGCATTTAAACAAACTAATCCATCCACTAAAACACCGTTTTCCTATTTTCTGGACTTTCTTCATATTGTCAACAACTTATATTCATTTAAATTGCGGAGGGAAAATTCTCCTTGTTACTGGATAAAATTTTGGCTTCAAAAGTTTAATCATGCTCATTTTCCAAATTGTCGCTAGTCACTTGCATATTTTTCCTTTTGTTTCTTCAGACATAAATTTTATATCACTCGGGTACATGTATATAAAAAGGAAAACCTAAGTGGAATAAATTTAAAAATCACTTTTCTGGCCTGTGTTTTCCTACACAATTTTATCCCTCCTGCTTTATTTTTAACAAATTATCATGGGCCTCAGAAAACCAGAAACATTTGGTGTGTCCGTTTCTGTGAAACATGCCACAAAAACGACTTCCACATGCTGCAGATGGTAGAAGAATGAAGCAGGGATGTAGCGCCAGGAACCGATGTGGTGACATAGCAAGGCTCTGCTTGGCATATGCAGAACTGCTGTTTGCATGCTGTATTCTGCAGCTTTTGTGAAGGTCCAACAACAAACTCTAAACTTCTGATGCTTTATAATCTGTGTTTATACATTTGTAGTGCTAGCATCACTTTAATTTCTGTCTTGACTCTTCCACCCAAGAGATCGAATGCTATGCTGTAAAATCTTCTTATTCTAAAGTCTTTCACTTAGCTTTCTGACAGTGAAAATACCATTGAATTTCACCAACAGTTGATTCTTTTATTTGGACCATCTGTTAAGAATGGTCCAAATCACTTGCTGTGATTGCTTAAGAAATTCACTTTTGAATCTTCAGGGCATTCCACAGATAAACCAAGAGGATATTCTTATTCCAAATGGTCTCCCCAGTGTTTCCAGGTGATTTCAGTGAAAAAATACTTAGCCCCATATTCGGAAGAGCTACATTCCAACTTCTTTCTAATTCTAAAGCCATGATTTAGACTCTAGACTCCCTTGTATCCTCAGCTTTTGGAACAAGAATGGCATTAAGCCGGTCAGTTCTCATTTCTACCAGGAGAAGAAATGCATAGACGTGCTGTTGAATAGTCCAAGTCCTTTGAGCTCTAGTTGGGATCATATCTATCAGCCCTCTGCTCAGAAGTGAATACTAGAGCAACCCAGCGAAGACGGTGCCGCCTTCCTTCTCTGACGAAAAGAACTTGATTTGGGGGCAAAGATTACTGCAGCAAGGGCTTCATGTGTGAAATGTGGAAGGTCATAGTTGGTAAGTGGCAAAGCAGGAATTCAAACTCAAGTTTGTAGTTCGGAAGTCCATACTTCTGCTACACTGTGCTGCCTGGTAGGCGAGGGATGAACAAGTCGGCAACGCCAGAGTCAAGGTCATAGGTCATACATAGGCAAATAAGAATAAAAAGAATGAAAGTTTTTGTTTAGTCCCGAATTTCATGTTGAAAGTGATGAGCCAGTATAGGTTTCCTGGGGTATTAGGAAGAAGTAGACTGGTAGGGTGAGTTTAGTGTCAGCACGTAGGGAGAGGTAATGGTGAAACCATTGATGAAAAGGATGGTAGAATCTGATGTGGAAATGAGTGCTCTAATGGTACCTCCTTTTGTTCTCCCATACACTGCTGCCTTCCATAAGTAATGCGGTGTGTGCCGTGTATGTATCGTCGTATCTCCTTATTTATCACCCAATGCTTTACAGATGCAGTGAGTGACTAGTCAGTATAGTATGGATGAATGAGTAACTGCGATTAGCTTCCCTCATACAGTGATTCTTGAGCTAAGATCAAAACTGTTTGCTAGTGAAAGAGCGGGGCGGGGTGAGGGGGACATAGTGCTCTAAGCGGAGGGAACTTTGAGTGTAAAGACCCTGTATGGGAGGGAGCAAGGCCAAACACGGGAATAAAAGCAGGCCCAAAGGTGCGGAGCAGCAGGCATGAGGGAGCACATGGATCGAGGTGCTAGTCCCTCCGGCCTCATCGGCCGTATCTGCCTTCATCATAAGAGTTTTGTGAGGTCATCAAAGAGTTTTAAGTGAGGCGTAGTATGATAAGGTTTGTGTTTTGGAAAGGTCACTTTGCGGACCTGATTGGAAAGGGAACCAGGAGGGTGTGGCTAAGCCAGTTAAGAAACTAACGCAGTTGTCCACATGACAGACAGTGGTCGCTTGGACTGAGATGGGAACATGGAGGTGGAGAGGAGTGGACCATGGAGAAGTAATTTCATAGATAAAGTGACAGGGTTTGAAGATAGATTGGATTGAGGGAAGGGGCAGGGAAAAAGAAGGAATCCTGGGTTTCTGGTTTATGAAATGGAATGGATGGATAATAATGCAGTTCTTTGAGCTAGGGAATACTGGAAAAGAACCAGACGATTTTTGATAGGGGAGAAGACCACGTGTTGGGTATGGACATATGAATCTGAAAATACCTTTGAGGCATCTGAAAAATGTCATATAGGTAGTTGGTGGATGGGATGGCGCTCAGAGGAAACACATGGACTAAAGAAGGGTGAATTGTGTGTTGCTTTCATGTAAGTGGGAATTCAGACTCACTGGTTCTTGAACCTGGACGGCCGGTGCCCACAACTGGGAATGTGTTTCCTCTTTTGAATTCCTGTAGCATCTTGAGTCTGAGTCTCTGCAGTGTACTTCAGCTGTGAATCCTATCTGCTCTCTGCCAGGGCTATCGCTGAATTTCCTCATCTGAATAGTGCCACCTACTTCAAAGTTATTGTGGAGGTGACATGAAATGAGTTTAAGTGAGCACTTTGTAAACTATAAAGGCTGTGCACATCCTACTTATTTTCATAGATAGTTGTCCTTTTTATGCTGCAGTCTCCTTGAGGGCAGGGATTATATTTTCTTCAAAAGACCCTCAGCAGTGCTAGATACGTGTGATGTTCATGTAATACTTGCCAGCTGGATAACCTTATTTTAAATGTTTTTTTTTCTCTTCTAGGAGCTATTCATCACTAATGAAAGTTGAGAATATGTCTTCAAATCAGGTAAGCTCAAGTTATTTGGTCTAATGTGTGCCTTGAAATAATTTACTAAGAGTTTTTAATTGAGTTCCTGGCCAATATTGACGCGCATGTTGCAGATGGCATGACGTGATTTGGCAACGATAGTGCACTCAGGTGGGTTCTATTAGGCATTGCCCCTCCCTTCCTGTGGACTGCTCATGGGGTTGTTTTTAAGTGGGTCACCTCGTGTCATACCTGGTCTGTTGTGAAGTACAGATCTATTCGTACTTACAGGATGTCCCCATTCCTCATTCCCCTCTTGGCTAGTTGCAGCCATGCAAGAGTGCCTTTTTTTCTTAATGTTTTCTATTAATGTGACGGTAGATTCTATATTGTAATTGAGTGAGAACAAAATGATCACCTTCCATAAAAACATAAAACAAAAGTATCAACCCTAACATCACGCCTGCCGTTTAAGTGACAGCACTGGTTGTTTCGTGTTCCTCGGAAAAGAAGGTACAAAGAAGTGGTGATGCATATTATAGTACTGAGAGGATCTTGGCATTAACTTGGATTGTTTTCACTGGAACTATGTCAGGGATATATTGTCTCTGAGTACTCTCTTTCCCAAAATATATTTTGAAGGATCTGGAGATAGCACAATTTAGCTGTTATTAAATAGTCTTTGCACAAAATTAAAACTGAGTGGATGTATTTGCTGTATTGCATGTTTTACATATAGTTTGCAAATAGGTGCTTTTATATCTGTGTTCTCCAATGCACTAGGCACTGAATGCATGTGGCTGTTTAAATTTAAATTAATTTAAATTTAATCTGATTTAAAAATTCAGTTTCTCAGTCATACAGACCACATGTGACTAGGGGCTACCCTATGAGGACAGAAATAGAACATTTCCCTTATCACAGAAAATACTATTAAACAACACTGCTTTAATGCTTAGAAATAGCTAATAGAATTTAAGGTCCCCTAAAGGTCATCTAGTCAGTCCCCATATTTAATGCATGAATTGGAATTGAATTGTTAATAAGCTTTTACATCTTGTTCATATCTATATATTCTTCTAAAAATGAATAAGAATGATATCCTTATTCCTGTCTCCGTGAAGAACTCAATTTCCGAGGCTGTTTTATGAGTCAGAGATGTAGCTTTAATTTATTCCTGCAAAATTCCAGAGTAGCATTATGTAATTAAATAGAGCCTTGAATTTTAATTTTAGAGACTCAAATTCAATCAGTCATTTACTAATTGGATAAGGCTAATAAAGTTATTTAACCTCTCTGAAGGCGTATTCATCAGCAATAAAAAGGAGATATATTACCTCATGGGGCTGTTCCAAAACTTAAACAAGGGCATATATGTGAAAGTTCTTCCTTGACTTAGTCCCTCTCTGAATATAAATGGTCATTATTAGTTCTTATCCACATAGTCCTTAGTTGCTATTTTCCCACAAAGTATCAGTATCAAAAGGTGGGATGTATTTAATCCCTTTTGGGAACTATTCTTAGATGCCTTGAAACTCTTAAAACAGTTTAACAGAAGTCTTTAACGTATCCCAAATCTACTGTCTTTGTTGTGGTGACTGTTGCTTGTTGAAAGTTTCTGTTACTTAGCGGCTACTTTCCAGCTGAAATCTGCCATCTATATTATCATTTTTGGCATTTTCATTCCCACCATTATGGATTTTTAAAGTTTGGTTGTTCTGGAATCATGAACTAAAAACACACACACACACACTCTTCAGTCTGTTTCTTCCTAATCTTTGTGAATTTGGTATCGGGAACCATAAACAATTACTTTTAACATTTCATTTGCTTATCACTTTATAAGTGAATAGCAGGAAACCTAATTTGCTATATTGAAAAACATTTTGACTCTTAAAGGGAATATAAAATATAAAAATTGTCCAAATAAAGTCTTGGATATCAGATATTATTTAAAAGTTACTGTAACCCTAAAATACAGATTCTCAACACATGGGAACTCTTTGCAAATGTAACTCACAGCCTTTATAGGGAGTAATAATGCACTTTCATTCTCACCAACCTAAATTATCTTAGTGAATTTGTCATCCTCAGTTTGGGATCTAAAGCTGACCTCCAAAGATACAGGAAGCTCTCAGGCTATCACTCAGTTTAGGCCTCTGGGGCACTTGCAGTGCTGGTGCTCGCACAGATGACAAACATTAGTGCACTCTGTACAATTATTATCTAAGGCATTTTTACTACGGCCTGTGTTTTGCTAATTGAAGACAAGCACACAGAAATCCACTGAATGAAACAAGATAAAACCAGACTTCACAGAAACCATCGTTTTCTACTTATATCTCATACTTGCCTGCCAACTTTGATAAGAGCTATTAAGGATAAACGCATGTGTACCTGTAAGCCTAAGTTCTCTGCCTTTCTTTAACTGAACTCAGGCATCAAGCAGTGGGAAAGAGACAGAAACTGAAACAAGTGACATGATGCTATGTTTTTAAACAAATGTGCCGGAACTTATTCTGTTAGTGAATGTTGGCCTTCAGAGCAGTTTTCTTAGGGTGTGCAGTAGCTCAAAACAGGAGTCTGGGCTCTACTTTTGTACTTGCTCTTTAGGACTTGTTTGTAAGCTACACAATAAAAATGAGTCCCTTTATACTATATACCATCATGTAAGGTTTTTTATCAAAAACTTGGCAAGCCAGCTAACTTGGTAACTAGCCTGTGGCTTCCTAATGACTTTTCCTACTTAAAAAGAAATCAAAGGCATCTTGTGATGTCACAAATAGGTGAGAATGTTGATGCTCAAAATAATGGAATTTGGGCCGGCCCGGTGGCTCAGGCAGTTAGAGCTCCATGCTCCTAACTCCGAAGGCTGCCAGTTAGATTCCCACATGGGCCAGTGGGCTCTCAACCACAAGGTTGCCAGTTCAATTCCTCGAGTCCCGCAAGGGATGGTGGGCTCCGCCCCCTGCAACTAAGATTGAACACGGCACCTTGAGCTGAGCTGCCTCCCGGATGGCTCAGTTGGTTGGAGTGCATCCTCTCAACCACAAGGTTGCCGGTTGGACTCCCGCAAGGGATGGTGGGCTGCGCCCCCTGCAACTAGAAAACGGCAACTGGACCTGGAGCTGAGCTGCGCCCTCCACAACTAAGACTGAAAAGACAACAACGTGAAGCTGAACAGCACACTCCACAACTAAGATTGAAAGGACAACAACTTGACTTGGAAAAAAAAAGGCCTGGAAGTACACACTGTTCCCCAGTAAAGTCCTGTTTCCCTTCCCCAATAAAAAAAATAAAATAAAAATAAAAAAAATAATAAAAATGTAAAAACCCAGTTCTTTAAAAAAAAAAAAAGAAAAATGGAATTTAGGCCCAAAATATTTCTGTATATTGGCAGCATTGTTAGCATAAGGATATTGAGGCAGTATTTGTTTGGTTTCATATTATGGTGTATTTGTTGAAGGAGCAGTCTCATTTTCTTTTCGTCACGCTTATTATATCCTACACTCGGTCGGTTGGACCTTACTTCATAATTTGGATATCACTGGGTACCTGTTGTGTTATCCAGGCCATGTCATGAATAATGCCTTAGAGAAGGTAGCTGCTCATCCAGCTATTCTAAACACCAATGTAAGACAGAGAAGTGATGAGTGAATTCAGTTATTTTACTTTCTGCTTTTTGAACTCTACTATTGGGCATAAGGATATGGCTTATTACTTAGGACAAATTGTGAATTCAAAGAATTGAGTTACTTATTTTGAAGGCTTTTTATGGTTTCACTTTTTTTGTTTCCTACAGGATGGCAATGATTCAGATGAATTCATGTGAATGGAGAAAAGGACCTTTTAAAGATGTGAATTTAGGGACAGTTGCAGACGTTTTGGTTTCATCTATGTTCTGAGTTATAAAAAACAAAACAAAACAAATATCTACTCGAGAGTTTTTAAAAATATTGTTCCCTTTTATGCTGACAGAGAGGATCTCATATATATAGAATAATAGTTGGACTTGAAGACAGCATATAACTTCAGGAAAGTGAAAATATTTTTGCCAGAACATGTCTTCATACCTCCTGAAAGCTGGCTGCCCTTGTTCTTGGGATGGACTTTAGAATGAACCAACTCTGAAAACTGTTTCTGGTACTGTAGTCTGTCTCTGAAAACAGATGTCTTGAAAAGCTTTTTATATTCTTAAAATAGCTTCACTTCCGTTAAGAAGAATGTATTGGTGAGCAATATATAGCAGTGTTCCCCTCACCCTCGATTTCCTGATTAGCATAAAAGCATATGGGTTTTGAAGATGATAGTGATGTTTTCAGAAAATTGGCTGGCTTCAATATTCATGTTCCACTGTGTTGTCAGAGTCAATTAGCAGAGTTGTCCTCGGCTCTCAGCTTGCCCTGGCTTCTACATTCTCTGTCCTTACTTTCGCTGAGTGAGGCCCTCCACCTAGTTCCCATCATACTTCAAGAAATAGTCGGTATTAATCAAGGTTGGGCCTTGTGGCAGTTTTTACCTGAGCACCAGATAACCCAGGTCACGTACATTATAATTCAAGGGCCTGGACTCATTTCTCAGCACTGAGGGGAGAAACAGGAAGGGCTGCTCTGTGAATCATTTGGAAGATGTAGGTTACCTAATCTTCATCTTGGAATACAGCATAAAGCAAAAGTTCACGTTGTAATTATGATTTTAGAAAGAATTAAGCATTTCGTTAGCCAGCCAAGTCGTTTGTTTATTTACTTTGAAAGAATATTTATTTTGAGTTGTAACCACAGAGTTCAGATTTCTGAATTGTAGACTCAGTAACTTAATATGTATAATAACAGTACTACTCATTCAAACTACCTGCTCTCCAGTGTGTTTCTGAATAGAAAATATATTTTTATTGAAGCATGTAAGGCAACCCGTTGTAGAAAGAGACAAAAACCAAACAATGAAAGGGAAGGAGAACAAAGCCTGCAGGTCAGGAGGCATACAAATGCACATTTTAACCACACCCAGAACTGTACGTGCAGCATTCTTCTAACCCAGCAAAAATTATCTCCAACAAATATTCTATCTGTAATAGCACTTTGGGACTGTGGGTAAAACCAAAAGACTTCAGTATTTCTATTTATCCCAAGTTGGTGTATGGGGTTGAACTGGAAAATTCCCTGAGGCATAACTTGGCCAAATTCTGAGATGTAGTATGGGAGACAACTCAAGAAATTAGAGAGAGAGAGAGAGAGAGAGAGAGAGAGAGTTTCTAATGATGTTCAGCCTGCAGTTCTATGATTTAAAAATGTAATAATGAAGAATCATTTTTTGTTTGGAAGGACATTGATACATAAATTCATAGAATTTGCTCCAAAAGCTGGTTTTGAGGGGCTGTGGCTGTAAAAATCTTCGTCTGTCATAGGCTCGACCTGGCAGTTCTACAGGGGTATGAACTCCTCCCTCACTGATAAACGCGTCTCTCCCCCAGACGCCCCCTGAGAAGAAGTGGACAGCCTTTCCCAGACACACTGTCGAGGGAGTGTAAGTTAGTGGCCGAGCCCTCCTGCCTGGTTACTGTCGGCGCTTCTTTGCTCTGCTGCAAACATCTAAACGGGAGATTTTGCCTCTAGCAGCACCTGTGCACCTCAACTTTCTACTGTTTCTGAAGGACTCCTCTGTATCCCACATTACATCACATATAGACAGTTTTTGAAGACTACATCTACTTTTACTGTAGTGTGAGAGATCCTGGGGTCCAAATTTTAAATGTTTCATAACTCACAGCTTCTGCTGGTTTAAAATGCCAAGGACTCCTGAATTCTCTGAGTTGAATTCCAAGCTCTTGAACCTTTTCAGCTGCTCCGTGCTGATTTCCTCCTACCACTGCTTGTGTATTAGGAAGTTTTTTTCCCATAGCTCTCTTGGTCCCAGTGAAAGCAGGGACCTTTTCTTTTGAGGGCATTGGTTCAGTGGCAACAGGTCAGACTGTTGGCATGGATGTCATTTCATTTCCTGCTGTTGGCATACTTCCTAAACTTCCTATAGAAACATTCCAAATTACTGGGATTTTTATGAGCTGTGCCCTTGATCACTGAATGCATGCATCCTGAGGAATTCTCTTTTCCACTCTGCCTCCAGTTTCCCCACTCTGTTTGATCTGCATGCAGGTGAGGTTCCATTATCATTTAATTTACTTCACAGACTCTGACCTGTTCTATTCCTATAGTTTTAGAATTCATTTCTTACCCACCTTTGTTTATCTAGAGTCCCGATCTTTGGGCAAGGGAGCCATGTAATAGTGCTTGTGCTGGAACAGATGCTGGGAAGCTTACCAAAGTATGGAAGGTTTGTACATTAACAGAGGGTGACAGGCTTTAGTTGAACCCTTATCTTCTGTTTGTTGTATTTTTTAACTTTCTTGAAGCGTGGACTTTGGTGAGCCTTTTAACTCTTTAGTGCTGATGGTTCCCCCATTCACGAAAGAAGGGGGCCACACAGACAGAAAGATTAGAGAGGGAGAGTTCATCTCTAGCCCCCCGTTTAAGAACAAAGCTCTTCCTCCCACTTTTGCATCTGTCTGAGAGGGGAAGCTCTTGTTTTCCAGGCTGGAACAGATTCTGGGAAAAACTGAGCAGGAGGAAGCAATGGAACACTTGTCCAGTTTTTCCTGAGCTGTGATATAAAACCTGCTTTTTCTGTTTGAATACAGCATTGTGAAGAACAAATCTCATACTCAGAATGATCACAGTAGAGTGAGTGGGTGACCTTTTGATTTTCAAGTAAACTGTAAAACAAACTGGAAACAAAAGTGTAAAATTAGAAATTTAAACTCCAAGCTAAATGTCAGCCTCGACCCGTCTAACTCCAGCAAGTATGTGATAGCTCAGAAATGGGGACAGCGCTGGGCCCACAGGCTCTTCGCCAGGCTCTCGATACAGCACCAGGCAAGAGACTTATGTGCATCACATCATCTTAACAAAGGAGACGATGCCAACCGCGTATTCATCGTGTCCTGGATGGATGGTATGTAAAATACAATAAAAGCTTATAGTTTGAGTAGAACCAAGTGTGTGTGTGTGGGATTTCACTTTTCACTTTTCTCCTCACTGACGGGCTGTGCATACTTCCATGGGCACGTAGGAAGAAGGAGGCTTTGGCTCCCCAAGATGATGCCCTTAAAACTGAGCTTTGCTCCTTAGCAGGAGAGCAAATTAGGGGAAAGGGAAGGCTGCCCAAGAATTCCAGGAAGAGAACTAAAGAACTTGGAGTTCAAGGGCCATGATGGTTTGAGCTCTAGTTTTTGATGTTTACAACTTGATACCCGCCCTCCCCCCAAAAAATAAAAAAATTCCTGGGAGTCTGCCTGAATCTTGGCCAGGGCGAGGCTGCCATGTGAAGACTTGCTGGAATGGTATCGATGAAGGTGGTGGCCCTGGGCTGGTGTCCTGTTCAGTTTCTCCCCTACTGTGGGAGCGCTTATTCTAATGTCACTCAGTATGTTTGCGGGGACATAGTGGGGTAAAGGGAGCCACAGAAACATGCAGGTTTCTCTCCCAGCTATAAAAGCGTGCTTAAATTCTTCAATTTTTATTAGTGGGCATTTGGGTTCGTGTATTTCTCATTAGTCAGGGCAATACCTGTGTCCTTTTGGCTTTAACTACCTTAGCTACTAGAATTCTGGGGTTTAAATTGTTATAGGTTGAAACCAGTATTTTCATACAGAAAAAATGTAGATAGAGATCCATGTGTATACTTAGTGGACTCAGGATTACACTGAAAATACGAATACCTATTGAATGCTGTGTATTAACCATGGTTTATCATTAGCATATACATACCTCTTTTTCTGTCTCACCTTGATTGCTTCGTTTTATCTTTCACGGTTGTATCAATTATTGGGGGAACTCCAAGCTTTCCACCTTAGTGCTTGTGACTGCAGTTCTGCCCTGTAGCCAAATGAAACAAGAAACAGGTCTCTGCTGCTGGCATGCACCGATTGGTGCTGACTGGGCATTTTCTGCCTTTGTCTACAGCCAAGGAATGGAAGCCAGGGGAAATGAATGCTCACCCTACAAGTCCCATGTCGTTTTTGCTAGTTTCCAAACCTGGTGAGTGGGTGTCAATACCTAAGGCTGAAAAAAAGGAGGAATTCTCCAGAGTCAGTATTGTTTTTCCTTCCCACATCAACCCCCTCCCGTAACCACTGCAGTAAAAATATAAGACTCGTGGCCTGACATTTCACATCCTGCCTACATGAGGCCTTAGCTGCCTGCAGTCTTGCTGGTATTTTGTTCCTGCCTCAGCAGTTTATCTTGCATAGAGAAGGCTAACTAACATTTGCCTATGATTTCTGGGACATGCTTAGGAAAACAGGACCTTTTAGGTAGGTGTTAAAGGCAGGTCTATTGGTCTTGAGCCTTTTTAGCTCTTTGGCCCAATTCAGGCTCAGCAGGTCAAAATTACAGACTTTCATGAAAGAGGTAAAGAAAAAAATATTAGAGGCAGTGTGCCCTCTTACCCAGCTCAGCCTTGCCAAAATTATCTTTAGTTGTGAAGCCCTTTGCTTCATTATGTTACATCCTTTCCAAACTGTAATTTTTGTTTGGTGGCTAATGTATTCAGCATCCATGATGCTTAACATTAATGTTTTTCAAACCTAGAATTGCTTTAAGAGTCTTTAGAAAGGGATGGAAGGTCTGACATAGACAAGGCTTAAATTTGGTCACAGAAAAAGCTTTACTGGTGCTTGCAGTTAGAAGACGTTTCCTTTTTCAACAAGAGGAAAGTAGGCGGCCGGTGTTCCTGCTCCCCACCTCCTAAAGTGAAGCCCTCCCTGTCCTTAGCTGTGGTGGAAAGTTACGCTGCCGTGTTTAAAACCAGTTATTGCCTGGGGCTTTGTAAGAGCCTTGGTGAACAGAACAGTGTATGGATTACCTGGACTGTTTTCTCTCTCACTTCTACCCACATAGCCGCACATAGCCGCTCGTATGTCGGGAATGAAAGAGGATAAAGGAAACGCGCAGACCTCTCCTCACTTCAGCATGCCAACTCCTCCCTCCATTTCACTCTGCACTTCACTGGGAGAGTGGCCCTGCCCCAGGATCTGGGGATTCTGAATTGGGAAGAATGTTTGCAATGTGTTTGTTTCCGTGATACATGGTTCAGAAATCAAAAGGTATAAAGGAACATCGGGCACAGATTTTTAGGGCAGTGGAACTACTTGCCTGATACTATAATGGATACATGTCATTAGGCATTTGTCCGAAGCCATAGAATGTCCAGCACCAGGACTGAACCCTCATGTAAGTGTGGACTCTGGGTCATTAATGATGTATGAAGGCAGGGGCATCAGTTCTAACAGAAGGACCACTGGTGGGCGATCTGATGATGGAGGAGGCTGTGTGTAACTCTATGTACGGGGTACATGGGAAGTCTCTGTGCCTTGTGCTCAATTGTGCAGTGAACCTCAAATGGCTCTAAAAAATAAAGTCGACTTAAAAGAAGAAATGAGTATAGGGTGGTAAGTGTTCCCAGTTTCCCTTGGAGGCAACCAGTATCACCAATATTTTTTAAAGTTATTATTAAAGGTGGTGGTTCTTTATCTGGACTCAATGAGCTTGGAGATTCTGCCTCATGGCCTGGATGTACCAGTGGCTCAGCGAAGCAGCCATGATGGGAGAGGATCTTCTCTCCGCCTTTGTGCTCTGGGCCATTTCATCCAAGAGAAAATGCACAGCCCCTTCCCAGACATCACACCTGTCTGCTGGGGCTTAGAGATAGGTAAGAGGGTTAGGAGTGCCTTGGTGTCCCCACTCACTAAGCAACCTCTGTTTGGACTCCCAGTGACCATTGCCTCTAAGCTCCTGTGTTCGGTTAAAATCTGAGCTCAGTGGAGAATGAACCAAGGACAGGCAGAATGCCACTTGCTTTCATTTCGGTTTGTGCTTTGGGTGGGGAGGGAGGTAATGGGAACAGGACTGGCCTCAGGCAACTGAAGATGTCAGCGCTCCAACCACTCCCTTTGACTTTCCCACCCGTAGCCTTAGCTACCCAGTGTCCTCGAGCCTCTTCTGACCGCGTCAGAGGATATCAGAGAAGATCTAGTGTGGGGTGAGGATGTGCACAGTATAATGAAGGGAAGGGACCCACACACCATTTCTACCCCTAGATTTTCCCTTTAGGAGTGTGGATTTTAGACTATACGAGTCACTCAGCTACTTCTCTGTGTGACACGAGTCACTTGTCCCCTTTGAACCTCCTCGTGCCCACTGGAAAATGAGGACTAAGACTAGAACCAGGATTATAAATTCCAGTGCCCTGGGGGTCAGGCAGGTCACGGAAGTGAGAGCTGGTGAGGCAGGGGAGCGCGTTCATGCACACGCCATGTGTGAGCCCCTAGGCATTCTAAAGGGGACAGCTGCTGCTCAGCTCTGGCTAAGAATTGCCATGGGGAAATGAAGTTTATAAGAGAAGCCAGTGAGTGACTGATTCACTGAAGGGGCTGCTGGATAGGGCAGGGACAAAAGAAATGGCTTTTTTCTTCTGGTCACTGTCTTCAACAGGGCTCTCTGATTTCTCTTCCCCACCTTTGGTGCCGTCTTGGATGAATAGATCCGATTCTGTGATTTTCTGATCCGTTCCCAATACAAGGACAGTTGCATTTTAAAATTACAACTTCCTTTTGTGTATTAAAAACCCCAGTCTCATTTAAATCAAAACTAATTATAATTCAAAATGTCAACTCACATCAAGCCTGATGGTTCACTCTGCCTCTTCCAACTCGCCCTGTGCTCCCCTCATAGCAGACGGCAGTTCCTCCAGAAGTAGGGCGGAGGCTAGGAAGGTGGATTTAAGGAGGGTTACAGCTTGATCCCCCTCTGCAGGGGCCACGGGGAAGGGTGTTTCGTGACAGGCACTATTGTGATCTGGTTATTGGTGCGTCTTGCAACTGGAATGTGGATGTACTCAACTACTTGCCACGCTCAGCTTTTAAGGCTTTGTGAATATCCAGTAGCAAATTACATCATGAATCTGGTTTTTAAGTCAAATTTCCAAATTTATATATGTTAGCTCAAAATTGTTCAACACCGCTGGACCAAGCCAGGCCTGTCTATGGGCTATCCATTGCCCATGGGCTATCAGTGTGAGGGCTCTGGGTTAGAACAAGTTCTAAGGTCTCTTCCAGTCCTCGTCTGTGAATTTATGATTTTCCTAGATTTAGTAGGAACCACTGGAAGTCATCCAAGCTTTACCTTTATAGGCAGTGTTCCCCCCCGGGCATTGTGGGTGGCAGAGGCCTCCTGGAAATGTATTATCCTGAGTGCACACCACCAGTGTCCTAGAGAAACAAGATGAAGAGAAGAGCCAGCAGGTGGCAGGAGAGAATAGCACGGGCCTCAGCTTCCATGTCCTTATGAGTCCATATTGTGTTCTTGCCCTTGGAAGGGAGGGTGAACACAGGGCCTCAGACACTCCTTTGGCCCCAAGAATCTTAAAGCACATATGGAAAAGCTGTTTCCAAGCGGGGTGAGGTGTTTCAAAGCTTATTTGCCACTGAAATCTTAGAAATGTGGGGTGGAAGGGACCTAGACCTTCTAAACCAATACCATGTATTGATTTAAAAAGAAAATGGCTGTCAAAATGCAAAGCTTATATTTAAAAACCAATCTCTTTTGTTTCAGAATCAGCTTCTAGCTTTTCTTTGCAGGCATAATGCACAGGTTTCATAGACTCAGAGAATTTCATAGAATCGTAGCCTGTGGAGGTTGGAAGGTTCCTGAGAGATCATCTAAGCTGATGGTACTCTTCTGGGCCCTTTACACCATCCTGAAACAGAATGTACCCAGACACGGAAAGCTCATTACTTTATAAAGACATTTGGCGATTAGAAAGTTTGCTTTATTGAGCCAAAGTCAGCCTCACGGTGACTTCTACCCATTGTTTTGTCTTCTGGACATGGGGCTCAAAAGTTTGGAAGACAGGTGTCAATTGCCACCTGTGACTGCTCCCAAACACCCCATTAGCAGGAAAAGCAGGCATCTGAGGACAGAAGAAGGCTCCTCACGCATGGGGCCAGTCTCCCTAACTCTCCTGTTTGCCTAACTCCCAAGGAATGAGCAGCTCCCCAGCTGTGCACGACCCCAGCGGCTCACACAGGGCAGCGTAGAGACCAATCTCCACATAGAGCCTAGATCACCTGATTTGGGTTTTTTGTTTTGTTTTGGTTTGTTTTTTTGTTTTTTTGGACTAGAGAACTTCAGATATTTTTCTTTAAATTTTATTTTTCACTGTGAAGTAAAAAAAAAAAGACCCAAAAGAGTGCATGGAAAAATATATTAATTTTAAAGGATAATAATAATGTAAACATCTGTGTTCTTTTCCCAAAGACCCTTTGTGCCTGTCCCTAATCACATCCTCCCTCCTCACTCTCCTGACTCTTGTGATAATTATTCCCTTGCTTTTCTTCATGGCTCTTATTCCCTACATGCATTTCCCAAAGCAACACACTGTTTAGTTCTGCCTGTTTTGTACTTTATATAAATGGAATCTTATTATAATGGTTTTTTTCCTATGACTTGCTTCTTTCATTCAATACTATGTGTTTAATGAATTTTCCCTTTTAAAGATATCTTGTTAGAGTCTATTGAGTTAATTCTGGCTTTAATTATTTCCTCTGACATACTCCCCTTTACAAATATTATCTACATATTTGTAAACATTCCTTCTATATTGTCATCCAAAAAATTTGGGAAATGGTGAATGGAGTAAGTCTCATGGTAGAACTTTCAGCAAACTTCTAGAAACATCCTCACTGAGATTAATCAATTATTCAGCACTCTTTGGACATACCCAGTAACTACTTCTCCTAATTTTACTTTAATCCAAACTATATTTTTCATACTTGTTCAGATGGTTTTCAAAAACAAAACAAAACAACACCTTGTTTGAAATCCAGATAAAATATATTTATGGCATTTTCTTGATCTACCAGTCCAGCAACCTTTCAAAATGAATGAGGCTTAGAGAACTCGATGGCTCCTAGTAATTGTTGTACTGTTTTCTAGATAACAAAGCAGCCTTTGGTTTCTACAATTTTGCCTGAAATTGTGGCATGTTCACCAAGCCTACAGTTGCGCGAAATTGATCTTTGGAAAATCAGAACTATAGTTTCTGATCTATTGCTTTCCATGATTTCTCTAAGTTCACAAATAAAACTTGAGTAACCTCCTACAAGTTTCCAATACTGAGAGCGTCCTTTAACTGGACCAGGAAGTTATAACTCAGAGAGGACGAAAGGCAACTAATGCACTGAGACAAGGAAGGCATTTTTAGTGCAGAGAAGGGAAGAGGGCAAAGCTCTTAATAACTGGCTTCCAGAAAGTGATAAAGTAATTTTAAGATATTGGCAGTAGGCGTGGGATTAAGAACTTGAAGGTCAAGGGGCAAGTTTAAGATAGTCACTGGAGTAATGAGAAGCATGCTATTACGGGAAGGGAATCAATTTGCCAA